>NC_083726.1:32570026-32877173 GCF_028564815.1 Eubalaena glacialis | reverse complement strand
CACTAATGGGAGCAGATTGATGGTATACTGCTACTTTAATTAAAGAGGTTTATGGAATGGCATTTTAAATAGCAATCATTTTCTAAATTGACATAGCTCCATTATAAGGACAAATACTTAAATTGAATCTGCAGTTGAACAGTTTCTCTTCCAGTAATATAGGACATTTCAGTTTAAACATTTAATCTGCTAAAAAAATATTCACTACCAAAGAAAAGGATTTTTCCCATTTTCTCATTTTTGCCTGAAACCTAAAAAGGCTCCAAGATTATTTCTAGATATGTCAAAAAGCAAACCCTAGTGTTATATGACTAGAGGGAAGTGGGAATAAATTTCAGGACAAATCTAGTGAAATAGCTACAAACTAGATTTTTACAAAAATAGTTTTTTTAATTTCTTTTGACAGGTACATCATATCCTTCCTCTGATCTCTCTTGCATCTTAGAAAAAAGCCTCAGGTCACTGGATCTTAGCACTACAGAGAATTGTTTGGAGATTTACCTAGTGTCATACAGCTTGGTCTGGTAAAACCAGAGACACAATTTTAGCCTTTAGTAGCCTATCTAGGACATTTTCCAACTATATTGTGCATTTTTTGAAAATCAATTCCAATATTTTATACCACTCTTACAAATTCTGGGGCTTAAGCTCTTAGTATACAGAAGCTTAATTATGATTTTGGCAAGGACATTATGCTATTTTTAAGGGACTGAAAAATCTCCTTTATCATTTTTAAGTTTGATGTTCTAGGACAAGAAATCAAGAACCTCATTTTTTAAAGAAATCTTTTGAGGTTGGGTTTTAAAGAGAGGATGAGCTTTGTTTTTAAATCATGAAACAATTCATATATGCATACAAATGTAGAGAATAACATAAGTATATATTTACTAAACACCAGGTTTTTAGAAAATTTTATCATGTGCACTTCAGCTTATTTTTAAGATATAAAACATAAACAGAGGTGAACAGCATCTGTATTATTCTCTGATACCTTCTTTTCTCAGAAGTAGCCACTTGACAGTGGCTATTTCTGGCATTTATTATTCACACAAATATTTCCTTTGTTTACTTAATATTCATTTATTCATAGGCAATATATATATTTTATGGAAATACAGGTAATAACATAAATAACAGTATCTTGAACCTTTTTTGCCACTTTTTTTCCCTCTGTTGATAAGTGTACCTCTAGGTCTTTTGAATGGCTGTAGTTTTCCATTTCAGAAATAAATTGCTGTGTATTTTTTCTACTATTGATGAACATTCTGGTTGTTTCCAAATTTTCTTACAAATAACTCTGCAATGAACATTCTTATCATACTTCCTTCTGCACCA
Organism: Eubalaena glacialis; assembly: GCF_028564815.1. Classification (NCBI taxonomy): domain Eukaryota; kingdom Metazoa; phylum Chordata; class Mammalia; order Artiodactyla; family Balaenidae; genus Eubalaena; species Eubalaena glacialis. The sequence goes on along the minus strand of NC_083726.1, from coordinate 32,875,838 downwards.
TGTGTAAGTTTCTCTGTGGTATATTCTTAGCAGAACGATATCTAGGTCATTGGTATTTTCTCTCCAAACTGTCTATACCATTTTAGACTCTACCTTTTTACCCATCAGAATGTGCAAGAATTCTCATCTCTCTACATCCTCAAACATGATATTGTCAGATCTGTAAATAATTATTTGCCTAAGTGTAAAATAATATTTTGTTATTTTTAAATTTGAATTTTCTTGATTACAAGAGAGGAAGAAGTGCTGTATTCATTTCCTATTGCTATTGTAACTAATCACCACAAACAGCATTTTGAAACAACACAAATTTGTTCTCTCATACTTCTGGAGGTCAGAAGTCTAAAATGAATTGGCAGGGCTGCATTCCTTCTGGAGACTTCAAGCGGGGAATTGTTTTCTTGCCTTTTTCAGCTTCTAATGTCTGCCTACATTCCTTGGCTGGTAACCCCTTCCACTAATCCCTCCAACCACTTGCTTCTGTCATCATATCTCCTACTACTCTCCAACCCTCCTGCCTTTTTCTTATAAAGAGCCTTGAGATTACATTGGGTCCACCCAGATAATCAAAAAAATCTCCCCATCTCATGATCCTTAGTTTATTCGTATATACAAAGCCCCTTTTACTATGTAAGGTAACACAGTCACAGGCTTTAGGACGTGGCCATCTGTGTGTGGCAGGGTAGGGGGGTGCATTATTTAGCCTACCACAAATAGATATTGACAATTTGGAATTCCTACTAAGGAAACTACATATTTATATCAATGTGTTTATTCTTTTACTTGGTTGTCTTTATTTCATTTGTTGAAGTTTCTTGTTTTTCTTCAAGAGAAGATTTTATGAGTATAAGAGTTTGTTAAACACATTCATCAAAAACTTCTTCTAGTCTGTGGTTTATCTCTTCACTTTTGATTTTGTGCAGAGTTTTTAACTTTAATGTAGTCAAAATTTAGCTATCTTTTCCTTTAGAGTATGTTCTTTTGTGTCTTGTTTAAAAAATTGCCTTGACTATTCTTGTTCCTTTGCTTTTCCCTATAAAATTAGGTGTCAACTTACCTGGTTCCTTGAAAAGTCCTATTGGAATTTTTATTAGGATTGCATTGAATTTATAGATAATTTGGGAGAATATCAACATCATTTAATTATTATAGTTTAATTCATGAACACCGTGTGTGTGTATATATAAACACACACAGATTTTTCTTTTGTTTTCTTTTTATACCTACAATGTTTTGAAATTTTCTCCAAAGTGGTTTTCACCTTTTTAATTAAGTGTATTAGGTAACTTATAGTTTTCGTTCCTACAGAGACTGGGATTTTTTTTTCTGCTTACATTTGATTATCATCGATGCCTAGGACATCCATTTAATAATTTGTCTATAGATGCTTTTGTAATTTCTATAGATAATCATGTCTGCAAATAAGGATATTGTTATCACTTTCTTTCCAATTCTTACACTTCTTACATCTTTTCTTGACTTCAACTAGGGCTTCCTAGCTTTAGACTAGGAGCACAGCCCCATCAGCTTCCTGACTCTAAGGAAACTTCTAAAGTTTCACCTCTAAGTATGATGTTTGTTGTTGGTTTTGATTGGTGTTATTCATCAGGATAAAGAAGTTCTCTTTTTCTAATTTCAAGTGCTAAAGGTATTTTATCCTGAATGTTGAACTTCATCAAATGCTTTGTATGCATTTATTGAGATGTTCACTTGCTTTTCTTCTTTAATCTATTAGTATAACATCTTTGCAAACACTCATCCATAAATTTTCTGGATAAACTCTACTTGGTTAAATTATATTTTCTTTGAAATCTCCTGAATTCAATTTGCCAATATTTTATATAGAAATTGTAAGAGAATTTGATCTACCTAATTTGATCTATCTAATTTACTCTAAGAAAAGGTGGATGTACATATGAGTAAGTCCAAGATCCCTACAAAATGACTTTATAAAATCCCCCAATCAAACCAGTGTTTCCTCCAAAATCATTCTGATTATATTAAACTATTTTAAGATGAATGCTCAACCTGTCAGCCACTAATACATGCAACTACTTTCCCATCCATGGAACTGGGGTCCTGGACCTAGATAACACTGTTTAACTCCACTACCTTAGCCTCAGCTATTTGTACTTATGGTGAACATTTGACACAAGCAAGGCAAGTTACATTCTTTACCCCATACTCTGGATTAGGGTCCCAAACACTGGCCATGCACTGCTGTCACCTCAAATTGTAAACTTAATACCTATGGCAGAGGTCACATTTCCCCTTTGTACAGAAAAACAGAGGGAACTGGCTGATCAATGCGCAAAGAATTAAAAGAGTCACTGGAGCCTGGTTACTCTTGGCTTTCCAGTTCCCTACCCCAGTCATCAGACCAACAAAACATCTTGCCTTTCAGTTTGTGACAGAGTTCTTTAAGATATTATGAAATATTCTTGTATCTCACTTAATCTAATTTAAGTGGGTTTCTGCTATTATCACTCTAAAAATTCATGATGAAGTAAAATGCACTTATTTATCAAACATAATTTTTCATGGCCATACTACCCAAAGTGATCTACAGATTTAATGTGATCCCTATCAAATTACCCATGACATTTTTCACAGAACTAGAACAAATAATCCTAAAATTTATATGGAACCATAAAAGACCCAAGATTGCCGCAGCAATCTTGAAGAAAAAGAAATAAGCAAGAGGCATAACCCTCCCAGACTTCAGACAATACTACAAAGCTACAGTAATCAAAACAGCATCTTACTGGCACAAAAACAGATATATGAATCAATGGAACAGAAGAGAGAGCCCAATGAGATCACAGGCCAGAGGGTGAGCTGGGGGACTTAGGGAACAGGCTGGGGGCTGTGTCCTGCAGGGTTCCAGAGCCCTCACCAAGGCCACCCACTGGCCGGGCCCAGGCCTTGAGGCAGTGGTGAACCTCTCCCCTGTCCCCACCTCTGCAACCTAATGGCAGCGGCTGTCTGCATGGGACACAGTCTGCGGGACCTGGCCCCCACCATTTGGGCAGCTTGAGGAGCCTGAGGGCCAGTTGGGTCCTGGGTGCCTGGCTCCCTCAAGGATCTGACACCAAGAAATTTTCAACAACTAACCACATCCCTCCCTCACCTTTCCTACAAAAGGGCTTTGCTGAAAGCTTTCAGGGAGTTCGGGGTTTTTAAAGCATGAGCCACCCATCTCCTTGCATGGCCCTGCAATAAACCTTCCTCTGTTCCAAAAAAAAGAATAGAGAGCTCAGAAATAAACCCACACACCTACAGTCAGTTAATCTTCAACAAAGGAGGCAAGATTATACAATGGGGAAAACACAGTCTCTTCAGCAAGTGGTGTTGGGAAAGTTGGACAGCTGCATGTAAGTCAATGAAGTTAGAACACACCCTCACAGCATGTACAAAAATAAACTCAAAATGGCTTAAAAACTTAAACATAAGATATGACACCATAAAACTGCTAGAAGAGAGCACAGGCAAAACATTCTCTGACATAAATCATACCAATGTTTTCTTAGGTCAGTCTCCCAAGGCAATAGAAATAAAAACAAAAATAAACAAATGGACTTAATTATTGCTCAGCAAAGGAAACCATAAAAAAAAAAAAAAAAAACAAAGACAACCTATGGAATGGGAGAAAATATTTGCAAATGATGTGACCAATAAGGGCTTAATCTCTTAAAATATACAAACAGCTCATACAACTCAAAAACAAAACAAAACAATCAACCCAATCAAAAAATAGGCAGACCTTAATAGACATTTCTCCAAAGAAGACATACAGATGGCTAGTAGGCACATGAAAAGATGCTCATCATCACTAATTATTAGAGAAATGCAGATCAAAACCACAACACGTTACCACTTCACACTGGTCAGAATGGCCATCATTAAAAAGTCTACAAACAATAAATGCTGGAAAGGGTGTGGAGAAAAGGGAACACTCCAACACTGTTGGTGGGAATGTAAACTGGTGCAGCCAGTATGGAAAGCAGTATGGAGGTTCCTTAAAAAACTAAAAGTAGAGTTGCCATATGATCCAGCAATCCCACTCCTGGGCATATATCTGGAAAAAACTATAATTCAAAAAAAAATCCCCGCCCCCATGTTCATAGCAGCACTATTTACAATAGCCAAGATATGGAAACAACATAATGTCCATCAACAGATGAATGGATAAAGAAGATGTGGTATATATATATATATATATATATATATATATATATATATACATATATATATATATATATATATATATATAATGGAATATTACTCAGCCATAAAAAGAATGAAATAATGCCATTTGCAACAACATGATGGATCTAGACATTATCATACTAAGTAAAGCTATGTCAGAAAGAGAAAGACAAATACCATATGATATCACTTATATGTGGAATCTAAAATATGATACAAATGAACATATCTATGAAACAAAAACAGACTCACAGATATAGAGAACAGACCTGTGGTTGCCAAAGTGGAGGGAGGGTTGGGGGAGAGATGGATTGGGAGTTTGGGATTAGCAGATGCAAACTATTATATATAGAATGGGTAAACAACAAGGTCCTACTGTATAGTATAGGGAACTATATTTAAAATCCTGTGATAAACCATAAGGGGAAAGAATATGAAAAAAATGTGTATATATGTATATATATATATATATATATATATATATATATATATATATAACTGAATCATTCTGCTGTACAACAGAAACTAACACATTGTAAATCAACTATACTTTGATAAAATACATTTTTAAAAAAAATTTTCATAGCAAAATTTGTTCATATTAATGATTTCTTAATGGCACTACCATGCCTTGTGTTTGTGATATAGTTCTATTCAATGCTATAAAAATTCCCCAAAGTGCTATATAAAGATGAATCACTTAAGAAATATCTCTACTCTCAAGGAAATTACAGTCTAATAAGGGATTAAGAAAATATACTTATGCAGGAAAACGAAATATTTTAAGAATGTTTCTCTTTAAGGAACAGCATTACTATTGTCCTTATTTTCCTAAAAAATTTCTTTGCCCAAATTTAAACAGAGAAATTGATCAAACTAATACACTTTTTGTGAGTTTTTTTTGACCAAGAAGACAAAAAAATGACAAAATTTTATTAATTCAAAATAATATCCCTTTTACTCTGAAATTTATACTTTCCTCAGGGTGTTTATTTATAAGAGCCCTCTTATTTAATTCTAAAAATAATCCCAAGAGTAAATTACTTCACAGATAAAGACTTTGGGACCCAGTACAATTAAGTGAGTTGCTTGGGTTCATATGGCTTTGCAGTCATAGACTTAGATTTAGTATCTATGTCTTCCACATCCAAGTGCAATTGTCTTAACTTTTATGAACAATCAGTCTAACAATCAGTTTATGCAGAATTTGTAAGTGGTTTCACCTATAAAACCTTCCTGCTCCTTTACCTTTTAAGAATCATATTCTTCCAAAGGGGACAATTATTAAGAAAAAAAAGAAGATATTAAAATGGTAATATATATCCAAGTTGGTTTTCAAGTTTATAATCTGATCTGATCATACTATTGATTCATAATATGATCACACTGTTCATTGATTATTGAACCAATATTTATTTGAAAGTTTTTGAAATATTTACTTGTTTCAGATGAGTTTAATATAAATTAATCAAAAAGTAATATGTGAAGAAAAAATTAATCTTCCATAAAGGGATAAGTAGTAAAATTATCTTAATAACTGCCACATGGAAAAAATAAAGTTAAAGTTATATTCAGCACTTTCTGAACGTACAGAGTGAACAGAAAAGGAAACAAATTTAATTCCCTAGATTTGAACCACACTTTTAGAACAGCACCATCATACCTTTTCCTGGTTCTTAGGGGTGAGTTCAATGGCTCGGTGTATTTCCTCTGACTTACTTGAGGATATTTGGTATAAACTCAAAATCTAAAACAATAAAATCTTAGTTTATTTTTGGTGTCAGAATACTAAAGCATTTGGACTTATCAATACAAGAAATTAATCAGCCTATTACAGTTTCAAAAAGAAACCCCTTTTGAAATAGATCTAGACTCCATAAAGTTTTATGAAAAAAGAAAATTGCAGTGTGCTCTGGCTTGAATTTCAAGGTATGATTCTGCCAAAATATGAATTTTCCAGAAATAATGTAGGGTCAAAATACTTCTCTTGAAGGTGGAGATAATTTTTATGGGGAAATTTATTTAAAACATAAAATGACACCTGTTTCCAATGGTAAAACACTGTCCAAGTAACCAATTAAACAAAAATGATAGAGAAAAAAATCAATGAGGAAAATTACAACTGGCCTTTAGTTTAGTATGCAAAATCAGTAATTATGGAGACTTGTCTACACAGGCACTTCTGTGGCAACCCCCCAGCAGTTCAATACCTGAGAGTTATCACTATTTTGATGACCAATTTCACCCATTAAAATTCTCATAACTATTTCTTCTAATGGGTCTATTTTTTTCCCAGAAAATCCTGTTTCCTTGTAATTGTCAAGCATTTAGCTTGTAATCTGTCACTTGGTAATCGATCAAGAGCAAATATCTCTTTACTGTTCTTCTTTTCATTAGTAACATTTCTTTTCCGTGCATTCTCTATCTTTAACAATCATGTGATGGTAAATTTTAACTAAATAAGAAATGCTGACACAAATCAGATTATAAGTGTACCTTTGAGAATCTATCTGTTAATTCTCACTTTCTCTCTCTACCACCGCTGCCTGACCCTGAAACCCATATGTCCCCAAAGCATTTTCAAACTCACTGGATGGCTACGCTAACTGACACATCATGAATTACCACTGCCTAAGAATCTGAGGACAAATGCTCTCAATTATTATCTTCTCTCTGGGTGGTGATACCATGCAATCTCTGCCGCCCTTGGGCACCATTTTTGGGGTTAGAGAGTGGCAGAGGTAGTCACAAATGTATACTTACAAAAAAATAAATGAATTGCTCTTGTTTGCATATTCCTTGTGTTATCATTGACATCTTCAAAGATTTAACTGGTTTAAGAGACTAGGTTTAATTCTGGTGAACTTAAAACTGTCAGTATAATCCCACTACAGCCAAATATGTGCTGTTGTTGACTCTGTATAACTAAATAACCTCTGCAAATCCTCTATTTTCTCATTTTCCATAAACCTTTTATTTTAATTACCATTTGCTTCTTAGAGTCTTGTCCTTCTGTTTCATTCATTTTTGTAATACCTTTTCACTTTTGTTCTAGAGTCCATTTTCAACCCTTTTACAGAATTGTCAGAAATCATTTTAACTTCTGAACATCTCCAAAAATGTATACAGGAAGCCCTAAAATATTCTGAAGAAGTCCTTGAGGTGTTTTGTTTCCTCTATAGCTAAATAACAAAGTGAATTACAGTATAGAATATATAACTATATACATATATATAAATTTTCTCATTTAAAAAGTATGTATATATTACTAAAACCTCAGGATTTATGACTTTGTGTAGAATTATTATAGGTATTACATCTAATAAGGAGGTTTCTAGAATTTATGTAGAAGAGTTGCCAAAGCTTAACATTCATTTTCAGCTTTGCATCATTTTAAATTTTAAACAATTTTGAAAACTGAAATTAAGAAGAAAACATAAATTATGGATGAATGGATAAAGAAAATGTGGAATATTCATACAACAAAATATTATTCAGCTATAAAAAAATGAAATATTGCCATTTGCAACAACATGGATGGATGAGGATATTATGCTAAGTGAAATAAGTCAGACAGAGAAAGACAAGTACCATATGATCTCACTTATATGTGGAATCTAAAAAAAAAAAAGCAAGCTCATGGATTCAGAGAATAGGTCAGTGGTTGCCAGAGCTGGCGTGTAGGGGAGGGGTAAAGGGGGTCAAAAGCACAAATTTTCGGTTATAAAATAAGTAAGTCAAAAGTCATTGGGATGTAATGTATAGCATAGTGACTATAGTTAATAATACTGTGCTTAAAAGTTGCTAAGAGAATAAATCTTAAAAGTTCTCATCACAAGAAAAAAAAATATGTGTAACTACGTATGGTGATGGATGTTAACTAGAATTATTGTGATGATCATTTCACAATATTTACAAATATTGAATCATTATTTCGTACACCTGAAACTATGTTATATGTCAATTACACTTCTATAAAAAAGAAAACATTTTTTAAAAATCATAGCATCCTTCAAATGATGGAATAATACCAAGCCATGGGCTGTAACTAAAGGCAAAGAAAGGGATATGCCAAGAAATGAGTAAGGCAAACAGTTAAGGTCAAAACATTTTATGAATCAATATCCATAGTCTGCACTAATGAAGTAATACAGGTAAAGCAATACAGAAGATTTCCTATAAATCTGGAAGTTTAGGAGAAATGGGATAGGAACAAGCAGGTCAGCCTATAGGGAGGTCATGAACACCAGAAAATGTTCCAGCAAAGAAAGAGAGTCAAACAAAACACAAGAGCCAGTGGAATGAAAATAAGGCAACAGCAGAAAAAAAGGGGTTTAGATATGAAGCAAACTCTTTGTTTACTCATCAAAATCTTTAGGAGAAAAGAGCCCAGGGTTTTCAGGTAAAGAAAAATAAGTCAGAAGACATTTCTTCTCTTCTTTTTAAGATATACTCTCACTCTTTCCTTCCAAGGTCTAGCATCTTTGCAATCTAAAGACTCAAACTATGAACCATGCAAAGATGTCCAAACAACAACCTTATTAAGGATGAAATTATTCCATGTCAGGAGAACTTCAATATGGACTCTGAAAATAATGTGAAGGCCAATTGGGAAAACTGTATACCTAGTCGCTCTCCTTTTTGTCCCCTATACTTGCGTGCGGAAACTTTTCCCAAATCCACTTCCAGCTATGTGCTAGCAGCTAATGTTTGGTTTATGATACAGTGGAAAATATCAATTTATAAATATTACTTTCTAACTACATGAAATATGATAGAATTTCTTCTGCTTAGAAATATCATTATGTCAGCTTTCTGAAGCTGCTTTAAATTCCCTTGGCTTCTGCAGAGATAATGGTGCTGTTTACTCTTCCTTAAAAGGGAGGGAAAGGGGCAAGAACACAAGATGGCCCCTGAGAGTCTCCAGCATTGTGTCTGCAAACAAAAAGCCAGTTTGCTCAGTTGCCTTCCTCAGGTTCACTTCCATTAGGTCAGTTTTAACTGACTCCTAGCATTTTCTCTCCATATCACATTTATCAAAGTCATGGGGTTAGAACGTAGAGATCTCATGAGAACTGCTTCCTCAAACTATTGATACTAATATTGACATTAAACAACATATTCAATCTTTTGAGAAGAGGGAAATTTTTATATTTCTATTACCATCTGAAGAACTATGCATACTCTTGTGCTTGCAAAATGTGTTCACAGTGCCAGATAGAGAATATGTAAAGGCAAACACTTGCCTTTGTGAATACATGACTGTCCTCAACTGGATTCCATGAGAAAATTAAGCCCTAAGGAAGATAATGATTGACTATTTTCTTAATTTTCTAATTTTACATACTACCATTCCACATGAATAGGAGAAAAGACAGCATATAAAAGATTGAGGCATTAAGGTTTAATTCTCCCACAGAAACCCTTTGGAGAAGGACTGCACAAAGCCTCAAAACTCACATGGTTTTCAAGAACTGTGAAGAGTATGAGATTTTAACCTATTGCATGTTAACAAATTAGCCTGCCACAGTTACACAGAAGCTGGTAGAAGACACGAGCCTTCTGGATCAGAAGCACAGAACTTCATTACTCACAGCAAAGCAGGCCGCGTTAGCTTCGTGTTTGTATTGTGTTCCTTTGCCCCCCAAATCCCATGGGGGTGATGAGAAGCAGTCCAGGTGGATGTTACACACACACTAGACTTGTGTGACAGCTAAGGAACCCTGAGTTTCAGAAGCTCTAAGCTTTGAAAGGGACGTCTAGCAAATCTGCCTAATCTTTGCCCCAGAGAAAGACATTATCTATGTTATCTTGGCTAGGAAAAGAAATTCAGTCCTTTACTCCAGAGAGAGACACAATCTCTAATTCAGCCCTTTACTCCAGAGAGAGACACAATCTCTGTCTTCCAAGGTTGTTTGTCATATAATAAAAACTCCATGAAAAAAACAGTCCAGAACAAAAGTCATTAATGTCTCTTCCCAAGACATGCAGAAACTCAAGAGGGTCAAGAATTGTCACCTAACAATGGCCAAACTCATAATATCTGAGACATTTCATTCCTACAGGTATACTTCCACCATTCTCTGATTGAAAAGCTATAGAAAGAGACATAACAATGGGTGAATATCAGAGTCATGCCAAAGAGACACCGTGCAAGAGCTGCCTCTTATTTGGACAGACTGAGAGACAAATTTAGCAAAATGCATAACAGACAAGCTCAAGCTCGAGTTGTACTTACAAAGCCTGCACTCTAAACCAGGTATATATTTTTTAAGTTTCCCACCATGAACAGTCACCATAGTATATGAATAAAACAAACATTAGAGATAACCTGTATTACAAGGCTACTGTATTTACTTGGTTTGGGGAGCTATAACACAGAATTGCAGTTAAGCCAGTCAGCCGCGTCTCTGAGGATTGTCAGCGGTAGCCTCTTAGGTCAGCAGTGAAAGAAATAAAGTAAAATCTCTAATTACTAAAAGATCCTTGGCACAAATTTTGCCAATTACTCTGGGTGAAAATGTTATTATAATTTCAGTCTCTGTAGTAAAATTATCTTTGTGTATCTTTCCTTTTTTTCAAATGATTGAGAAGGGTAATGAGTTCTGAAGCCTGCGTCACATGTTCCATTGTACCAATGGGAAACACAGGAATTGACCCTCATTGATAAAAAGAATAAAAACATAAATAAAATTAACAAAAAAACTACTATAGGAACATACTCCTTGTATTGTATCCAAGAGGAAAAATTTAAAAGACAAATTATATAAATCAAATATGATAAGAATTTTAATTGTATGACTATAATTTTGTTAAAATATCCATTTAAACAGCAAAAATCAAATCTCAGATATGTGCAGATTAGAAAAATATATTTGCTGCTAACAGCCTGAATTATCTCACACATTCTCTTTAAAAAATGACAGCATAGGGTTTCCCTGGTGGCACAGTGGTTAAGAATCCGCCTGCCAATGCAGGGGACACGGGTTCAAGCCCTGGTCCGGGAAGATTCCACATGCCGCGAAGCAACTAAGCCCATGTGCCACAACTACTGAGCCTGCACTCTAGAGCCCGCAAGCCACAACTACTGAGCCTGCGTGCCACAATTACTGAAGCCCACGCACCTAGAGCCCACGGTCCTCAACAAGTGAAGCCACCACAATGAGAAGCCCGCGCACTGCAACAAAGAGTAGCCTGCGCTCACTGCAGCTAGAGAAAGTCCTCATGCAGCAGTGAAGACCAAATGCAGCCATAAATACATAAATAAATAAATAAATTTATTTCTTTTAAAAAAAGAAAATGACAGCATAGAGTCATTAGAAACATCCTTAGTTTAAAAAAAAGTACCTCCCCCCAGTTCCAGATATTGGTTATAATTAAATATAATATAGAAAAGCAGCAGCTACTGCCCTCATGAATCCATTAGTTTGAATCATTTTTTTCATTCAATATGTAATTTTGTTGTCAAAATCAAGTTCAAATAACCAAAAGGTAGTATTGAGTTGATTTAGCCAACTCTTTTAAAAAAAGTAATTCTATTCCCCTAATGTTTAGAATCACCTTCATCAATATAAAATCACTTCCAGCTTATATGTATTTTTTTAAATTAGAAAACTGCATATTTAAGTAGAGATAAGCTGTCTTATGTTTACATAAACAGATTGCCAATAAATTCAGCAAATCTATAATTAAGCCATACTAGTCAAATGACAGCATGACATCTCAATATCCATAAATCTGTCTGGAAACAATTAAGAACTAGAAAGTAAGCAAAAACAGTATCTGGGAAAGTTATACATATTGGACAAAATCTATGCAATAAATCCATACAAACATACGTATGAGCACACACTCATTTTGGTTTATATATACATCTAACAAATTTAAAAACATGGTTTCCAGGATTACAAACAATAGAAGTATCAAAATAATAATAGAGAAAAGCACATTGCTTTGCAGAAGAATTAGCATTGAAATAAAAATAGGTCAATATGCACATGAAAAGATGCTCAACGTCATTAGCATCAGATAGATTTACCACGTGACCTAGCAATTCTACTCCTTGGTATATAACTAAATTTAAAAATAAGAAAGAAAACATGTCCACACAAAAACTTGTATATGAATGTTCATAGCAGCATATTCATAATAGCTAAAAAATAGAAACAATTCAAATGTCCATCAACTCTTGAACAGATAAAATGTACATCCATACAATGGAATAGTATTTGTCAATGAAAAGGAACAAAGTACTGGTACATGCTACAACATGGATGAACCATGAAAACAATGTATTAAGTGAAAGAATCGAGTCACAAAAGACCACGTTGCAAGGTTCCATTTACACGGAATTCCCTGGCAGTCCAGTGGTTAGGACTCTGCGCTTTCACTGCTAAGGGCACAGGTTCGATCCCTGGCTGAGGAACTAAGATCCCACAAGCCATGCGGAGCAGCCAAAAAAGAAAAGAAAGAAAAAAGATTTCATTTACATGAAGTGTCCAGAATAGGCAGCTATAGAGACAGAAAGTAGATTAGTGGTTGCAAAGGAAGGATGGGGGTGGCTTGTGTACGTAGAAGGTGACTGCTAAAGAGTTTGTAATAAACGGTTTCTGTGGAGAGGGATTAAAATGTTTTAAAACTATTCATGGCTGCACAACTCCATGGATATATTAAAAATCATAAATATACACTTTAAATGGGTGCATTGTATGGTATATGAGCTGTATCTCAAGAAAGCTGTTGCAAAATAAATAAATAAAGATTCCATGAAAAGAACAAAAGAGGTTGCAATTAAGCTTTCTTTGTTCTTTATCTAACATAGTCTCCAAAAAGCAGAGCACTATTTTTCATAATTTTATACTTTTGTTCAAGTGAGTTATAATTATTCATTTTTGTGAAATATTTCTGACATATTTTGTACAGTCAATGGTATTTTTTAAAAACAAATCCTTAATCTCTTTAAGTTGGTTGAAAAGGAAAATATCCACAAATTTCAAAGATGATATTAATATAAATAACTCCTAAACATAAATATTTGGAGCACTTTTAGAGAAGAACTAATTCAAATTGAGTTTTATTTTTAAAAGGTTACCCTGGCTACTGTGTGGAGAATAGATTTCAGGAAACAAGAGTGGGTAAATGAAGATCAGTTGAATGAAGATCTGGGCAAAATACGAGGGTAACTTGGACTAGGATTTAGAGCGAGAATTGGCAAGAAAGGTCAGGCTTTGTGTGTATTTTGAAGGCTGACTCAACATGACTTGCTGATGAACTGGAAGTGGGTAGGTTGGGTAAATCAAAAATAGCACCTTTTTCTTCCATGGACACTTGAATAAAGGGTGGTGTTATTTACTGAAATAGGAAAAGAAAGGAATAGAAGATTCAAAGAACAGGGTTCATCAATAGTTCTGACTATTGATGTTGAGAAGGCAATTGAATATATCCAAGTAACAATGTTCAGTAGGCAATTGAATATATGCCTGGGGTTCAGAGGAAATGGCAAGGCTGAAGATATGGTTTTAGAAGGCTTCCATTTAGGGTTGATACATTTGTTAGGGTACATTCTAAGGTGCTGAAACAAAAGGATCCAAAAATATAGTAACTTAAATAAGATAGAAATTTATTTCTCTTTCATATAAAAGTCTAGTGGCAAGAGGCTAATCAACTACTCTTGGAATTAGTGTATTTCCAACCAGGCTTCTTGGTTTGACTCACCAACCATAGGCCAAGCTATTGCTAATTTAGAGAAGGTCTTTTCCTGATTTGACCCATAGAACATCTCTTTGTCTTCAAACCAAATGCACTTTTTACATAGTCAACCCCATAATCTAATTCGCTATCCTACTGTCACAGTCCTCAGGTATCCAGACTATGTGTCTGTGGAGTGTCAGGCACTGGACTAGACTCTGAATATACAACAATAAATAAAAGAGATTTGGTCACTGCTTTTAGAGAGAATGAAATCTACAGAATAGACAGAAGGAACAAGAAGTTAACATATAAAGTGATGCAGGTCTACAGGGGAAGTACAGGGTCCAAAAAAAGTACCTAGGAGGGACATGCTCTTAGGCTCAACTCCCAGGTTTCAGCGTATAGACCCTTACCTGCTGAATTACAAAATCCTTTGTTCTCTAACTTAAAACCTTCCTGTATATTCTGTATCTGGGATCTTCAACAAGTTCTATTTCCCATCATAGAATACCACCCCACTTGACCCAAGTAAGTTCCTTTCTTTTTCTCAGAATATGCCAAAAATTACCATTTGGTATTGCAGACTTGAGCATTCGACAAGGCAAGGGATTATATTACAAGGCGTCTCCAAATCTACTTGTATACTAAGTAATATCTGTAGACTGAAGAAATACTGTATCTTATCTACTTGTTGAGCTAAAATGCAGCTTCCATACTGATTGGTTGGAACCTCTGTAATACTGCTCCCTAAATATTTTGGATATCACCCCTGCTTACAAAATTTATATGAATGCGATTGTAATTATCACATGCAAATTCATGTAAAAGCATTCATAAAGTCACAATAGCTTCTTGAAAGCACGTGGTAGCTCAATAAAAGGATGTCAAAAGGGCAAGTATTCATTCTGCAGTTTACATCCTTGCTCTCCACAGTCTAGTCTCCTCCATGGCAGCTAAAGTGAATATTTTAGAACTAAATCCAGATCTTGCATTCTGTTCAGAAATCTCCCATATCTTCCCATCTCACTCAATGGCCTACAAGTTCCTACATGACCTGCTTTCACCCCTGCCTTTCTCATCACCTTCCATTCTTCCTTGTTCACACGATTCTAGTCATACTGGACATGGTGATATTTCCTCAAGCCAAGCAAGGTCCAGTCTCAAGGTCTTTGGCAAAATTTCACCCTAGGGTCTCTGCAGTCACTGTTCTCTCTCCCTGGAACATTCTTCTCCAAGATAGGTAGCTACTTTTCTCCCTTATGTTCTCATCATCTTTTCAGATATGTGAGTGGACACTGTTAGAACCCCAGCAAGATCTCTTTTACAGGCTGGTGCATCCATCCCCCACTGCTTCTAATGTTTGTTTGATGAGATCTCACAGCTGCCTCTCCTTTATTTAGATAATTGACTTGAGCTAAATAGAGGTGCTTTTCCCCCAGGCCATACCATATGACTTCAGCCAGCAATCAAGTGACACAGCTACAAACCCTATCTCAAGGTGAGACAAACTCTGCTGTGCAATGTGTGCTCCAGAGCCTCCTGTACCTGAAAGTCTCCAGCTGAGACCACTTTCTTGCTGAGCTTTTCACCCAGCTCTATCCTACTCACCAACTTTCCTACTCCTGAGAACACCTCTCTCTCCCTCAGGTAACTTTTTTGAGCAAGAATCCCCATCCCAGGCTGTTCTTCTAGGTAACCAACCTAAGAAAGATGACTTCTCTGACCACCATACATCCAGACACTCACTATCTCCCTTACCTTGCTTTACTTTTTTACATAGCACCTATAACCCTATTGAATAATATATTTTTAAATTTCCTTTTGTTTATTCACTTTTTCTCCCAGTGACATGTAAAGTCTATGAGGGAGGGAATTTTTTTGTTCACTACTATATTCTGAAGCTTCCAAAACTACCTAGTTCGTTGTAATTACTCAATAAAATGCACTGCTAAATGCATGAGTAAATGGAATAGGACAGTGAATTTATTTTATTAGTATTTTTAAAATGCTGCCCCATTCTTGAAAACATTGGGAACCAACAACCTGGATTAAGTTCATCTGCAACAAAGAATGATTCTACTGGGGACTATGTCTTCTATGTCCTTTCAAACTCTCAACACTGGAATACTGATCATTGATATAATATTGGCTTATCAACTGAATGTTAGTTCACTAACACATCCTTCCCAAGTCTTGCAGTCTTTAAACTTGAAGTCTTTAATTTTATATTCTGATAGCCATTTAAATTTCCCTCTGGATTTCTTAATTAGCCTTTGTTTCTTAAATAAGAATTTATTTTCCAATCATCAATATTTTGAACTCAGACCTTAGAAGCCCTTACTGAAAACATCTAAATAAAAACACATATTTTAACAATGAAAATTATTAAATAAGGAAGAGTATGTTGTAACTATAGAATGGTCAATGTGAGCATCACTCATATTCAGTCAGAGACAATCCCTAAAATGATTCTAGAGGAATTTCTTGAAAATTTATTGTAAAATAAGGTCATAGCTGTTTTAGTACACAGACCCTATTTGGCTGTAAAGTCAGCAAAGGAACTGAGTTTACATCTGAACTCCTTCATTAAGGAAACACTGCAGCCATATATGACACATCAATAATATTCAAATATTCCAACTACGGAGACTCTGGATGACTTTCAGCCCCTTCAGTTCACTCAGCCTTGATGAGTATTTGCAGAAAATTGTCTACATTGTCAACCACACTCCACAAAAATGACCTGGATATAATTTGACTTTTACAGATTTTTAAAGTCAGAAAGAATGTGAGGTTGCATGCCAACTCCACAGAAGACTTTTCATTGGCAATAAATAAAGTTTGATTTAATTTTTTCATAAAGAGACCTCTGTGGTCATGAAAGCCTGCTGTCTGCTCCACTAAAAATAAAGAAATTTTCTAGGGAGAATCTCAAACATGTTCACATAAAGGCCTTGCAAAGATGTTTCATTCTAATTTGGGAGTACATAATGAATGTACTTCTTTGCAACTAGCATTTAATGCCAGTGCTTTTATGGTTTATGATATAACATTTGTTTCTTTTTATTCAACAGAAAAGGTCAATGTGACTAATAATTAGAACTATGACTCTGAGAAAAGAAGACTGTAATTAGACTATTTTTCAACAAATAATGAAGTGTCAGAAAAAAAGAAAGTGAATCCTTGGTGTCAGCAAAACTAGTTTACATAGAGACTGGAAAAGTAATTCTTTCTTGCAGATGCACACTTGGGTGACCTTCTTCCAGTAATTAACTCAAGTAATAAATATGCATAAAAAGCACTATCTACATATTCAAACTAAACAATGCTTTTCATACAAGGGTAATTTTGCCTACAAGGTGATATTTGGCAATTTTTGGAAACATTTTTAGTTGCTACAACTGGAGGAGTGCCACTGACATCAGAGGGTAAAGGCCAGGGATGCTGCTACACATCTTACATACATAGGACAGTACCCCACAACAAAGAATTATCCAGACCCAAATATCATGTCAATTTTAAGAAACACTGAACAACTGTCAAAAAACTTTCTGATTCTGAAATTAATGAGTAAGCTGTAAAGTAGCCCACAATAATTAGAGCCCTATAATGGGGTGGTTGTCTACTGACATTCCACAGTTAGAGACATTTTGTAGCCATTGTAGATTAAAAGAAAAAAGTAAGGGGTATTAGACTTTTTAGAATTCAGAACTCTGAGAGATAATACTGGGATGCAGGACACTTAGATGTCATATCAATATCCATTAGGGCTGTATTAGGTTCTTAATTCTGCCATAACAAAGTGCCACAGACCAGGTGGTTTAAACAACAGAAATTTACTTTCTCACAGTTTTGGAGGCTTAAAGACCAAGATCAAGGTGTATGCCGGGTTACTTCTTCTGAGACCTTTCTCCTTTGCTTGTAGATGGCTGTCTTTTCCCTATGGCTTCACATGGTCTTCCCTCTGTGCCTGTGTCCACGTTCTATCTCCTGTTCTTGTAAGGATATCAGTCATAATGAATTAAGGTCCATGCCAATGACCTTCTTTAAATTCAATTGCCTATTTAAAGACCCTATCTCCAAATACAATCCATTCTGAGGTACTGCGGGTTAGGACTTCAATATATGAATTTTGAGTGGGACACAATTCAGCCCATAACAGCCCATAACAATCTGTCCCGTCTTTTTTTTATTATTATTTTTTTAATTTATTTATTTATTTATTTATTTATTTATTTATTTATCCTTGGCTGTATTGGGTCTTCGTTTCTGTGCGAGGGCTTTCTCTAGTTGCGGCAAGCGGGGGCCACTCTTCATTGCGGTGCGCGGGCCTCTCACTATGTCCTGTCTTTGATTCAAAGTCCTCTCGAGACAGAAAATACCTGGCAGCATGAAAACTTTCCAGCATTTCTACTGCCCTGGAGAGCAGGAAAGTGTACACAAGGGAAAAGTGAGTCTTCTTATAATCAGTCCTTAATTTTCGTAAAATGACTGAATTTGCCCCAAATATTTGCAGGAAATAGTTAAGGAACTCCAGAGAAACAAAGGCAATAACTTTATATATAAAAAGTTTCCCTAAAGAAAACCAGAACTCCAAGAATGAGTTCTATGCAAGGATCACGTTGACCACGTCAGCCAAAACACGACAAGCAAGTGCCCAGCACAGAATAAGACGTCAGTATATTTGCTCATTGACTATGTAACTGGGCCAGTGAAGACTATTCCTCTGAAATTCCGCTATCTATTGGATGGTAGTGTGCTTCTAACCTGCCTCCTACCCAATCTCCAACCTCATCTCTTACCATTTGTTACAATGCATTTATGATACAGCAGCAACAAATTATCGGTAGTCACATGCTCAGTTTTTGCTGTTTTCCTTCTTGCTACAATGCTCTATTTTCTTGTTGGGGAGGAAGAAACTTTCCTCTACCTTCTAGGTGCTTCTGGCTGGTCTAAAAATTAAATTGGCCTGAGACACACTAACAGGAGAAAATCAAACAAAAGTTTAATAGCATGTATACACGGCAGTGACCCTGGAAAACAGAGTAACCTGCCAAAATGGCCAAAGCTCACAACTTAAATACCATCTTCAGCTAAAGACAAAAGAGGATGTTGGGGGTAGCGGTTTGGGAGGAAGGCTATTTACATGGAGATGGAAAAGCAGATGTTTGGTAAACAAATGCTTGCTAGACCATGCAGAGACAATATAAGAAATTAATAATTTGTCAATTATTAATTTGCCAATATAAGAAATTAACAATTTCTAAAGTAAGTTATAAAAGCATATGGACTTTGCTAGATCATATGCTAAGATCGTAACAACTTCTGAAAATGTTCTATGACCAATGAAAGAGTTAAAGTTTCATATTGTTTTGTCTACCAGGTAGATTGACATAACTGGATTAAAACATGGGAGAAATTTTCAGGTTTACTCTTTCAATGTGTTTTTTTTGTTTAACTGTATTTCAAACTATATACTATTTATATAGACTAGAAATAATTAGAAGAATAACAGCTGATAAGCCTTCCTCAGCATGACTTGACCAACTCATTAAATAAACTTGTTAAATAAAGCAAATTCATAAAAGTAATAGGATAAACAAAGGGAAGATTGTAAAAGGTGGTAAAAACTAATGGTACTTGAATTATTAGAGAACAAGAATAAACAAGAGAGTATGTGAAGAAAGTAACTGAGGAAAATAGGTATACTTTAAAATTACCTTGCCCACAACTAACAGCAAACATTCTGGTCATTAGCTTTAAATATGCAGAAAATAAAAGATGTATCTGCATAATATTTTATATTTTAGTCATGAAATTAAAATGAGTGTCATATTTTGGATCTTGATTGTATCCAGGGGTGGGGAAACAATATGAAAAAAAAAAAAAAATCATTGGCCCAAAAAGCAAAACCATCTGGTGAAGTCATGAATGACTGAGTTGAACAGCAGGGGAGCCTACTGTTAATCATTTTTGCAGTCAATTGAGAATTCTGCAGAGAATATATTAAAGAGTAGTATAAAAAGTGCAGTGACCCAAATAAATTGCTTAAGAAAAATAGTCAAATTCAGTTAACAGATACTGTATTCCTATAAAATTGAACATTTTTAAGAATTAGTAGAAAAAAAGTGTTTGCTTATTGCTGTGATGGAGCTATTTCCTCCAAATTTTAGGAATTCTCCATTTGATCGTGTTTTTGATGATATTCCAAGAAGATGGAAAGAATTCCCATGTCCTACTTTTAGTAACCACCAAGAGATATTTGTTACTAATGCTTCAATTCTGCAACACAGGACAAAATCAATCCTCAGTAAGAGATAACAAATGTCTTTGAAATTGAGTACAATGAAATTTTCCTCATAAATTAATATTGTATGTTGCTAAATGTCTTCAAGAATTCATTTTTTCCCTTCTTTGCTTCTTTCTTCCGTTTTTAAGATAATAGAACCCTGTTAGTTTAGCTTACAAGGAGTTGAGACATGTTACTACAGATTTGATTTCCCATCCTTCATAGCAGCTATGTATGGCCATGGGATTAAGTCTGGGTCAAATGGGATGTGAGTACAAGACATATGTGCAACTTCAGAGGCATTGCCTTGAAGATTGAGTCATTTACTCTGAACGTTCTCTTTTCTCTGTCTCCAATCCATTCAGAAAAGGACAATATGTCCCATCATCCACTAGCATATTATCCTATGAGCAACTTATATCTATGAAAGATTATCTGTAGTAGACCTATTCTAGCAAACTTGACCTCTCTCCTCCTGTAGAATATAAGAAAATAAACATCAGTCTCATTTAAAATAACAATAGTTTTGGGTCATTTGTTATAGAGATTTATCTTGTACCTCATCTCAAGTAAAAATTTGGTATGAGATGTGAGAGACTATAATAATAAATACTCAAAATATTTTTTATTGGTTTAACAATTAGGTGGATGGTGATGAGGAAACAGATATTGAATCTTGAGAAGCTAGTGACCTATTTTATTCCCAAGAAAACCAGTAGAAAACAATGCAATCTGCTATGAATTGAATATCTGTGTCCTCTGAAAATTAATAGGTTGAAGCCCTGATTCCCAATGTGATGGTATTTGGAGGCAAGGCCTTTGGGAGGTAATTAAATCACGAGGATAGAGCCCTCATGAATTGAATTAGTGACCTTACAAGAGGAGACACAAGCAAGATGACCTCTCTCTGCCACATGAAGATACAACAAGACAGCCATCTGTAGACCAGGAAGAGGGCTCTCACTAAAACCCAACCACAGTGGCACCCTGATCTCAGATTTCCAGACTGTAGAACTGTGAGAAATATAAGTTTATTGTTTAAACTACCCAGTTTATGTTATCTTACTATAGCAGCCCAAACTAAGACACAACTTGTGAAAAACTGAAAGGCAGACAACATATTTGCTGAGCCTACTGCTCTGGAAAACTGACTGGAAAACTCAGAATATTGGTGAGTGATGGAGGCTCCTTGTTTCTTTTAGAAAATCCTGTAAGATAAAAAGGAGCTCGTGTATGAACAAGCCAGGTTGAAAGTCAAGATTAAAGAAAACAGACCTCTTAATGGGGACACTTCTACTTGTGGCATCCATCTATTCTGACTCACTGGGCTGGAAAATTCAACTGCTTTTGTGCTCTAAACAGCAGAAGCTATGTCTGTCCTTCGGAGACTTTCTTTAAATTCTCTCTTAATTACAACTTTTTAGTCAAAAACTGAGAGCAGCTCAGGGACAAAGATCAGATTAACTCCCTACTTGAAGTCTATATTTTTAACAGAACGCAAACTAGCTAGTATTATATTTAAAGGGAGGAGAGTTCAAGCACAGATGCAGTAGATAATAAAATATCTCAGAGGCTTAAGAACTATTAATAAAAGTAATGAGTGTGGTGACTTTCACATGAATTTTATTGGAAGCAAGTAGACTTAGAAGATTATGAAGTTTTTGAGGGACCTCTATTGCCAAAGAATCTGTAAGCCTGACCAGCAAAGACCCATAATTGTCCCCAAGACAGTGCTCATGAAGAGCTTACTCTCAAAGCCCATTTCAGTTGTGGCAAAAAAAAAAAAAAAAAAAGGGGGTAATGGACAGAATAATGCCCAATCAGAGAGAAGAACTAGGGGATTTTAAGTTCTCCTCAGAGATCAGGAAAAAAGTCTAGCAGAACAGTTTACCCCAGGACTAGAATAAGTATCTTAAAATTATTCAGAAATTCTCACTTTTGTCATTTCTATGGAGCAGTGACTGCTCCCATTCTTCCTACTTTATTAACAGGAGATTATCATGGTGCTTATTCTGTTCCAGCTCCATCATTGTATACTGGGTGTCAGAGACATATATCACTTTTGTATTAGCTTATGAGTTACCAGACTGCAAAGGGCCAAGTTCAAACTTGCCAAAAAAGAAACTGCAGCACTTAGTTTAACCTCAATTTTTATGCAGATGGAATAACTGAAAGGAATTTGACTACCTCATGTAGAAAGAGTATGGTCTGCATGTGGGAAGCAGGCACTCACGGAGGGTGGCCAGAGGAGCACACTGAGAGTGTCCACTAATATCTGTTCACTACATTTTGTTTTTAATAATAGAATCTCTGGGGTTTTAGCTGGTCACCTGTTCACCCAGATTACAGATTAACACTTAGATTTTTGCAGCTAAGCATAGCACTGTATCTAAGTTTGGTCAATAGGATGGGAAAGGAATTTATGTGAGTAACTTCTGTCACCTTAAAAGCAAAGACGTGGGAGTTGCAAGATGGCAGAAGAGTAAGACGCAGAGATCACCTTCCTCTCCACAAATATATCAGAAATACATCTACATGTGGAAGAGCTCCTACAGAACACCTACTGAACGCTGGCAGAAGACCTCAGACCTCCCAAAAGGCAAGAAACTCCCCACGTACCTTGGTAGGGAAAAAAAAAAGAAAAAACAGAGACAAAAGAATAGGGATGGGACCTGCGCCAGTGGGACGGAGCTGTGAAGGAGGAAAGGTTTCCACACACTAGGAAGGCCCTTCGCGGGCAGAGGCTGCGGGTGGCGGAGGGGGGAAGCTTCGGAGCCACGGAGGAGAGCGCAGCCACAGGGGTGCGGAGGGCGAAGCTGAGAGATTCCCGCACAGAGGACCGGTGCACAGAGGACCGGTGCCGACCAGCACTCACCAGCCCGAGAGGCTTATCTGCTCACCTGCCGGGGTGGGCAGGGGCTGGGAGCTGAGGCTCGGGCTTCGGTCAGATTGCAGGGAGAGGACTGGGGTTGGTGGCTTGAACACAGCCTGAAGCGGTTAGCGCACCACGGCTAGCCGGGAGGGAGTCCAGGAAAAAGTCTGGAGCTGCCCAAATGGCAAGAGACTTTTTCTTGCCTCTTTGTTTCCTGGTGCGTTGAGGAGAGGGGATTCAGAGCGCCGCTTAAAGGAGCTCCAGAGACGGGCGCAAGCCGCGGCTATCAGCGCAGACACCAGAGACGGGCATGAGACGCTAAGGCTGCTGCTGCGGCCACCAAGAAGCCTGTGTGCAAGCACAGGTCACTATCCACAACTCCCCTCCTGGAAGCCTGTGCAGCCCGACACTGCCGGTGTCCCGTGATCCAGGGACAACTTCCCCGGGAGAACGCACGGCGCGCCTCAGGCTGCTGCAAGGTCACGCTGGCCTCTGCCGCCCGCAGGCTCGCCCTGCATCCTTACCCCTCCCTCCCTCCGGCCTGAGGGAGCCAGAGCCCCGTGAGCTGCTCCTTTAACTCCATCTTGTGTGAGCAAAGAACAGACGCCCTCAGGCGAACTACACAGAGAGGCGGGTCCAAATCCAAAGCTAAACCCCAGGAGCTGTGGGAACAAAGAAGAGAAAGGGAAATTTCTCCCAGCAGCCTCAGGAGCAGCGGATTAAATCTCCACAATCAACTTGATGTGCCTGCATCTGTGGAATACCTGAATAGACAACAAATCATCCCAAATTGAGGAGGTGGACTTTGGGAGCAAAGATATATTTTTTTTTTCCCTTTTTCTCTTTTTGTGAGTGTGTATGTGTTTGCTTCTGTGTGTGATTTTGTCTGTATATCTTTGCTTTTACCATTTGTCCTAGGGTTCTGTCTTTCCATTTTTTTTTTCCTACTTTTTAAAAATTTTTCTTAATACTTATTTTTTATTTTTTATTTTAATAACTTTATTTTATTTTATCTTCATTCTTTCATTTTTTTCTCTCTTGTATTCTGAGCCATGTGGATGAAAGGCTCTTGGTGCTCCAGCCAGGCATCAGGGCTGTGCCTCTGAGGTGGGAGAGAAAAGTTCAGGACACTGGTCCACAAGAGACCTTTCAACTCCACGTAATATCAAATGGCGAAAATCTCCCAGAGATCTCCATCTCAACGCCAAGACCCAGCTTCACTCAATGACCAGCAAGCTACAGTGCTGGACACCCTATGCCAAACAACTAGCAAAACAGGAACACAACCCCACCCATGAGCAGACAGGCTGCCTAAAATCATAATAAGGCCACAGACACCCCAAAACACACCACCAGATGTAGACCTGCCCACCAGAAAGACAAGATCCAGCCTCATCCACCAGAACACAGGCACTAGTCCCCTCCACCAGGAAGCCTACACAACCCACTGAAACAACCTTAGCCACTGGGGACAGACACCAAAAACAACAGGAACTATGAACCTGCAGCCTGCAAAAAGGAGACCCCAAACACAGTAAGTTAAGTAAAATGAGAAGACAGAAAAACACACAGCAGATGAAGGAGCAAGGCAACA
This sequence comes from Eubalaena glacialis, assembly GCF_028564815.1. Lineage (NCBI taxonomy): Eukaryota > Metazoa > Chordata > Mammalia > Artiodactyla > Balaenidae > Eubalaena > Eubalaena glacialis. Next base: position 32,851,184 of record NC_083726.1, on the reverse strand, counting down.
ACCCACCAGACTTAACAAATGAAGAGGAAATAGGCAGTCTACCTGAAAAAGAATTCAGAATAATGATAGTAAAGAGGATCCAAAATCTTGGAAATAGAATAGAGAAAATACAAGAAACGTTTAACAAGGACCTAGAAGAACTAAAGAGCAAACAAACAGTGATGAACAACACAATAAATGAAATTAAAAATTCTCTAGAAGGGATCAATAGCAGAATAACTGAGGCAGAAGAACGGATAAGTGACCTGGAAGATAAAATAGCAGAAATAACTACTGCAGAGCAGAATAAAGAAAAAAGAATGAAAAGAATTGAGGACAGTCTCAGAGACCTCTGGGACATTAAACGCACCAACATTCGAATTATAGGGGTCCCAGAAGAAGAAGAGAAAAAGAAAGGGACTGAGAAAATATTTGAAGAGATAATAGTTGAAAACTTCCCTAATATGGGAAAGGAAATAGTTAATCAAGTTCTGGAAGCACAGAGAGTCCCATACAGGATAAATCCAAGAAGAAACATGCCAAGACACATATTAATCAAACTATCAAAAATTAAATACAAAGAAAACATATTAAAAGCAGCAAGGGTAAAACAACAAATAACACACAAGGGAATCCCATAAGGTTAACAGGTGATCTTTCAACAGAAACTCTGCAAGCCAGAAGGGAGTGGCAGGACATATTTAAAGTGATGAAGGAGAAAAACCTACAACCAAGATTACTCTACCCAGCAAGGATCTCATTCAGATTTGAAGGAGAAATTAAAACCTTTACAGACAAGCCAAAGCTAAGAGAATTCAGCACCACCAAACTAGCTTTACAACAAATGCTAAAGGAACTTCTCTAGGCAGGAAACACAAGAGAAGGAAAAGAACGACAATAACAAACCCCAAACAATTAAGAAAATGGTAATAGGAACATAAATGTCGATAATTACCTTAAATGTAAATGGATTAAATGCTCCAACCAAAAGACATAGACTGGCTGAATGGATACAAAAACAAGACCCGTATATATGCTGTCTACAAGAGACCCACCTCAGACCTAGGGACACATACAGACTGAAAGTGAGGGGATGGAAAAAGATATTCTATGCAAATGGAAATCAAAAGAAAGCTGGAGTAGCAATTCTCATATCAGACAAAATAGACTTTAAAATAAAGACTATTACAAGAGACAAAGAAAGAAACTACATAATGATCAAGGGATCAATCCAGGAAGAAGATATAAGAATTGTAAATATTTATGCACCCAACATAGGAGCACCTCAATACTTAAGGCAAATACTAACAGCCATAAAAGGGGAAATCAACAGAACACAATCATAGCTGGGGACTTTAACACCCCACTTTCACCAACGGACAGATCATCCAAAATGAAAATAAATAAGGAAACAAAAGCTTTAAAAGATACATTAAACAAGATGGACTTAATTGATATTTATAGGACATTCCATCCAAAAACAACACAATACACATTCTTCTCAAGTGGTCATGGAACATTCTCCAGGATAGATCATATCTTGGGTCACAAATCAAGCCTCGGTAAATTTAAGAAAACTGAAATCGAATCAAGTATCTTTTCTGACCATAACACTATGAGACTAGATATCAATTACAGGAACAAATCTGTAAAAAATGCAAACAGATGGAGGCTAAACAATATACTACTTAATAACCAAGAGATCACTGAAGAAATCAAAGAGGAAATGAAAAAATACCTAGAAACAAATGACAATGAAAAAACAACGACCCAAAACCTATGGGATGCAGCAAAAGCAGTTCTAAGAGGGAAGCTTATAGCAATACAATCCTACCTCAAGAAACAAGAAACATCTCAAATAAACAACCTAACCTTACACCTAAAGCAATCAGAGAAAGAAGAACAAAAAAACCCCAAAGTTAGCAGAAGGAAAGAAATCATAAAGATTAGATCAGAAATAAATGAAAAAGAAATGAAGGAAACGATAGCAAGATCAATAAAACTAAAAGCTGGTTCTTTGAGAAGATAAACAAAATTGATAAACCATTAGCCAGACTCATCAAGAGAAAAAGGGAGAAGACTCAAAGCAATAGAATTAGAAATGAAAAGGGAGAACAACTGACACTGCAGAAATACAAAGGATCATGAGCGATTACTACAAGCAACTCTATGCCAATAAAATGGACAACCTGGAAGAAATGGACAAATTCTTAGACATGCACAACCTTCTGAGACTGAACCAGGAAGAAATAGAAAATATGAACAGACCAATCACAAGCACTGAAATTGAAACTGTGATTAAAAATCTTCCAACAAACAAAACCCCAGGACCAGATGGCTTCACAGGTAAATTCTATCAAACATTTAGAGAAGAGCTAACACCTATCCTTCTCAAACTCTTCCAAAATATAGCAGAGGGAGAAACACTCCCAAACTCATTCTATGAGGCCACCATCACCCTGATACCAAAACCAGACAAAGAAAGTAAACTACAGGCCAATATCACTGATGAACACAGATGTAAAAATCCTCAACAAAATACTAGCAAACAGAATCCAACAGCACATTAAAAGGATCATACACCATAATCAAGTGGGGTTTATCCCAGGAATGCAAGGATTCTTCAGTATTCGCAAATCAATCAATGTGATACGCCATATTAACAAATTGAAGGAGAAAAACCATATGATCATCTCAATAGATGCAGAGAAAGCTTTTGACAAAATTCAACACCAATTTATGATTAAAACCCTCCAGAAAGTAGGCATAGAGGGAACTTTCCTCAACATAATAAAGGCCATATATGACAAACCCACAGACAACATTGTCCTCAATGGTGAAAAACTGAAACCATTTCCACTAAGATCAGGAACAAGACAAGGTTGCCCACTCTCACCATTATTATTCAACATAGTTTTGGAAGTGTTAGCCACAGCAATCAGAGAAGGAAAAGAAATAAAAGGAATCCAAATCGGAAAAGAAGAAGTAAAACTGTCACTGTTTGCAGATGACATGATACTATACATAGAGAATCCTAAAGATGCTACCAGAAAACTACTACAGCTAATCAATGAATTTGGTAAAGTAGCAGGATACAAAATTAATGCACAGAAATCTCTAGCTTTCCTATACACTAATGATGAAAAATCTGAAAGTGAAATTAAGAAAACACTCCCATTTACTACTGCAACAACAAGAATAAAATATCTAGGAATAAACCTACCTAAGGAGACAAAAGACCTGTATGAAGAAAATTATAAGACACTGATGAAAGAAATTAAAGTTGATACAAACAGATGGAGAGATATACCATGTTCTTGGATTGGAAGAATCAACATTGTGAAAATGACTCTACTACCCAAAGCAATCTACAGATTCAATACAATCCCTATCAAACTACCACTGGCATTTTTCACAGAAATAGAACAAAAACACAAGAGACCCCGAATAGCCAAAGCAATCTTGAGAAAGAAAAACGGAACTGGAGGAATCAGGCTCCCTGACTTCACACTATATTACAAAGCTACAGTAATCAAGACAGTATGGTACTGGCACAAAAACAGAAATATAGATCAATGGAACAGGATAGAAAGCCCAGAGATAAACCCATGCACATATGGTCACCTTATCTCTGATAAAGGAGGCAAGAATATACAGTGGAGAAAAAACAGCCTCTTCAATAAGTGGTGCTGGGAAAACTGGACAGCTACATGTAAACGAATGAAATTAGAACACTCCCTAACACCACACACAAAAATAAACTCAAAATGGATTAAAGACCTAAATGTAAGGTCAGACACTATCAAACTCTTAGAGGAAAACATAAGCAGAACACTCTATGACATACATCACAGCAAGATCCTATTTGACCCACCTCCTAGAGAAATGGAAATAAAAGCAAAAATAAACAAATGGGACCTAATGAAACTTAAAAGCTTTTGCACAGCAAAGGAAACCATAAACAAGACCAAAAGACAACTCTCAGAATGGGAGAAAGTATTTGCAAATGAAGCAACTGACAAAGGATTAATCTCCAATATTTACAAGCAGCTCATGCAGCTCAATATCAAAAAAACAAGCAACCCAATCCAAAATGGGCAGAAGACCTAAACAGACATTTCTCCAAAGAAGATATACAGATTGCCAACAAACACATGAAAGAATGCTCAACATCATTAATCATTAGAGAAATGCAAATCAAAACTACAATGAGATATCATCTCACACTGGTCAGAATGGCCATCATCAAAAAATCTACAAACAATAAATGCTGGAGAGGGTGTGGAGAAAAGGGAACCCTCTTGCACTGTTGGTGGGAAAGTAAATTGATACAGCCACTATGGAGAACAGTATGGAGGTTCCTTAGAAAACTAAAAATAGAACTACCATACGACCCAGCAATCCCACTACTGGGCATATACCCTGAGAAAACCATAATTCAAAAAGCGTCATGTACCAAAATGTTCATTGCAGCTCTATTTACAATAGCCAGGACATGGAAGCAACCTAGGTGTCCATCAACAGATGAATGGATAAAGAAGATGTGACACATATATACAATGGAATATTACTCAGCCATAAAAAGAAACAAAATTGAGTTATTTGTAGTGAGGTGGATGGACCTCGAGTCTGTCATACAGAGTAAACTAAGTCAGAGAAAAACAAATACTGTATGCTAACACATATATATGGAATCTAAAAAAAAAAAGAAAAGAAATGCTCACGAAGAACCTAGGGGCAAGACGGGAATAAAGACACAGGTCTACTAGAGAATGGACTTGAGGATATGGGGAGGGGGAAGGGTAAGCTGGGACAAAGTGAGAGAGTGGCATGGACATATATACACTACCAAATGTAACATGGATAGCTAGTGGGAAGCAGCCGCATAACACAGGGAGATCAGCTCGGTGCTTTGTGACCACCTAGAGGGGTGGGATAGGGAGGGTGGGAGGGAGATGCAAGAGGGAAGAGATATGGGAACATATGTATATGTATAACTGATTCACTTTGTTATAAAGCAGAAACTAACACATCATTGTAAAGCAATTATACTCCAATAAAGATGTTAAAAAAAAAAAAAAGCAAAGACATTTGATTTGGACTTTCCTCAATTATTTCAGTTAGATTGTGGACAATGGTGATCTAGCTTTGACAAAGTAGACAAGTACAACACACTAGGGAGTGACCCAGAGGAGGAGTGAAACTGGGTCCCTGAATGACCTAGGAAAGCAGAGCCACTCCAACCAGCTTGGACTGCTCACTTCTGGACAGTTACATATCAATACAAGAAAAATAAACTTAGAATTTAAGCCCTTGTGTGTTGGAGTATTTTATTGTAGCAGCTTAGTCTGTATCCTAACACAATATATAATTTAACCTGATAAACCCATGGCTGCAAAGGGCACTTACAATTGTGAAATAAAACAAAATCTATAAAGCTATGTCTCTCAAAAAAAATAATAAACTTTTATAGAACAGGCATGTTGAAAACTTTTTCTAGTGGAAGCAAGGAGAGTATAAAATAGTTTCTGGGAGACCTGCTGCAATGATGCCTTCAATACAGATGTTACACTCAGGCACTTTTCATTTAATTTTGAAAGGTGCACCATATGTACATGTGTCAATAAACGATCATATTTTATAATTACAAGACTCTTTAAATCATATGTCAGACAAATCCAGATGCCAAATAAGTCAAAAACTTCAGTGCTCAAAACACTACTCAAATATAATTTATACACCTGGGAAATCAGAGTTAATGATTTGGAAAGTAATTCTGAATGTGCCATTATATGCCCAAGATGGTACAAATCCTTGAGGACACAGAAAAAGACATTGCACCTACAATCAAGGATATTTCACCCTTGTTGAAAATACAAAACTAGCCTACTTTAAACAATTAAAGAAACATTTGTTATTAAAAATGAATGCTTCTGGTTATAATCCAATTAAAAGTATTAGTGTTAATATGTGATATTCTGGTGAGTTAAAAATAAATGACTAAGGTAACACAACTGGAAAGCCCTGCTAGCACAGTCACAGGACTAAAACAGACATGATAGAGAGTCCAGTTTCCTCCTGGCCTTTAATCCTTGTCTATTTCCCCACTTTGCGAATCTTGACTAACTGACCAACCATAAACCTTGCAAAAATAGTTCTCAGAAAGTACTATTCTGACAGTTATCAAGATAAGATTGCACCAACGATCCCAAGCAGGTGGCACAAAAATGAGCACAACGTGCAACTGCAAGTTTTGTAGCATTTAAATACAAAAACTGTTAACCAGAGCCAGACCATAAGGACACATGATTTTCTTTTCTCCTCTCTCAATAATATTCTGCCTTTTTTCAACTCAGAAGTTACCTGGTCCTTTGATGCTCCCAATCTGCATCAGCTAAATAAAGCCTATATCCTCTCTTTGAGTCACTTAAATTATATTCTTTTGATAGTACAGAAATATACTGATAAGCTTCACCCTCAAACACATAACATTGAACATGTGCTCAGTGGCTGACAGAGAAAGATAGAAAACCTCCTTTTCTCCATATCTATGAGAGCAGATGATTCACCTTGTGAGCAAGTCATTCACTTGAAATGTCTGAAGATGAGGAAAACTGTACCCATTAAGCCAACCTGCTTCTTAATGTCTGAACTGTAATCTGTCAGGCCTACCTTTCTGGTGCCAGTATATGCTGAAGGTCCATCCCCATTCCGGACTTTATAGGCTTATAGCAAATATCAGTTGCATTCAAATTGTTATGCGTATTCTCAAATCCCTAGCACCACAATCAGGGCCTTTTCCGGAGTCACAACAGGGATCTTCAGAACTTACTTTCATTATTCTTTGATTCTGTTGGTACTTTTTCATTCTTTTCCTGTGAACCTTTCTCCTTTATATCCAGAGCATAATTTCTAGTGTCTCTTGGGTCATTATTTTCACTCATCATCAGAGGTGAACCTTATACCATTATCACATTGTATATTTAATTTAACAAATATTTCCAAACATCTATTATATGCATCATAGAAGATCAGGTACTGTGAGGTTTAGAGTGAATTTACACATGAGAAATTTAAGGAGAAGAAAATGGTAAGGCAGAAATGATGACATCCCAGGCAAACACACACACACACACACACACACACACACACACGTGTGCACCATTCCACTAAATATTTGTAGACATAAAGGGAGGATAAAACAGTAAAAGTTGTAGTGATTTTTGGCAAGAGTCCTTACGTAAGACTGAGAAGTTTTCATGTAATTTAGTAGGTAATGATAAACTACTGAATGTTTTTGAGAAGTGGATAATAGAATCAGAGTCTTTATTTAAGAAGGTTATTCTAGAAATTACACAGAGAAAGGACTGGAAGAGAGAGACAGTCATGGCAAAGAGACCAAGTAGGAAGCTACTGAAGTAGAGAAAGGGGGAGAAACCAAAGGAATATTAGAAATGTAAGACCTGCAAAAGTTCACAACTTAGACATTGAAGGAAAAGGAGAAACAGATTTAAAGATGATTCTGGATTCTGAGCCTTGAATGACAGAGAGAACAACAATGCTCTTGGCAGGAAAAGAAGAAAAGTCAATCATGATAAAATCGTGAGCTCTGTTTCAGATATGTGCAGTCATGTTGCCAAATACTCATACTAGAAGTTAGGTCTATACTGAAAAAATGATTTCTGTATTTTTTTTCTGTAATCTGGCCTTTCTCCAGAGACTTATCCATTTCTGATTAGTAAAGGGGGAAAACAGATAACTAAATGTATGATCTAGTTTAAGATTAGTTTGAATACAGTATCTGTTCGATAAAATATGCTCAGATGATTGATCACTTGCTTCTGGGGGAGGAGTATGGCTTATTATTCTTATGATATGGGAGAGGAAACATAAATTCCTCTGATGTTCATGTAGTCTCACTCTTACTCCTCCAATGGTTCAGCAGTACCCTTTGCCCTCCTGGATTCTGGCTGATCTGCTCTCTTCTGATGCTGAAGTCTATGGCTAACATACCTCAGAGGCTAATGACTTTCTACCTTCACCTCAGATCTTGCTGTAAAAACCTGAGGTTTGCCTGAAACTCTTATTTGGTACTGATTAGCGTGGTCCTCCTGACAAGCCTCACTTCATCCCAGCAATGGTGACGCCCTTCTGGCAAGATCCATATGGGAATCAAGGGTGCCTTAGAAAAGCCCATCCTCAGAACCATTTTTTACCCTAATAGGCTACACTGGCCAGCTCACTTTGAAGTGGTTTTGCACCAATTGTTTACCCAACCCCCTGCAAGTATCCTCTCCCTGAAGTCTCAATAGGAAACAGTAGCTTCCTTCTAACTCTGCTACTATTTTCCCTTTTCCAATTCGCTTTGGGCCAAAGCCCATAGAAGAGAAAATGTGGAACCACTTCTGGTTGCTTTAATTTCCTCTCTCTTTCTTCTTTCCAAAATCCACTGGGCCAAGACTTTATGGAGGGTAGGGTCATGTTCTATACGTTATGGGAGAGCTCTAAAATGACTACTCCAGAATGCATTGTTTATTTGAAAATATAAACAAAATATAAAAATAATAGAACCCTTCTCTCTAGAATAACTAATAGTTTCATTTATCATTATGGAAGGAAATTGCCAGCCCTAATCTCAACTCCAAGAAGCCTGTCTTACAACATACTTCTTTATTACTTTCTCATTTTTATTTTTTGGGCACTTTCTCTTAGTATTCCCTCTGTAACAAATCAGTCTCCCCCAGGCATACTGTCACCTCAGGCAAACCAAGACAATGGTCTTGTACTCTGAAAGGCAAAGTAAAAAAGCACATCAATAATCGTCAAAATATTACCCCATTTCACATGTTTAGTTCAAACTACATGCAGAACACTTAGGAAAGTAAATCCCCCTTGGTAATCCAAAGAGATCTGTTTCCCCATTTTAACTTAAAGTCTAAGCAATGTTCTAGTTTTCATTTGGCCTCTTATTATGATTAATCATCACTAATGGAGTTTGGCTGTAAACCAGGAAAAATTTTTATAACTTTAAACCGTATAGTTTAAAGAACACACTTGGTTTCCTGGAAAATATAATAAGAATTTGATATGTCCAACCATAATTTTTAGGAACCAGCGTCCCAGAACCCACCTTTATTTAAACAATGCTAATTATTTTGTTATGCCAAATACAACATCAAACCTGGAAAGTCAAGGGAGGGACCACAGGAGAGAAATAAGATAATCAGATCACAGTTAAGTCAACTATCTCATAGATAACCAAGATCAAGGGAAACAGACCTAGGACCAGATACAACAAAGTCAGAGCCAAAGGCAGCAGAAGAGAGGACAGACTGTTCACTAAAGCCAGCTGGGAAATGTCCAGATTGACAAAGAGACAAAACCAGCCAAAGGCCACCAGGCATCAGGGTAAATGAGTTTTAGGAAGCCATAGGGATGAGATAAGGATTTAGGATTGAGAGTCTAATCCTTTTTTTCTCACAGGAACTGGTGTTAGATGGGCCAGTGGATCACTGAGAGACAATCATCATTTTTCCTGTGGCTGAGGTTACTGCTGACATCTGCCACACACAGCAACTGGAGATTCTGACATCTACCCGAGTGTGTACAGCTGGGAGTGAGAAAAGAAAAATCGAGATCCATGTATCAGAGGGTTCAAAGTGACTTCAGGTGGGGATGGCTGTTGGGGTGGCAGTACTTTCAGTTGAGGGGCAAATAGAGATGAGATCAGAATTCAGCAAAGCATGAGGGGATCTTGGGTGATTGTCTGGAACATTAAATGGTATCTCTGAGTTTCCTGGTGGATCAAAAGATTCAAGATATATGAGTAGGTCAAACAAGATGTAAACTTGTAACTGTTTACAGTAACACTGTTCAAGCTGAAGCAGTGGGAATCAGGAATCCAGAGAAACAAATGTGAAATCACTAGGTGGCCTCAGTATAAGGAGATTTCTATTATTAAGCAGGTTATTTTTCATTTAGAGAAATGAAAAGTATCATATACTAAAAAATGGTAAAAGTCCAAGTTCAATATGATATGATATGATATGATATGAGGACAGGACAGTTTTCATCTGCCTAGTCATTTTCCAATTTGTAATCTCAACAATAGTAACTCATTAAATTCTTTTACAGTAATAGTCACTATGAATTCAAATGTCATTAGAGCACTTGAAATTCCTCAAGTTAGCAGGAAATGGGTTCTTAATAAACACATTTTAAGTATTCTAAAGTATTTTAACATTTACATAAATGCCACTTTTTTCTGAGTTATTGTCAAGGATATGAAGTCATATCCTTTCCTCTATATACTTGTTACTTTTTCTTTTCTTAAGCCATCATTTCATATAGAATACAGTATTTAACGCACCTCCTCATTCAAGCAACACCTATCAGTACCTCCTTTTGGTAAGCATTTAGCTCCGTGCTGTGAAGAACGTAAAGATATATGACATATAGTCCGTGTCCTCAGCATTTTGGAATAAATATAATTGGAAATGGGAGAGGATTATATGATGATGTTCCTGAATTCCATTTCTTCTGAAAAAGCAGACATTTGCCAGGTCTAACAGCAGGTTTTAACAAAAACAAATCACACATCCTCAGTAGTAGTATTTAAAACTTCACAGGGTCAAAACTGTGTAGGTTGACAGGAAAAGGTAGGCTAAATATAGGGAAGTAAAGATCTTCTATTTGCAGTTCAAAATGGGGCTTTACAAGTTGCCAAAGTATTGATATTATAATCCTGAGTTCCTTTAGGTGAGGTGAGGGGATATAGAAAGAACTTCCTCATGTATGGTATCTAAATATCTTTCATAAAAGCATTCCATAAATCACAATTATAATTTTTAATCTATTTGGTTGTTTATGCAATGCCTGCTTTTCCCATTTGACTGTGTCATGAATATAAGGACATTTGTGTGACTGTGTGATTCATCACTGCCCACCCAACTCTGGAAAAATCTTGAACATGGGAGATAGCCAGTAAATATTTATTGAAAGAATAGAATTTGGGCTAAATTTCAGGACTGTGAATACGACATGAAGTAGGCTCAAATGAGCTCTCCAAATTCACAGTAGCTGGGATTCTGTTTAGGGCAATGCAATATCTCACTGAGCTCAAGGTCATCTTCATTTTGAGAGATGTCAAGAGACCAGATTGGTTTCAAGGCCTCTAGAAGACCTTGATCCTTTCCAGGTCACTTATGCCAATAAGCACACAGATGGTTTTTGAGGGACCTTTGAGATAAAGAATGCTTTTGAGAGCAGAGGGTCACCCTTGACATTCTGCCTCATGACACAGTAACAAAGCCATTTAACCAGCCAGCTTTGTAGAGGGTCCAGACTATTTTCTGTGCTGTGTTAGGTTTAGCAATTCCATAAATCAGCATATTCAAGTCAATGAACACTGCTTTGAAGTATTTTCTAGTCCAATCCTATTGGGGAATACACGTAATTCTTTCCATTTCAAATTAGTTTTCACATTGTCTTTTAGTGCTGAGTTTTTATGTAACATTCTAGAATAAACTCCAGACATCCCAGCAGGGGGTTGTAATACACATAAAATCATTGCTTAACTGATATCAGTTTTGGACCCCTGCCATTTGTGTATAACTTCTTGTTTTTGCCCTTCAAATGAGCTGTATATAAATAGACTCAAAATAAACTCATTGTGGAGTTGGAAGTTGAACATATGTCTGAAATGTCACAGCATTCTTTGCAGCCAATGTAAGATTGCCTATAGATTACCATTTTTATTTTCAATAATAAAATCTTTTCCTTTGAAGCCGAGTTCTAGGGTTTAAAGCACAGCCCAACAATTTTTTTTTTTATATAGAAACAACATTTTTTTAAATCTTATTTCCTGCCAATGTGGTACCACTGGGAATTTTATAATAGTTAAATGACAAAAATATATGTCATAACTCTCTTAGTACAAAGAGCTTTTTTATGAGTTAGCACCAATCTTTGGCTTTGTTTGCCCATATTGCAGAGTGCCAAAGGTAATATAAATCAAATCTTTTCTAAATATGTACATGTAGGTAGTCCTCAACATAAATGTACTCAGCAAATAATTGTGAATGGAATTTAACTTTTCAGGAAAGAAGAAGAAATTTAAATGTCAAATAAAAACTTTGGGTTAAAACTATGTATGTTTCAAGTTCAGACTACCGATTAATTTGTGATGTATATATTTATATTCAAAGATGCTTTGGAAGTTGAGGAAACATATTAATCAGAATTGCCTATATTTTGCTTTGGTGACAAATACCATCAAAATTATAGTGGTATAATATAACAAAAGTTTATTTCTTGCTCAGATAAGGTCCACTATCCAGGCATCCTTGATGTTGTTGCATTTCCTTCTCAACTACAGTTTTCAGGCTTCACCAGAATCTAGATGAACACGGAAACTACCACACTAGCTTTTAAGTAGTTAAGGCCCAAAGTAATTCCTATCATTCCCAGTCACAGGCTATTGGGAGAGACTAGTCACATAGTCCCACCCGGCGCAAATGTTGTTTTTCATAAGTGCAAAAGGTGAGGAGAACTGGTGATACTGGTGAACACTAACAATGTCGACCTCAAAACTCCATCATAGTAAGAAGACAGATTTATCTTAAAGCTACCCCCCTCTGTACTGGGTTGACTAATGTCCCTCAAAATTAATGTCCACCAAGAACCTCAGAATGAGACCTCATTAAGAAAAAGGGTCTTTGCAGATGTAATTAGTTAAGATGAGGTCATGCTGGATTAGAATGAGCCCTAAATTCAATGACTGCTGTCCTCATAAGAAGGTCATTTGAAGACACAGAGAGACACAGAGAGAGAACACCTTGAAAACAGAGACAAAGATTAGAGTGATGATTGGAATGATGCATTTACAAGCCAAGGAATGCCTGGATTGCCAGCAACCACCAGAAGCTAGGCATGGAGCAGATTCTTCCTCAGAACTTCTAGAATGAGGCAGTCTTGCTAACACCTTGATTTCAGACTTCTAACCTCCAGAACTGTGTGAGAATAAATGTTATTTTAAGCCACCTTGTTTGTAGTAATCTGTTATGCCAGCCCTAAAAATGAATACACAACCTCCAAAACAAGGTGGTAGGTAGATAGTTCCATCACTTCTCCTTTGTTTCTGACCTACAGACACACGCAGAGACACTGTCACACCAACCCCTCTGAGAGGCTTGACCTTATTTTAACCATTTAGGATATTCATCTTGAGGAAAGTCATAAAATATATGACACTGCATTACGTAAACTCAAGAGGACACCATTTAATCATCAGCCAAAGGATCAATCTCCTCTCCTTATGTTAATATTCTATTGTATTTGCTCTGGAACTCTGGAAATTCATGTAGAATTTGAAGTCTCCTGGGAAGCCAAGAACAATTAGAATAGCACTGAAGGTCTGTACATTTTCTTATACTTTTACTAGTGATACACTTATACACTTCACTAGTGATGAAGAGGTTAGGCATATTGAGCTGGGGGTAGAATTACGATTATACACTTATAAGAACGTCGGAATTTCTGTTCCAAGGTCACTATTTAGCGATTTTACAAATAGCTAAATGCGATGTCAAAAGTTTGTTGTAATAAAAGTCGGGTCAATGGGAAGATAGACGTGAAGTGCTTAAACTATTTCTTCTTTTAAAGATATGTTAGACACCCTATAAGACACCATCTGTCTTCTTAACAAAGAATATTTTATTCTTTACCAAAGTTGCAATCTTCCAGCCACAGATTAAATCATGTCATTTCCAGAATGTTTTCAGAATATTTTACTTTTCTAGGAATACTTTTTCCCTTAATGTTTGCAATGAAGCAGACAGAAACCACAAAACACTGCAATTTCTACTGCATCAATTTATTGACATTAATATTTAGCTTCACTTTGCCAATGCAACCACCTTTAAAGCACGCTTATTGTTCTTTGCTGCATCTTTTTCAACTCATTTCTTTCAATGTTAGCATCTGAGTCTTTGCAGCATATCTAGTTATGTGGAAGAAAAATCATTGAAATGGTCTACTGCAATACTGAAATATATCCAGGCATTATTATCTCTGAAGTACTGCCATGACAGCCATTTACATAGTAACTCTAAGCGTCTAATTCACTTCAACAATGTCCTGTGATGGGCAAGGGCTGATGTATAAGCTCTGTATTAAGAATTTCAATCAAATATATCATTTTAATGTACCCAAATGGATGCATGTGTAATTCTGAAATCCATAATACCTAGTGTCATCATAGCTAGAATTTTATACCATGAAAATGATACCATGATAGCTAGAATTTTCATACTTATATTCACTCCAAGCCCACATGGTTTCCCTAATAGTGTAGTTGGTTTCAACATTACAATACCTATACTGAAATTGACTGAAATTATTCTTTGCCATGATTGCTATTAAGTGAAACCAGAGCATTAAAATGACTAGCCATGAGAGAGGCATACAAGACTTCTGATCTCTCTATGGAATACAGTATTTTCTTGTTTTAAAATATGGAGACAAGAATCAATCCCAATTTTCTTTACACAATTCACGTAACTAGGTGACTCTTGTTTTCTCCAATCTGCCCAAAAATCAACTGTTCATTTTTTCCAATATTTCACTCAAGTACATGTTGGGTATCTTTTTACCATTTAATAGAGTTTACATTTTTTATAACTCCTGTTTAAATATCTTCCAGGAAGTTTGTGTTTTCTTAAAAAAGTTTCTTTCTACATTATGCATAAAATATATTTTCTTTTTTTTTAACTTAAGTACAGATGAACAAAATATATTCTTATATTTGGTTTATACTGTGATCTTTTATCTCTGATTTTCGTGTAATGGGTCTGTATATTGTCTACTTGATTATATCTCTGTCTCATGTTCCCACTAAAAAGGAAAATCCTAAGGTCAAGAAAGAATAATGAGATAGACTCTATGCCTCAGAATTGTAGAACTATTTTTTTTTTTTAATCTCATGATCTTAATGGCAGAGGTTGTGATGATACTGTTAAAAAATACAACTTATCTGGCTCCTAGTTTGCAATTTTACAGGATTAAATGACAGGAGCAAATGCAAATATGTTTGAGTGACTTCTGTACATTCTTACTGAAGATAAACCATGGAGAAGGCACACATAGAATGTTCCCTCCTAGAGCTTATAGTACAGGAAAAATTTTTTAAACAAAAGATTATTTTTTTATTTTTTGGAGCTAGCGCACTAAACTGTCCTATCTGTGCAACTTGTAGGTTAACCAAAGATAACACTTAATGTTTATTTCTTCCCATTCCTTATCCAATCATGTCACTGAATTTTTTTCCAACTGTTTTATCATGTCAAAGAAGTGCTCTTTGGAATTAAATAAGCAATACCTGACAGTAAATAAAATATATACTATACTATTTAATGTCTAACCTATCTATACGGTTTGATTTTTAGTTCCTCTAAGGCACTCTTAGGCAAATAATAGACCACCTACAATTTAAATTATAATACAACTTCCAAATGTAATTAAGAGGAAATCAAGAACAAGAGTTGATTTTCCCAGGGCTCTGAGCACAATCAGCAATGTTAACATTAACCGATGTTAAACATGATGTGAAATTATTAGCATTTACTACTTCATACTATGTGGCTAACCTATGTACCCAATCTATCATGCTGCTATTATTGATGCAAAACCCTTTTGCACAGCCTTTTTGAATCATTAAAATTCAAATCCAAACCATCAAACATATTCCATAGTGTTTACCTGCTCTTAATCTGCAGAATGACAATTAAAAACCATGAAACAGTGATGTAAAATCTATAATGAAAAGGGTTATTTCCCTCTGAGATTTGACTAATATTATGATAATCTGTTTTCTTTTTACCATACATTTTAAATGGTAAGTGATGTGCCTTGTGCCAGTATTTAAAAACCATCTTTTGAATTCTTACCACAAATAGTAATTCTGGCTAAACCTCAAAGACAAAAACATTTAGTAGGTTTGTTGAAATAGATTTTAATATTCATATTAGTTGAGGGTTCTTTTTTGATAGGTGATGCAATTCTGATATATCCTCATTAGAAATCTGCAGTAAAAGAGTACACCATCTGAGAATGCCCTGAGAGTTTTTATGGAATATCAGACCTTTAGAAATATTTTTGAATATAATAAGAAACCTAATTTTAGTGTTGGTTGAGGAGCAGAAAAGGAACTAATAATATTCTTAAGCACTGAAATCCAGGAATATACTATTTTTTTCCATCTCTGCCTTAAGAAAAATTAAAGGGGCTTCCCTGGTGGCGCAGTGGTTGAGAGTCTGCCTGCCGATGCAGGGGACGCGGGTTCGAGCCCTGGTCTGGGAAGATCCCACATGCCGCGGAGCAACTAAGCCCGTGAGCCACAGCTACTGAGCCTGCGCGTCTGGAGCCTGTGCTCCGCAACGGGAGAGGCCGTGATGGTGAGAGGCCCGCGCACCGCGATGAAGAGTGGCCCCCGCTCGCGCCGCGGCTGGAGAAGGCCCTTGCACAGAGGCGAAGACCCAACACAGCCATAAAATAAATAAATTAAAAAAAAAAAAGTAGCCATTAACTGCAAAACAGCTGAGCTTCTTAAAAAAAAAAAAAAGAAAGAAAAATTAAAGGAAAGGTTGGTTGAGAAAAACATTCTAAAAGTCTTTAAAAATCAATTTTATTATGTGATTATTAAATTCAATTCTTATTTGTCTGTAATATCAAGCATATATGTCACCTTTAAAATTATATGAGTTCTAATTACTGAAGTTATTGGCCTAAATATTTTTTTAAAGAAAATCAGTATTTTTCCATTTGGGTGGATAAAAAGCACATAGAGAAACATTGTACTGACAAGAAGTTCACGAGAATATAAGCTTTCAGGATGTGAGGACCATTGCAGACACATTGGACAAATCTTACCCATTCCCATGAGGACACAGAAAATGAGAAATTTATATAGTTGCTCACATCACCAGCCAGATAATTGAAGTTAGAGCCTGAGGACAAGAACCCAGAAATCATGAGCATTCACAGCAAGCAACAGTCTTCTAGAATATCAGCAATTAAAAATGTTTAGAGTTCACACTTGTTATCCGTCTCTTAGGAAGTTAGGCTCATTACTTGATAGATAATGGAAATTTGGGAGAAAACACCCCTTTCACTAGGCATATGTATAACTCACAACTAGAGCACAAATGTTAAAAGTCTGCTACAAAATGGGTTGCCATATCGAATTTTATCTTATAAACACAACTGAAGCATTTCTGTGTAAAAATTAGAGCATGTCTCCGAAGGTTGCCCAGGACACTAATCATGCAAACTTAAACGTGTGTTTCCTTGCTAAATTTTACCATTTTGGTTACAAAGATGATGCAAGTTCTGTTCACAGTGAGTGAACTGTAGTTTTTAAATAAATGTAAACATAGATGCCCTCCAATATTTAACAAAGATCATTAATCTATATTGCAAAAAGACAGGATATTTTCACCTCTGAAACAGAGATTCTGGTCATATCTATATAGCATCCAACTAAATTAAAATAAATAAATAAAAACTTAAAATAGCCAAATAAATGAAATTCTTGACATACCAAAAGCAAATAATCAGAATATTTTCCTAAACACATAGCTATAGTGAGAATAAAGAACTCGGCTAATAACTGAGTTTCTGACGTGGATAGAAAAGGGTATCATGATATATAAACATATTTAAACTATTATTGTAAAATATCAGCTTTCCCAAGTCCAGCCCACTAAGTTTAGCATGTTCTTCAGTCTGACCCATCCTAACCCATTTTTAAAAATCTGGCTAGCCCAACCTACAGAAGTACAAGATAACCACTCACAAGCATAGCCATGTCAGCCTCTTTGGAATTTTCCCCTCCTGCTTCTCCTATTCTGGCTCATTTTCATTACGCCTGGTTTTTCAGTTGCTCCAAGATTCACTCTGACTCCCTATTTATCTCTCGACAATACAAACTGGTCAAGAAGAATTATGCTCAACCTCAGATCTCTCTCAAGGATGATCCTGCATCTCTCCTCATTACCACACACCACAACTGCACATAACGTCTACCCAGAAATTCTATGAAACTAACTTCCTGGAAATCCTCCTCACCTAAAACAAAAACAAAAACAAAAACAAAGAAAGAAAAAGAAAAAAAGGACAGATAGAATACTATTTCTGCAGATCAAGCTGACCCCAAGAGTTTCACCACTCCGGGAGCAAAGACTGACAATGTAGTGCCTGTCCATTCCTTGGGGCTGGTTCACACCATCCCCTGAGGTGCAAACAAGAAGTTTTATTTTGTCTTTTTGTATTCTGTCTAGAAGTTTGGCTCGAAAGATAGAGCATGAATTAACTGACAAGAAGTAGCATCTAGGCAATTGTACTAAAATTTCTCTTGTGAGAAATAAGCAGAAGAAACATTAGATTGTTACTTTCAAAAGGAAAATGGACAATTGTCATAAATGGGAAAAGGTAAAATAAGCAAATGTCAATAGACCTCTTTCACACTGATTTATGTGTTTTGCAGTTGTGACCTTCAAAAATTAATGGGCAGTGTTATACTAGCTCTTAACATAATTTAAATCACCTAGATTATGTTTTATACTTGTGATTCACTTAGCCCATTATCTCAAAATATTTATACCTACACTTAGAGCACTTCACAATAACTAATATCATAAATGATAACTACCAGTTACTAAAAAAATTTTAAAGGTCTTATTTACACTATTTCACCATGAAAATTAAAATTTAAAGTAACTAATTATCCTTTCAGCTATATGGTATAATTAATTATCTAGATAAACTCATTCCTATAGGTTCTGAATAACTAATGTTTTAACATGAGTCTCCAAATATTTGAAAACACACATGACTGGATCATGTAAGGGAACACTGAAACTGGGGGAGAAAACATCAATTCTAGTGCTGTACCTACCCCATTAAAAGTATGTGAACTTGGGTAAATCTCCTAAATTCTCTGGGACTCAGATTTCTTAATTATAACAATGAGATAACATCTCAAGCTTAGTTTCACAGGATTGTTGTGAGAATCTGATGTAAACATTGATATGAAGATGTTTATAAAACATTAAAGAATAATATAATTACTGGTTTTTATGGCTCCTCTTTAGTTTCCAATCTTTATTTGAATGATTATCTTTATTCAAATGGGCAATTCCACCCCTCTCTTCATCTTTATTCTTCTGGATTTCATATCTTGACCCCTTGTTAATGCACAAATTAGTAATCATTATTTTTGTTTCCATTTTTCTATTGAGACTCTCTAACAATCCTCCTCCTGACACAGAATAAACCAAAAGCATTTAAAATGCTGCTATTCTTTGTATTCCTCATCATCCTACTCAGGTAATCACCAGCATACTCTCAAAAATATCATCTAAAAAATTGTATTTTCAATGACTCTCTTTCTTTTAAGTAATCACATATGAAAAAACAACATCGAAAGTATTTAGAGTCTTAGAGATTTCCTTTCACACTTCCCTTGGTTGCATTCTGTTTCAGCAAAATGATTAACCTCTAAATCATTAGGGAAATAAAAGAGCTGGGAATCATTTAAATGGTAGAACTCAAAGAAAGACCCATGGAATAAATGTAAATCGGTTTATAGTCCTAAAGTAATTCTTGGTTGCATGAATGGAACTCTCCTAAACTTTGAATTAGCAAATATAAACTCAGTGAAGACATACAGACTTAACATCTTTGTTTCATATTTTTTTAGTAGAGCCATGAAAATTAAAATTGTTTGCAGCAAGTGGAAATGGATTTTTTATCAGGCCAACAACAAGAAGCTCCCATGAGAATCTAAGAAAACAGAATGTTAACAGTAAGAAAAATTAAAATACTAAAACCAATTCCAAAGCATATTTGTGGAAGTGATTGTGAGACAGAACCATGAGCCTGTGGTACTTCTAAATATAAAATTGTGTGGGTGAACTAATATGAATGATTATGAATGAACATCTACATCTCTACCTGTCCAGGCCAATTTATTTGTAAGATAGAAAAAATATCCGATCATCATCACATTGTCTCATGTACCTAATGCCTACCAGACTGACTGAATATTTAATATGCAAGATGGTGTTAAGGAAGCCTGTCAAACCCATAGTAATTATCAATTAATAAAAAGTAATAAAATGGAATTTCTAATCACATATGCTATAAGTATGATGATACTCAAGACTGGAGTAGCTCGTGATACCTCATTTTCTTCATAATAAGATTTATTTCAACTTTTCCCCAGTAGTATATCTAATTAAAACAAAGTTCTTTAAAATAGGTTTTTTTAATTTGAAAGAAAAGGCTTTTCCCAACTTAGAATAATAAAACTTAGAATAATGAATAAAAAGAACATTAGGATTATTTAGCATGTCTTTTCATTTTATAGATAATAAAGAAAAAACTGACCCAAACTGATTTAATGACCCATCAGACCCCAACAGAAGGCCAGATCTAAGAATCGCATCACTTCTTGAGTCCAGTGCTGTTTCCATTACAATTTGCTGCTTCAAATATTTTTCGTTTTTGTTTTATTGTTTAAAGTAATGATATTTAATTATAAATATATTAAATTATATGTTAAATATATTTAATATATTTAATGAAAAATTCTCCTACAGACTAAGATAGTATTTCCATTTCTTCATCTGAAATACACATTCTTATTTCTAAATTGGCTAATCTATTTTTTACAAGCATTCTATTTATTTCTTTTTTTCTTTTCTTTTCACCTCAGGATTAAAAATTGTTAAAAGCCCATTGAAATATTTTCTTTCCCAGAATGCTTTGACCTTCCAATTTGATTTCCCTACCAGTACTGCACATCTTCAACGAATTTCACGATTTCAGTAACAAATCAATTCTAAGATTAATGATTGTAATAAGTGAATTAAATATCTTTAAGACAGCTTGTTGTCTTTAATATGCAGAAATAGAATAGAAGCTAAAAATGATGTCACTTTCCAACCCCCTTTAAAGTAGTCATTTCATATTACCAGTTCAACCTCTTTTTTTCCTGATATGCATGACAGATACAATAGCCATATCCCCACAGATATATGGAAGATTATTCAAAATTCACAAGGTTGTAGATTTATCCTTCTCTCATCAACTTAAGGAAGCACATAAGAATACAAGTGAGAGCAACGTCATTAAACATCAACCTTAAATTCCTTTTAATTTACTAAAAAAAAATTATTCATTAATATCCATACTAAGTATTTTTAGTTACAAAAAACTGTCAACACACCACATACCAATTATGATATCCCAGGATATTTTGGTATGTATATATAGATAATTGTCATCTAGAATGATAGTAATTTGATAGGAGAAATAGGAAAGATGACAATAAAATTAGATTAGTGTTGAATACTTAAGTATTTAGATGAGGCAGCTAATAAGCAACAAAGGAGGGACTCTTGCTTCTGGCCATTATGGAGGAACTGGTACCTGACTTCCCCTCACACTGTAAATAACTTGCAAGTGGACAATCTGCATGATGAAACTATTTTTAGGCATTGGAAATCAACCAGTGCTGAACTGTGACCATTGTGAGTAAGGAAGCACAAGAGATGAGCCCTATGTTCAACCCAGGTTTTGTCCAGGGGAACTTTCTGGACTGTAGTGTAGAAAGATAGAGTCCAAGCAGAGTTATGACAGTTTAGCTGAGATGAGAAGGCAAAGACTGAATAAGTTCTGGGCAAGAACCCACGAGGTCTAGTAGAGAGTATCTGTTACAGGCTTGTTAACTGAAGAGAGATATTAGAGGTCATGCACTATTGGGAGATATTCTAACTCCAGGCAAGCAAGAATAAAGAAATCTCACAAAGTAGTTTGGGTATTCAACTGAGAACTCTGGAAAGCTATGTTTTAGAAGAAAGGCTCAAAACCTAGTGTAAGGACCACACACTAGAACAAAGTACAAAACCGAAGTAGATCAGCTCTAATAAAGAATAACCCAAACCTATCTGGATCAAAAGTATTTTCCATATTTCCTGAGTGAAAATACCTCTTCACTCACTAGAAGAGCTAAATGTAAAATGACTGTCAAAACCAAAAGCTGGCAAGGATGTAGAGCAACTGAAACTCTCATACATTGCCAGTGGGAGGATGAAATGGAACAACTACTTTGCAAAACCATTTGGCATTTTCTATAAAGTAAACATACACCTACCCTATGACTCAACTATCCCACTCCTACATATATAACAAAGACAAATGAAAACATGTGTCCCCAAAAGCCTTCTATTATGCTAAGTGAAATAAGTCAGATAGAGAAGGACAGATACCATATAATTTCACTCATTTGTGGAATATAAAAAACTAATAAACAAACTAAAACAAAATAAATGAACAAACCAAACCAAACAAAAACCAAAACATAGATACTGAGAACAGAGTAGTGGTTACCAAAGGGGACCAAAGGGAAGGGACAAGGACAGGTTGGGGAGGGTGAAATGGGTAAAGGGAATAAACTGTAAGGTGAGGAATAGAAAATAAATTTTTAGTAGTGAGCATGTTGTAGGATATACAGAAGTAGAAATATAATGCTGTACACATGAAACTCATATAATGTAATAACTCAATATTACCTCAATTAAAGATAAATAATTTTTTAATTTAAAAATAAATTAATTTAATTAAATAATCCAGTAAGGGTGTGTGTGGGAAATAGGAGGTATAAATGAAATAAAATGGTACATTTGTTAATAATTATTTTTAAAAATAAAAATTTTTTAAATGTAAAAACAAAAAGAACTACTGATACATGAAACAACATAAAATAATCTTAAAACCTTACACTGAGCAAAAGAAACTAGAAATAAGTGAGTACATACTGTATGATTCCATATTCATGAAGTTCAAAAGTAGACAAAATTAATCTGATATAGAAATCATAACCTTTGGAAAGTTAACACAAGGGAACTTTCTGAGATAGTGGAAATGTTCTATATCTTGATGCAATATTCATGGTTTAATCATTTATTACAACTCACCAATATGCACATGTAAGATTTGTTCATCTCAATGTATGTACATTTTACCATAATTTTAATTATTAGGGAGAATTTAAGAGGATTATTGAGAAAATTCTCACTAGTCCAAAAAGTCCCAAAGAAACCTAATTATCTTCTTAAATATGCTTCTATGTTACTACTGGAACAAAATTAGAATGAAAGAAAATTAATGGGATACAAGTTAATTGAGATGGAGAAAGACGTCCTTAAGAGAAATGTTGAGATCTCAGAAGACAGGTTATACATATATGAAAGGAAAAATAAGACCTTGGAGGCCAGGAGAAAAAGAGAAATACAGCCAATCCTTTTTTATAAAGGAGAAAAACAAGGGAAATGAAATGCTAGAGGTGTATCTCATTGGATAGACACAGAGGAGAAAGAAATTCTTCTCACAGCCTAAAAATTCAAAAGCTGAGGTGATATGACTTTGAAGGTAACTGGCTTACAGTTCTTACTCAGGTCTTGGTGTACAGTTTACAAAAACATCAACAGCAGCTTCAGCTCAGAAATCTGCTGAGGATGATTCTCCAGTTGAAAAGTAAAATAGAAGAATGAGCGAAAAGCCTTTTTTAGGAAATAAGTTCATATACATAAGCAACTGTAGAGCAAGATGCAATGATAACAGCCATTGTACATGACAAATGCTGACTTGCACTGGCTGTGAAAGCTAGTCACTAGACAGAGGCCACATCTGTTGGGGACTTTGGGGTATCAATAATACAAAGTTCAAAGAGGCAGTGAGAACAAAAGGTTCTGAATATGCTATTTAGGAAAGAAAAGCCTTCAATAAGACCTAATGCTGGAGGCTTACATTATTACAAATACATAAATGCCTCAAATGCCCCTATCTGAGAGAAGTGGTATTTTTTCCCTTACATGTGGTAAATGCATAGTGCCTTTGAGTTCTCCAGACACCTAGTGAACCTAAAACCAAGAAGATATTCTCTACTTTCTTTCCTTTGGACACAATTAAATCCCTCCTATGATCTTTGGTCAATAGAAATGCACCAGCTTCTTTCTTGCTTTCTTCTCACAGACCATTGGCAAGATTGGTCCAATGGCCCATACTAATTTTAAGAGTGGTTATACAATTCTCCCAGGAGCCCCAATGGTCAAGACACAAAATTAATGCTAGCCAATGGAACATTTTTGCAATGCCTAGGAACATAGAATGTGGGAACCATTTGTGGTTAACAGATCAGCACCTATGGTCAGAGTGCCTGGGTTAGAATCCTGGCTCCATCATTCAACAACCATGCAACTTTGGGACAAATTACTTAATTTTCACATGCCTCCATTTCTCTTCTATAAAACATGGATAATAATACCCATTATGTATAATTGTCAAAAGGATTCAAAGAAATAATACCTGTAAGCATTTATCGTGGATCCAGGCCCAGAGGAAGCATTCAATACAAATGTTGGATACAACAACTTAGTGTCCTCTGGCTGGACAAGTCTCTACCTAGAGTTGAGATGAATGATAAGCACTGTGCTAACTTGTTCTGAGCTTTCAACCTTGACTTCACTTCTCAAAGTGAGAAATACTGACCCATTTAAAAAAAAATCAAGAACAGGAAGATCTTTCTGATTCACTTCTATGACTTTGAAGAAAGTTCAGCTAATAAAACAGAATGACTTGACAGAACAGATTTTTCTCAAATTCAATTTAAATCCATTTTAATAGAAAAAATAATAGCAGCCAACATTTGTGTAGCTGCCATTTGTTATGAACTTGACAAATTATCTCACTCAATCTTCACGAAAACTGTAGGAGACAAGTACTCTCAGTAACTGCATTTTATAGATGAGGACATCCTTGGCTGAAAGGGATTACAAAACAAATCTCTAAGACATTGACATATATACACTAATATGTATAAAATGGATAACTAATGGAACCTGCCATATAAAAAAATAAATAAAATAAAATTCAAAACAAAAAAAAATCTCTAGGACACAGAGTTGGCAAGTAGCTGAACAGGGTATAAGTTGAATCCATCTGACTCCATGTAAACTTGAGCAAACTACTTCACTGTTCTATGCCTCGAGTCTTCCCATCTGTAAAACAGGGATAATTACAATCCCTTACTCATAGAATTTTTCTTAAGGAGTAAGCGAGTTAGTATATGCAAACTACTAGAACAGTGCCTGACACTGTTATAATTGTGGTAATTCTGTCCAAGTTGAGAGCATCTGTGACCAAGAGTATCCACAGATCTTTATTTCTACTAAAGAAATGACCTACCAGAAATGGTAGTGATTGTACGGGAAGATTCCCATCTTACCTAATTTTATTAGTGGTTACACTACAAGTCAGCAGAATAGAGTTTACACTCATCATAAACCAATCACTGTGGAGAATGAAAATCAGAACTCATTTGTCAGTACACGTAAAAGACCTCATTGGGACTCCTCAAAAACCTAGTAGTGGCTAAGAAAGATGGAGGAATAGGTGCATTTTCAATAGACTGGAATTTGAACCAAAGAAATTTAGGTTTGAGTGTGATGTGGCCCGAGGACATCTGGGTCATAGCTATTTTACAACAATTTAATCAGTCCTACTAATGAAAAATCCATCCATCTACTGCATGTAAGCTTATTGCCAGAGTATGCCAGCCATCCAAGATGAAGAACTAAGAAACACAGTCCCAAATAACAGCAGAACATTACTCAACTTGGTGTATGTAGCCCAAAAAGCCTGCAGCTTTGTTTAATAGGATTATGTTTAATCTGAAAGGACACCACTAGAGATAATGTAAAACATTGAATGGCCTGAAGTGGCAGTGAAATTATTCAAATCCTAGACTGGAGGAGCTCTTAATCAGGGCCCCTGGAATGCTGCAGTAATTTAATAAGTTTAAATTGGTTTCACTTGGATAGATCCAGATTTGTGTTACAGATGTTATCCCACCCAAATCTCCTGTACAGGTTCATCAAAAAGGGGATCATGCCTAAGCAATCTGTGGAAATTTAAAAAGAAGTAAATTCCAGAGCTTGAATCTGAAAAGAGAAATGTGTCAGATAGAAAGGCTTACCAAAGTAAAAGCCTGTGAATGTGTTGATTTTAGACAAAATAAAAACATCACTAATGCTAAAGGTTATTGAATTTTTTTTTCCTTTTAATGAATTATAACATTTTAAGATAAAGATGTTAAGTATATACATTTGAGACACAACTATAAAAATTAATACATCCAAAATTAGTAAATTCAACTGGATCTAATAGAGATGCACACACAATAAGAAATACAGTATATAGAGTATCAATGAAAATGCAAAAAGTTAGTCTTCATGCAAAAGAGAGAATAGGTGATTTTTAGGGGGTCAGAAGTTCTGCACAAGCAGTCTCTGCTCTTAAGCTGTAGAACAAAAACAATTCACATCTATACTGCTGAACTGAAATAGGATTTTAAATGCCTATCACCAGGTATAAAGGAACTCATCTCACTTCCAAATGGAGAACACTGAACAGGACAAAAATTAGTTGATTAATTATTCATCAGTATTACCAACACTCTTACAATATGTATTTCAACGCTCAGTATGAAATACGCTGAGCAATTGCCCACATTTTCTCACTTTCACAAGGGCATTTGTTAAGTGCCTATTAAATGAATGTAACTAATCATGGTATATGTGTGTAAATTGTGCATAAATGTATCAAAATTCAAATCACCACTCCATTCTACTCATAACATCCAGCAGGTGGTCTGAAGAACATTTTAGAACAACGAATCTGCTAAGCAACCTCTATCACCAGCTAAATAACTTTCAGCAAGAATCTTAATTATGTGCAGGTGCAGATGACTGTACCCATAATACAGTTAAATGGCCACATCTCAGGTATCAAGTATGTGTAATTTTGGAGCTGGGGATGGAAGGAAAGGAAACTAACCTTTATTGAACAAAGTTCCTGAGATAAAATGACTTACTCTACATCATAAATGACCATGATAGCTGGAGTTTTAACCTAGTTCAGTGGACATCAAAGTCCACACTTTTCTCTGCTTCCTCACAATGTCTTTCTGTTGTACATAACCCATTGAATCTACTTTGAAATATGCCTCTTTTTGAATCTCGACTCACTTCTCCCTCTGGCTGCCCTGTTCAAATCTTCTACATTCTAGTTACTCCCCGTAACTATAGCTATCTTTTAAAAGTACAGCCATGGGGCTTCCAGATTCATCATGGTATAATACAAAAATATATAGCCCCTCTTCTCTCAAAAATCACCAAAAAATCAAAGATCTAGGACAGAAATGCAAATCCATCTTTGAAAAAATCCCAGGTAGCATCTGTGATCCCAAACCACAAAGTATGAAGATGGAAGAAATATGGGGAAGAGGTAAAATTATTTGTCACAAAGAACGAAGAGCAATCCTACATCCCTGGACAGTGGGTATTTCGGTGGGTTCAACTCCAGAAGTTTCAACGTTCCTCATCTATAAAATGGAAATGATAATAGTACATAACATAGCATTGTAATAAGAATGAAATGAGAAAAGAATGTGGTGTGGGGTATAGAAATACCTATAGAAAACCTCACTGGAAGTTCATTAGATACATCAAGGCAGATGGAAATGCAGACCTGAAGTTCATGAGGAATGCCAGGGCTGCTGGTATATATAGACTTGGCAGCCATTAACACATAAGTGAGAGTTGAAGCTGTGTGAATGAAATATGTGGGAGAGAGAAGAGGTACAGTAGATGGGACAAATAAGCACTCAAGAAATCAAAATTATTACAATAACATTTATAACTACAATAATAATAATTTTAAAATAAGAACTATTGCTAGGCACTGAGCTAACCACCTCACATCATTTCTCCTTATTTCTGTCAAAAGTTACTTTTGGTAGATACTACTGTTCTGATTTTACTGATGAGAAAAATGAAAATTACACAATAACTTTTTATAGCTGTTGATATTATTATCTTTCTAAGCTATAACTGGAATGTAAGATTATGTGCCACTTAGGATGTGTTGGGCTATATTGTGCTGCCAGAGACAGAAAGCATTAGCCAGTCAATTGGCCAAGCAAGTGCAAGGGATGAATACAGTAAAGCGCAGATGGACAGCAGCTCAGTAATACCTGAAAAATGAAAGAAGGGAGTATCCTCAGGTGAGAAAGATTTGAGCATGTCCAGATTCCTTCTAGTGTATGGTGATGGCCTCTTCTTCAGGAATATGACTTTAATAAATGGCTGTACATGTACATAAAGGAGCTGGACAAAGAGAGTGGCACAAAAACAAAACAAAACAAAAAAAACTGTGTAGATCAAGGTGGGCTAGATAGAGACTGCGTAGGTAGAATATGCCAGAACTGAAACTAGGAAAAGCTATTATTTGTTTAGAAGAGATAGATTCCTCTATCAAGTCAATGTCAAATGAAATCTGTGTTAAGAATAAGTCCTAAAATAAACCTACCTATATGGTGCTAAGTTTGAATCATTCTATGTATTTCTAGAGTACTCAGAGATAAAGATGAATGTTGTTCACGATCTTAGCATGTCATAACAGATTGTCAAATAATATGCCTACATCAAAACAACAGACTATAATCCCCTCTCCAGATGCGAATTGTATAAAATGCATTGATCATAAGAAGGACAAATTTGGAGGGGTATAGTTTTATCACAAATGTGGGGAAATAATTCAGTATCAGCCACAATGAGAAACCAATCCAAAGCCTTTAAAAGCTTTTCCTTCTTTTCCTTGCTCTTTCTGCTTCCCATTCTATATTCAATAGATACATCCATTTATTTCCTCCACTATTCATCAAGCCTGCTTTCAGGGAAGGATCAATTATTCACAAATTGTTCCCAAAAGATCCAGCCGTTGGGTCAAATACAAAAGATTCCTTAAAAAAATAGTTTTTTCAGACATAGCCAAAGTGCCATAATCATGAATTACCCTGTCTCTTGAAATGTAGAAGAACCACTGATTCAAACACTTCGTGTAAGTGGAAGCTGTGTGAAAGATGGCTAGCTGTCCATCAAAAATTGGAGCTTCCCCTGTCACCAGGAAGCAGAACCTAAATATAGACTATATTATCAACATCCCTTGCATTGAGATATAGTCACATGAGTAGAATTCACAAACAATGAGCAACAGTGATGTATGTACCTTTGGGGCCAAGGTTTTTAAGAAAATGGTAGTGAATTCTAAGAAGGTGCCCACCAACTAGAAACCTCTATTTACATTTGACAGATACATAAGTGAGAAATAACATTTGATTGTGCTAAGCCACAGAAATTTTGTTTTTGATGTTTTTGTTGTTTCAGCAGTATCTTGAATATGTTTTTTTAAAGTCAGAATGTTATTTGGCTTTGGTTTTTCTTTTTAAGAAAAAGGTTTCAACTGCTATGAGCAGAATTTCTAAAAGTATCTCAAGGCAGGAAATTTCTAGATGTTATAAACATTTAAATATTCTTGTAGATAAATAAATATTTACCGATTATTAGTCATTGCTAAGCCCTGTTCTAAGCCTTTTCTATGTATTATCTCATATCTTCACAGTAATCTATACAGAAGTGCTATTATTATCATCTCCACCAAAAAATGGGCAAACTGTGACAAAAGACACTAAACAATTTGCTCATGATCACCCAACACTTCTTTACCATCAAGCTTTAATACCCCTGTATAGAAAAGTTCTAAGACTGTCTACAAAATACTTCCATTCAGTATTGGGCAGCAGCAATAAATTTTTAGACTATTCAATGAAGCAAGCATTTACAATATAAGAATCAGCTCATAGTTGACTTTAAATGAGTACTTCAATTTCTCAGGTGAAAAGTATTTTAAAATGGGAAATATTAAGAATTTTTATTCTCTGAGAATTTTTCTAAACCTCAATCTCTGAGAAATAAATAGCCTCTGACAGCATTAATGTGGTTTCCTTTCCCACAGACATTACAGATTAAAGAAACTTTACTTTGAATAAGGCCCTTACATAGTAATATAGCAACAAAGGTCTTTCAGGCTAAGTAGATCAGCAGCCCAAAAATGTATCTCTGCAAAGCAATTTAGATGTCTCTTCTGGGAAGCCTGATCTTCGTAAGAAGGAGGTTTGAGAATATACCCTAGGAAAATACCACCTTTTTGAGTAGAATTCAGCAAGAAAACACCACATTGCTCCTACTTGTTTGCTTTTTAATTCTTGCTCCTATTTTATTTCCTGGCTTATTTTTTTTTTCTTATATGATGCTATTATTTCAATAAATCCTTTTTTTTTTTTAAGGGAACTTTATTATTTTTATTTTTTTGGCTGCGTTGGGTCTTCGTTGCTGCCCGCGGGCTTTCTCTAGTTGCGGCGAGCGGGGGCTGCTCTTCATTGAGGTGCACAGGCTCCTCATTGCAGTGGCTTCTCTTGTTGCAGAGCACGGGCTCTAGGTGCACGGGCTTCAGTAGTTGTGACACGTGGGCTCAGTAGTTGTGGCTCACAGGCTCTAGAGCACAGGCTCAGTAGTTACGGCACACGGGTTTAGTTGCTCCACGGCATGTGGGATCTTCCCGGACCAGGGCTCGAACCCGTGTCCGCTGCACTGGCAGGTGGATTCTTAACCACTGTACCACCAGGGAAGCCCTGTTTCTTTTGATAAAAGTCTCCTTTGAGTCCCTGAAGAGTCTTAAATCTCTTGCCCTATGCTTTGTATACCTGTAATCTTATTGCATTTTCAGAGTTATAAACATAAATTACCTCTAGGGCACTGATTCTTTAACATGCATAAAAAATCATCTAAGTTTATTAAAATGTATATTGATAGGTTCCATCTGAAATATTCTGATTTTAATTAACAAATTAAGTTAATTTCAATGTAGGTAGTCAAACTCTGAGAAAAGGAGCTTTGTACACTATTCTACCCTAATTTAGTTGCACTAAGGACCACAACTTGAAAGGTACTGTAAATTCTCACACCTGAAAACACTCTATAAATACTTGTAGGTAAATCTTTCTTTTTCCTTCAACATTTTCCTATTTTCATTTATAAGTAAAGAAAATTGATTAAATCCCTCCATAATACTTTTGTGCATTCTTGATGAGGTTTGATACAGAAAATGTAATCACTGAAATTGCTGGTTGTCAGTATGATAAAATATTGATGTAAGCTTACCACCTGTTTCTATGGATACAGCCACATATTTTTACATTTCCATCACAGGTCACGTGAATAGCCAACAGAAATATATGGATTTAATTCTGTATGGAACAAGAGAATTATAAATAAGTAAATATTTCTTGTATTAAGCAAGAGAGGTTTAAAGCTGAAATGTTTATTATGGATATAATTCAATACAATCCTGGTCTGGTAGCAAATGTAATTTATACAAAATTACTTTTATAAGCTCATAGTCAACTAGAAAGCTATGAGTTTAAAATCATTAACTTGGTGTAGGGAAGCTTAGGCAGACATACACCCTGAATTCCATTAAACTAGTTTGCATACATAGATAGATAGATAGATGTGTGTATCTGTGTGTATATTTTAGTGAAAAATTTACTTTCCATAAAACTAGATTATTTTTTTCATGTTCATAGTTCTCCAAAAAGTTAATTTGTTTCCAAAGAGTTCTGTCTAGTCAAGATGATTCATTTTATTTCTGATTCAATAATTTAGAATCTATTACTCAGTCTTTGGGGAATGACAGAGTAAGCATAACTGAAGGTTAAAGCATAGGAAGTTTTGTATGGGCTGGAATGAAGCATGTGAGCACCTAAACAAGGCTTCAGACAGCTTTTTAAAATATTTTTAAAATCTGCGTTCATAAGAAAAGCTGATTGCCACGCTGGGGAAAAGAAGAATTAAGAGAATAACTATTGTTTATTGTTTCAAGAAATCATTTTAAGCTCAGGCCCCAAACGTGCATCCCCACCTAAGGAAAAAAAAAAAAATGTCTGCAGTTCATTGGATTGATTTTCCTTTTCAGAATGGCCATCATTTATTTCACTCAAGCAAAAACATACAAACTCAAAGCGCTTATCAAATATTCCTTCAACCACATACAATATGCTCCCTGAGAGAATTTGTTAACTATAACTTTATTTCCATCACCTTACATTTCCAATGGTACGTTGGCATTCCAATGATACATTAATGATACTTACAGATTGACATCTTAGGTAACCTCACCCCTGGGCTAACCATTAATATAGCATTAAGTGTGTTTGCTAGAATATTATTGAAATATATGGGTTCCAATTTGTGAGGCAAGTGAGAAGGTAATGTACTAGGAAAATAGGAAATATAAACTGCTAAGTGGTATTGTAAGTTAAAAAGGCAAGGTAAGGAAGGTTAAGTAAGAGTGAAGACATGATGGTATGCCTTCTCTAATAGCTACAGTTAATCTCTTGAGTTCTTCATTTTTATGTCAATTATGACTAGCGTAAGTTATGCCTGGTAATACTGTTATTTGCATACTTATCTCTTCTTTCAGGTTATAAATTATTTACAAAAAAAGGATAACCTCTTACTTATCTTTGCTCTCTCCTCGGTTTTTAAAAAATATATATATTGTAAAGAGCAGTGTTGACTGAGTTTAATTAAACAAACATAAGACTGAAGGTAGAGAGGGATTTCTGCAGTTCAAGGTCTTAAAAAGTGTAGACATCCCACAAATTGATCAAAAGGAAAGGATGGTGATGAAAGTGAGTGGCTGATTTTTGAAACTAAGTGTGACTGGGAAGTTTGAGAAATTCTGAGAACAAGGTATTAAAAGATGATTAATATTAAGGATTCTTAATTACTAAATAATCTTAATTACTACAATAATGTCCAAGGTTGGAGTAATGTGGAAATATAGAATATCTTACAGAAATGAGTGTTTAATTTTTCTGAAATAAGGATAAGATATAGATGTTGATAGACAATAGTCATAAGAAAATGGAAAAGTGGCATGATCATATGGCATAAACCATAAAGAGAGAGGGACTAGTCAGTGATGGTGTCATATCAATGGTCTGGAAGCAACAACAGAGAGCATGGAATTTACTGACTTCACCTTTGTTTCATAAGATTTGAAGGTTCTTTAATGGCAGGACACAACACACTGACACTCAAATAGATGAAATGCAGAACTCTTTGTTACTTATACTCCAAAGGAGAGAAGTCTGCCAATCAGAGCCACAGAGAGCATTGCATCCTGGAAGAGGGCAAGGGCAAGCTAGAGCTGGAGGAGGCAGTTTATATAGGACTCCAAGTTATCTAGATTTCTAGGGCTCCCTGTGGATTGGCTAATTTGCATAATGTCAGTTTCCCAACTCAGGGGTATAGGGGCTATCCCCAGGTGTTGGTACCTGGCCCTGGGGAAATTAGGATGTGGGTATAGTGGGCCGGGGGTATGAAAGCCCAGTAGGAGAAGTGGTTAGGGTGTGGACTTAATCAGCTAATCAAGAAGAATGTATCAGCCTCTAGCCAGGACTTCAAAATTAGGTCAAAACAGCATTATTTAAAACAAAACAAAAAAACTGTTTTACAATCTTGACTGCTGAGTTCAGGGGAATGGAGAAGGAGAAGCTTCCTTCCTTTCCAAGATTAAAATTCATAGTCAGTTGCTCTTTAGAGATCTTGTCAGAAGATCTGATCTCTTTAGAATTGAGGACCTACCTTAAGGGAGCATCTGGAAGTATTTGATCAAAGTCTATATCATCATGTATAAACCTTTAACAAACACTAGAAACACAGAATTCAGTTTACCCCTTGAAGCTTTAGAGAAATATTTTAAGAAGATAATAAAGCAATACTATAAAACATGACTATCAAGTATGGGATTCCTAAATCTGGGTCCTCAATTTATCAGTTGCATAGCTACTGTCAACAGGTCCCTGCTTAATTTCAAGCATATTGACTGTGAGAGGTATATATCCTTAAGATGTTACATGGTACTCTGAAGAAATGCTCCTCTAATTCTTATTGACCTCTCAGAATGCTTTCTTTGCCCCTATCACATACATCTATACACATAGAAACACAGACACACACACCCCCCAGACCTCTGTTAACATTTTTACTGGAGAAATTAAATTATCTATTATAATAATTTTGATGATCTCTCTGCAAAAGAAGATTAAACATTAATAATTATAGAAATGGTTACAGTATATTCTAAACATATGAGGTTGATAATACCCCTGATGCTATTAGAGATTTAACACTGGTCCAAATGACCACCAGCGTGACCTAGTATAGCATATTTTACGTTCCAATATCTATTTGATTCTTAAAAATGAAACTAGGGTCAAAGAAAATTGCACTGAACAAGTTAAACAGCAAGGAAGATTTAATTCAAGACTATCGCCATAGGGTAGAGAAACTGAACTCGACTCCATTGAAACAAAAGCAAGAAAGTGTTTAAATACTAGTGTGAGCTAGTGGAAAAGTACTGGAGGAAGGACTTTTGAGGGGAGAGTGGTCAGTGTGATCAGGCCACCAGTGTTTGCTAATTGGCACTTATCTAACTTATCTACCCTCCCACAGAGACTGGGAGGTAGAGGTACTACCTTCCTTGAAGACTATATTTCAAAGCAATGGCTCCCAGGTCCTAGAGAAAGACCCTGGGTTATAACACTGGCTAGAGGCTGAGAGAAGACTTAGGGAAAGAATTAATAACCGCAAGTTTTTTAAAGTAAATGCTCTAAGAAAAAAAGTCAGGGGCCTACTGTCAGAAAGTAACCTGTGAAAAGTTTAGTCAAGCTGAGGGGAATATTAAGGTCATTCTGGTCATTTGGAAGAGAAATTTTTATCCTATCAACTACATTATAAATTTCAATCGCATGTTTTCTTAGCTGTGTAAACTAATGTCTCTTCATACAATATTTATTCATCAATTTACACATTTATCAGATATCTACTACATGGAACACATTAGATTTAGCCAGGGAGATGTAAACTTTAATAAGGAATTTAAAATATTAACAAAACAAAGAGGGAGTAATAAATAAATTACTTCAGGAGGGTAAGAAAAGTATAGATGCCAATGAATGTGTTCTTGTAAATTAGGTGTATATTTAATTTTAATAGATAATCATATTCCATATGACTTTGTATAACTCACTAAAAAAAAAAAAGTGAAATTAATCCTTTTACAAAGCACTTATTTTTTTCCTAAATCATCTACCTTTTAATTCTGCATGTTAAAATTAGATGTTTATTCAAGATACATTCATATTCTGATTTTTTTTTAATTTTATGGAATTTACCAATGTAGATGAAAGTCATATTTTTCAGGTATTAATTTTATAAAACAAAATGTACATAGTTTGACTTTTTATTTCCTATTTTGTTCTGCTCTTAATTTGGATTGTTGTTGCTGTTGAAAACCAACCCTAAATATTGGCCTCTTTGCTATTGGCTATATGTCTTTTATTTCTGAAAAAGGAATCACTTTTGCAACGCATACTTTTCAATCTTTTGTTTTTTTTCCCTCACAGCTCAACTAAGCTAAACCACAGATGAACTTAATTTTGGTTTCTGGCGTTCTTAGTCATTCTAGAAATGGAAATGTCAGTTTGCAGTCTAACTTTAAAAGCTTCCTGTTGTTGATTAGTATATACACATGTCAATAATCCATTGTTTATCAGTGAAAGCCAGGCTCCTGCAAGACCAAGCAGGTGGAGAGAGGGCTATTACCCATCTTTGGAGATGAGATCTTTGAAAGGGGTTTTTATAGAAAGGGTTTTCAAACCCATTTATTTCCATTAAATATGCCCATAGTTATAAGCAACAAATACAATGAGATGTAGTAATGGAGATGCAAAAAAGCCATTTTTCTGGCTTACTTCACAGCAATAGCATTTCCCTTCACACCTCCCTTACATTTTTAAAACATTTTAAAACTTTTTACATCACCAATCATATTGTAAAGTTTAAAAAGTGTACAATTCACTTACAAAAGCCAAACTGAACCAACTAAACATAAACTAATATTTCACACCACCCATGTATTTACTGAATTTTGCTGCTTGTTATATGATGTATAAAAAGGCCTTATAAATTACTGAATACCCAACAAAATAACTAAACTTGACAATTTTCTAAAACTACATATAAAAAATTCAAGTGTTCTGACAGCTAGACTTTTCATTTGAGTGGTAAGAGAAAAACTATTTTAAACAGAAAGTAAGTGAAATTTTTCATAAATCAAGTCAATATTATTGATTTTTAACTGGGTAGTTCTCATATAATTAGAGTGCCACCTAGTGGGGAAGTACATTAGACCAGGTGTGTTTCAGCAGTTCTAACAAGACAGTTCCCTAATTTTCCATCTTTATAGTAACTGAGTTGCAAGAATTAAAATTAAAATATAAGAAGATAGTTGTAGTTCTGACGAAGGAGCTTCTGTGTAAAATGTAGTGAAAATACAGTCACTCTGAAAGCTAACAGTGTAATTTTACAGTGTGTTTTCTGAGAACTGCAGACTTTCTTGGCATAAAGATTCTCAGCACAGATTGACTGTGTCCACTCCCCTTCCAGACACACTAAGACACTTGACCAAACGCTAGCATGGCTTCTACCAGCAGTGTCCAAGGTCAAACATTTTCACTTACTGCTCAAACAGTGGCATCTTGGCTTCTGTTAGAAATATTTCCCAATACTGAGTCCTTCTCACTTCCAGGAAATGTATCTTTATTTCTAACTATAACCCCACATGTTATAATCTAAATTCCTTTTCTTTTGTTCTTCCCTCAGTGGAACTAGAAAAAGAATCTATGGACCATTGAGTTAAAGCTGAAAGCACTCTTATAGATAAAGTAGGCCATTTTACAGATGACAAAACTGAAGCTCATTTTTTTTTTTAATAAATTTATGTGTTTATTTATTTTTGGCTGCACTGGGTCTTTGTTGCTGCACGCGGGCTTTCTCTAGTTGCGGCGAGCAGGCGTTACTTTTCGTTGCAGTGCACGGACTTCCCATTGCGGTGGCTTCTCTTGTTGTGAAGCACCGGCTCTAG
Source organism: Eubalaena glacialis (assembly GCF_028564815.1). NCBI lineage: Eukaryota > Metazoa > Chordata > Mammalia > Artiodactyla > Balaenidae > Eubalaena > Eubalaena glacialis. The sequence continues at coordinate 32,814,194 of NC_083726.1, read as the reverse complement.
GCGCGCGGGCTTCAGTAGTTGTGGCTCACGGGCTCTAGAACGCAGGCTCAGTAGTTGTGGTGCACGGGCTTAGTTGCTCCGCAGCATGTGGGATCTTCCTGGACCAGGGCTCGAACCCGTGTTCCCTGCCTTGGCAGGTGGGTTCTTAACCACTGCATCACCGGGGAAACCCTGAAGCTTATTTTTTAAAAGTCAATTGCTTAAATCAAAAGAGCAAATTTAGGAACTTCCCTGGTGGTCCATTGGTTAAGAACGTGCCTTCCAATGCAGGCGACGCGGGTTCGACCTCTGGCCGGAGAACTAAGATCCCACATGCTGCAGGGCAACTAAGCCCGCGTGCCACAACTACTGAGCCTGCATGCCACAACTAGAGAGCCCAAGTGCCACAACTACAGAGCCCGCAAGCTCTGGAGCCCATGCCACAACGAAGAGCCCGTGTGCCACAACTAAGATCTGATGCAGCCAAAAATAAATAATAAATAAATAAATAAATAAAAAGGAGCAAATTAATGCCAGAACAGGATTAGTTTCTAGGACCTGATTTAAAACCTGGCAGTCTCTACTCCAGAACACTGTGTGTCTCCCTCCTTTGTGTATGATCACCTTGATAAGTGTAATCAAATGCCACAAAATGTGTGATTTGCCCTCAGTCTTCTCTTCCTAAAGTTTCAATATGACTAATCTCCCCTCTGACACTTCAAAATTCCCACCTAGTTCTTCTTTCCCAGTACATAGTACCTAGTACAACATGAACACATTACAGTCCCTCAGTACTTATTGAGGGGCCTCACCCTTCTTAGTTACATCTCTAAACTTCTTTTCTACCTTGGTGTGGATCTGAGATATGCTCACCACAAGAAAATAGCCTTTGTATGTTCATGGCTTACAATGATTATTGCTCCACTTAAAATATATTGAGTAAATCATCATTTTTATAGTCCATCAAGTTGGATTTTAGCAAACTATAGCAGTAAATGTGACAAGTAATGATTGACCCTGTGTAAAAAGTATGAAATTCCTATTCTCTGATGGTTCATATAGATATGAAGATAAAACCCTTAGTGACAGAAATTATAAAATCTATTTTGTGGTTTCTCCTACAGAATATTAGCCATGTTTATATCTGCATCCTATTCCTCACTGACTTCCAATATATATGCCTCTCAAGCAGCGAAGTGACTTGGCATCCCATTTTTATTATTGCTATAGGCAATTTATCACGCACAAAGTAAAAATTATTATTATAGAATCATGGGTTCTGGTTTTTGTTGTTGTTGTTCTTAGGCTCAAATTCCTACTTATACATAAAAATATTAATTTATTCAGTAGAGAGTTTTCTAAAGATATTGGCTGCTCTCAAATGTTACATAAAGGTCTTCCAAAGAATCAAACTACTGTTGGTTTTTCTGCCCTAGATTCCACTTAGAAACACTGATCTGTAGGATACTTATGTCTGGAGCCAATTGTTCACTTTATGCCACTCAAACACACATGAGATGGCAGGCAAACACCCTGGCATCAACCAGGGACAACAACAAAGAATAAATCACTGTGCTTCCAAGAGATATGTGAAAGAAAGCTCGTGAAATTGAGAGACGTGCAGTGAAAACTTGGAATACGATGACATAAGACAAAAAATATGAATTCAGCCAAAGGAATCCTTATTTATATCCAACAGCATATTCTATTATGATTGCCTTTATTTCCCTTTGACTTAAAAAATACATTTAGTGCCCAATTCACATTATTCCTTAATATTTATAAATCATTTTTAAAGTCTAAAGTTATGTGTAATGTAAACCAAAAACAATGTATATATTCTTGCTCAAACAAAATAAATACAAAAACTAAAAACCTAGAAATCAGAGGTACTTTTCCTTAACAATCAAATAATTCCTTATTGGTTTGAAGAATAACCGCAGCTGTAAGGAAATATCAATATTGGTGAGAACATACTTCTAACAGTACATGCAGAAGGCTGCATTTTAATTATCTACCAATCTGTCTCTCCCACTACTCTAGGTCCCTTGAGGGACTATATCTTATTTATCTTCATGACTCTATCATTGAACATACTTTCTATCACATAGGAGTTCAATAAATGTTTGTTCAAATAAGCACCCCAGTGCTTATTGAATTGGTGATTAGAGTCAGAAAAACATTAGGATTTTTTTTTCCTCTTATAAATTCAGTAACCTACAGAAGTTGGTATTCAAGTTTTGTTTCTGATATTATCACATTTTACATATGCCCTAGAATATAGGCAAAAATATAGTCAAGATTTTTTGTTTAATTTTGCCATGTTGAATTGAATCTGACATTAATAAAGGAGGATAAAAATTCCATTTTATTCCTCTAACATGTCCCCCAAGTTCCTACCTTTCAGCCTTTGATGACATTCTATCTTGGTCCTGTGTACATCTCTTCCCATCTCACCACCCACCTCTGCCTACAACTATTACCCTACAGTCACGCCCCAACTCAAATCACACCTCACCAACGAAATATAACATCATGCCCATAAGCACTGAAATCAGATGGAATTGGGTATGATTTTCTGTTATGCTTCTTTCATTCATAAAACATACAACATCATTATAAGGAAAATATTTTCAACACCGAACACTGCACCTGTGAATACATATGCCTAGCACTTTTTGTCTTGGGGTCCACCACATCATAACTGACACCTACATAAATCAGCAAACAAGTATGAATCTCTAGATATTTGCCCCAGGCTCCACTCTATTAACTTTCAATCTTCTGTTCTCATGATTACCTACCTAGTCTTTATGTTTATATCACTATACTCTTGTTTTGATACCTGCTTTGTTATTGCCACTGTTTTTATCTCTCAGCTTTGGTTAGGTTTCTTGAACTCTATTTCTACATTCTCCTCAGCCCTGTTAATGTGCAGCCATTCTCAGCTTTAGATGAAAAACTCCTCCTCCATTTCTAACACACTGTATTATTCCCGTCAGATCCCATACCATCTGGGAAGGGGGACTTAGGCAGAAAACACTGATCTTTGGGCAATTACTGGAAGTGAATCTGAGAACTCTCTCCAGCCAAAGACTAGACTCCTCTTATATACAGGGAAGTTTGATTTCAAAGTGGAATGAGCGTCCACTTTGGAATACAACAGAATTCCAAGTGGAAATTCCAGAGAGCTAAGACTTCTAACAAGAAGATGGGCCCTGAACTGGAGAAGCAGTATGAAAACACAGAGAGTAAAGAGGTATGTTACTTCAGATAGAGTAATCATAAAAGGCCCCACAGAGGAGATGATATTTGAGCAGAGACTAGAAGAAAGTCAGGATGCAAAACATGTGATTATCTGGGAGACAAGTATTTTATAACAATGGAAGAAAAATGTACAATTTCCTGATGTTGACTCTTTCTTACAATGTTTAAGGAGCAAGGATTAGACCAGTTGCCTGGACCAGAGTGAGTCAGGATGAAAGAGATCAGAAATAAGGTAAGAAAAGCCAACTGATATAAGACCTTATAGGTGATGGTAAAGACTCTGGATTTAATAGTAAGCATGATGGGAAACTATTAAAATAATGTTGAAAAGAAGAAAATGACGTAAACTGATTTACATTTTAAAAAATAACTGACTTAAATGTATGTATAGCATTCAAAATCTTACATGTAAAGAAAGCATTCAGGGAGACACACATGGCACCCTATAAAAATCAATAACAGGTTGATAAATGTTATACCGAATATACACAAAACAGCTTCTTTTTCTCTAGTATTTTTCTATGATTAACTATTGATATTTCAACTTGACTCAGGAAAGCATAAACTATAAATATATGCATCTATATAAATAGAAATATAAATACATATAAATATTGTTGATGGCTATTTTACTTTTCTTCAACTTACCCTGAATATTCAGTAAGTAAAATTGACGTGTATAAATAGAAGAAAAACATTTTATCAATCCTATTTTGAGGAAACATTTTTTTATTTTTTTAACCAACTCATTTAATTAAATATGTTGAATATTTTGAAAAAGTAAGCTTGAGGTATGGAACTCTGAATGCTCTTTCACACTTAAAGAAAAAGCAAAAGTACAAAAATAGCTGATAAAAATGGATTAGCTAGTACCAAGCAGGTATGTGAAGAGCAGTAGAAAATGAGCGATGTTAAACATCATTTTTATCAAACACCATATAAATACTTAGCAAGAGAGACTAATGTGTAATATGCAAGGTGATAGCAGGAGCTAGTACTTAGGACCAAATCTTTAATTTTCTATCAGCAGTGCTATTTTCATTATAAGATCACAGGAAAGATATTCCACAGGTGACTTGATGATTTTATCTCTTCCTACGGGCAAAAAGCAGTAGAACTGAGTGATTAACATCTGACTGCTGGGTGGAATAAACCATGTTAGGACCCTAGCTTCACCAATTGCTGGTTATGTCACCTTGAATAAGTCATGTAACTGTTCTAAGTCTTAATTCTCTTGCCCATAAAATGACCATAATATTAGTTCCTACATCAGAAGTTTCCTTGTAAAAGAGATTGTTCGTATAAAGCATTTAGACCAGCCTCTGAAATGCAGTAAGCATCTCATAAATGTTACCTGTGATTATTATACCCAGGCCACCTTGTGCTATTTCTATCAAGATACAGTGATAATCTCAATGAGTCTAAACAAAACACAACTAGGAAGAAGAAAATGTTGATCGAAAAGTGAATTTTTCGTATCAGGCAAAAATTATATTTTGTCAGGAAATATATAAAACAGATAGTACATATCTGATAATAAAATTTTGACTATAAAATATTTAAAAAGTAAAAGAAAAGCACACAAGCTAAGGATCAGCTTTCCTGGGGATCTTATAAGGTAAAGTAAACTATCTTTATAAATCTAAATGTTAAAGCATATGGATTAGGGTCCTCCTATTACCATTCCTATCAAGCCAAATCCTGTCTATCTTTCAGGGCCAGCTCAAGTGTCACACATCAAGGTCTTTCCTGCCCATCAGCACTCTACCACAATAATTCTGTTAACACTTTCTTATGTTCATAACAGCTCACTAAAAACTGAGAGCAAGGCAGGAGAGTTCACAGAGATCCTCCACAAAGCACTCAGCCTTCACTGTAGAGTGTACTGCAGCAGCCATCTAAAGGCTAAGGGCTGGGCATGAGATCTGAGAGAAATGAGCTTTCAGAGGCTCCCCAAAGGTTGACAGCTGATCAATAAGACAGCAAGGGAACTCCATGGTGCCAAAAGCTGCCTGGTTAGCAATAAAGCATAAAGTGATCTCTTGATTCAGGTGATTAGATTCCAAGCCCTGCTAAAAAGGAAACTATAGGTAGATGATCAATAAAGACATAGAGTGAAAAATGGAGTTGGATACAGGTATCAATGTAGGGATAGGTATATTAATAAATATTGATATAGACATAGACATAAGATATCTCATCACAAAAACAATAAAAAATTCATTCTGTATAAAATTATTTCACAGATATTGTTCATAAATACAAAACTGTCAATATGCTCCCTCAAAAATAAAGTTTAAAGGAAAGAAATAAACACTTTTGAACATCGTAAACAAGCTATGTTCTTTTCATATGCTACCTCGTGTAATCCCCAACCAACTATGAGGTGGATATATTATTAATCCCATTTTACAGTTGAGAATACAAAGAAATTAAAGAAGGAAGTCACTTGTTTAAGGCCATGAAGCTTCCAGCCACAAAGCCAACATGCAAACCAGGTCTGTTTGGGTTTGCTATGTGAAGTTGACTCCCCAAGAGAAAGATTTTAGGAAATTTAAAGAACTCTTTTTTCAGGACTCTGATATATAGATTCCCTTAGAATATCATGGTACAATATCAGGAATTAGCTGACTCAATATATTTTTATTTCCTAGACAATATTATTTTTTATACCTTTATTGGAATATAATTGCTTTACAATGTTGTGTTAGTTTCCGCTGTACAACAAAGTGAATCAGCTATATGTATACATATATCCCCATAACCCCTCCGTCTTGAGACTCCCTCCCACCCTCCCTATCCCACCTCTCTAGGTCATCACAAAGCATCAAGCTGATCTCCCTGTGCTATGCAGCGGCTTCCAACTAGCCATCCATTTTACATTTGGTAGTGTATATATGTCAGTGTTACCCTCTCATTTCATCCTAGACAATATTATTGCAAACTCTTTACAATTTACAATTCCTGTGCTCCTTACTACAGATTCATAACCATTGTAGTGTCATTTCTATATAATGGAGAAAAAATTAAACATTCCAAACAAAGGAACAAAGTTTTAAGTTGCTGAACATTGCAATTTGACTACATTCAGCAGGCAGACACAAGTATTAATATTATATCAAAGTTAAATATTGTATCTTAGGTGCTAGATCAACAGTCACAACTGAAAAAAATCTTACCGTTTCAATAGAAGTTTAAATACCATGAAGGAACTAAAGATAACCATCCTCTCTAAAAGAGATAGACTTTAAAAGATTCTGGAGTAAGACAATTCTGAAACTGTGGCAGATTCTCTTCTGAAAAAGATATGCAAACACTCCAGATTAATGAGATAAAAGGAGAAAGACCAGACACTCTCCATGCTGACCTATGAACACGTAGGAGAGTATGTTCACAAGTAGTGCTGCTTTATCTTCTATTTTCTTCTGAGATGACTGAAGGAGGGAGGAATGTTTAAAATCATTGAATAACACAATGTGTTTTCTTATGAAATGATAGAAAAAATATTGATGTAACCTATGCCTGACTTTACACTCAGAGTCAAGGACGAGGTGTCTAATGACACACACTAACAGAGAAACTAGAAGGAATATAAATTCAATTGAACTAAGAAGTAAATAACAATCCTTTTAGAAAAAATAAAAATACTTTTCTCTAAATAATTGGGGACAAGACGAAAGGATCAATTCACTTTGCTTATTAAAGCAAAAGTCATATCGTAAGACCCAACTGTAAGATTTTATTTTAAAATCTGTAAGTGGCAGAACTGTTTTATTTTCAGTTTTCTTATTGGGTCTTTAGTTCTTCCCTCCTTTCCTCCCTTCTTCCCTTCTAATCCAAATCCATGTTTTAAATGCACATAGCTATATTTTTAATTTTAAAAAACTACCATTGTCATTTCTATTGAGTGGACAAGTGCATATAAAAATGTCCTGAATGTCATTGTGGTTTAGAGCAATGCAACTCAAAGTGTGGTTGGTAGATCAATTCTGGTTTTTGAATTGTTACTGACCTGCAATGAAATAACATGGAAATTGGAAGTAAGTGTTTTGAAACTTCTAGAGTAACTTACTGTAATTTTCTATCTGTTGAATAAAAAGAAAACATACAAGCTTCCATTTCATTTTTCTACTAATTTGTTTATATTATGCTTTATAAAATCTGCAATAGTCTGGGGAGAGAAGAATGAGTATTTTCCCTCAAGTAAGTCTTAGAACCATTGGTTAACGATGAGCTTTGGCAACAAATAGAAATCATTTTGAGTCCCAGTTCTGCCAAACTCTCAATTGTATTATGTTGGGCAGATTACTTCATCTCTTTTACTTCAACTTCCTCATCTGAAAAATGAGTACCGACTTTATATGATTATTGTGTGGTCCTTGGACCAGCAACATCAATATCACCCAGGTGCTTGTTTGAAATGCAGATTCTCAGACCTGCCCCAGACTTACCAAATCAGAATCTGCATTTTAACAAGATTTCCCAGGTTATGCATGTGCACAAATACAGTGCTTGGCATTAATCAGGAACTATTAGCAGTTGTTGACTTTATTCATAATAATAATAATATGTAAATATCATTGCTTGAAGTAGAGAGTGATATTTGAGACTCATGTAAATACAGAGACATAAAAATCAAACAATTTCCTTTCTGCTGTTTTACAAGTACCTAAAAAGTACAGAATATATAGCAGATTCTGTGGATATTAATAACCAAGAACACATGCTTCTCATCCTCAAAGATCCCATCTGATAAAATATAAGCCAAGTACATCTAATAGAAATAACGAAGTGTTCTGACTTATTGGTATAGCCATAAAGAAATTATTTCCAGAGGAAAATGGATAAATTGAGGCAGTGCTACTTTAACATAGTACTTTTGTACAAAGAGTAAATTTTATTTGACCTGAAAAAAAGACAAAGGGAGAAAATAATCACTCTGTGCTCAGCCAATAACACTTGTGTATACTTACTTGATCTTATGTCAAAAGTAACCTGAATGTACAAGGGCTTAATGTTAACTCCAGCCAAATGTCCTTTAAATTTACCCTGCTGTGACTAGTCGATACAGAGGTCACATACCATTTCAGCTACAATAGCAAAGCTCAGTGGGACGTAAAGATGAAATTGCTTGCTACTTATCTCTAGATCCTCTGTCTAGGTTTCTGAAAAACCATACTCAGGTAGCAAATATAGCTCAGTAATGATTTTGCAGAATCAACACATGAAGGTTAAGACAGGAAACAAAAATAGCACATTGACATTTGCCACTTTACAGAATAAAGGTGCGTCCCAACAACTTACACAGGGAGTGTGCCTCGGCCTAATATTGCCAGTGATGCCCCAGAGGATAGTTTAATATCTAATATACAATTGATTGTTCCCTTCTGTTAAAGCCACATACAAAGATTGCCCAAGGCTAAGAGACATAAACACTGGTAATTCACAATTTCACTTACAATATCTTTATTTTCTTTTCAACTCCATATAGCTGACTTTTGTAAAAGCTGAATTTTTACAAAATGGGAACTTCAAATTAGCCATAGAAAAGTATTCTTCTACAGTGCCAAATACCAAGATATTTTCCAGATACAAATAGTTACCAGTGTTTTCTCTGTACCGTACACTGTACTAGATAATAAAAGATGGATGTAAAAGAAATAAGAGGAATTTTCTCTAACTGTGATATTTACTGGAAGTGTATAAGGAACACACAGAGAAATACATAATATTTTACAGTGAGTCCAGATACCTGGCTTCCACTCTCATTTTCCATCCACCCTTCATTTTATGTCATGTTTCAGTACAGCATAAATATAAATGATGTCTAGAAAGTCTGGGCTCCATCAAATGTATCCATAGTTTGATGACTCATATGACATTAAAACAATCGATTTGTAAGTTTAAAAATTTTTTGAAACTAAAATTCAGTCACTGTATTTGTTAAATGTGCAGGAACAAGATATATGTTTTCATAACTTAAAATTTTTTTATATTCCAAGGGATAAAATCATTTTAAAATATCACAAGACTTTATGAACCAGACCTCAAATATATTATCTTTATTATTAAGAATGTGAAATAACATCACATGGATGCACTTAAACATTCAAATAATTAGTTTCATGTGCCATCCTTATACTAATACAGAGTGTCATTTTAAAAATGGTTTCAAAGTTCAAAATTATATGATTAGTGTCTAAGACTGTATTACCATTTTGTTTTAGCCCCAAAAAGAAGTTGTAGAAACTTTATTTTATTTTTAATTTAATTTATTTTTTATACAGCAGGTTCTTATTAGTTATCTATTTTATACATATTAGTGTATACATGTCAATCCCAATCTTCCAGTTCATCCCACCACCACCCCCCCACCCTGCTTTCCCCCCTTGGTGTCCATACGATAGAAACTTTATTCTAAATGTCATGGTATTGTCTAATTTTCTTTGTAAGAATCTTCCTAAAGTACATGTGAATAATTGTATTAAATTACTCATCATGAAAGTTAATTTGACAGTTAATTATAATAAAGGAGAGGGTTTTCTGAACATAAACCAGGGCTTTAATGCCTAAAGGATAAGCTACACTGACAGAATTTGTCCTTATTGTGGCCTTACTGCTATATGCTAACCCCCAACTTAACATTTTGTACTTTTAAGAGCTAAAAAAGAAGGCCGATGTTTTTGACGATGCAGGGTATGCTGATTTTTCTCTTGGAGAGGAGCATGAAATAGTGAGATGAACACGCTTTGGTCTGAATTCTAATTTCACCTTTCGTCAGCTGTGTGATTGGAGCAAATTATTTGACTCTCTGAGATTCATAATTTTTTTTCCAGCTATAAAAAGTTGATTAAAATATGCAATTTTTTGGCTTTGTTGGGATAATTCAAAGAAATGAAGAGCAGCTACATCTGTCCCTGAGATATAGAAGGCACTCAGTAATTGTTAGCGTACCTCCTTTCTTCCCCTTCCTTCGAGTTGGAAGGAGGGAAATATTTGCAATTCCCTGAAGGTCCTCAATAGAATTTTTAAAAATTACATTTTATGACATTTAACAGTTAATTTTTTTCACATGCATTAGCTCTTTCAGTGTTTCCATTAACCTTGTGCTGGGGCAAAACAGATAATTATTCCTTTTTTACAGGTAAAGAAACAGGTTCAGGGAAGTTAATTAAATTAACCAAGTTCACACAACTAGAAAATGACAAAATGGGATATAAACCCATGTCTATCTGATTTCAAAACCTATTCCCTACCTCCTGCATCACTGTCTACCAAGCCAGAGGTTTTGTACTCAGTGGTACACAACTCTTCTTGACTAAACTGTAGAAAAATCAGGAAAATGGGTATAATCAGGGAGTTTTCCTATAAGTAGAATATATTCATATTTTTAAATTTAAAGATTATCCTTTATTAGGATAAAATATATTTTTATTTTAAAGCAGTAGTAAGAGTAGATGGGAGAGGTTTCTCATGGTTTTAGCTAAAATTAGACATTGTCAAGCCTACATGTTTCCATTATTTTTTTTAATTTTACTGGACTGTGAAATGCAGAAGTCTAGAAATCATATACTATGGCATGGTACTTTATTACTCTCACTAATAATTTTAAAATGAAATTGCACTGAAACAGCATGAGATTTCCAAATGAAGCTAGCCCCAGAGAATGTAATATAATGATGTGGGTAAATCTTACCCCTATCAAACATAAACTAAAAGCTCTAAAAAGGACATTTAGACTGTTTAATAGATTGCAAAGGTGGTAGTTTCAGCAGAACTATGAAGTCTGCGGGTGTCAAATTATTCACCAGTAACAAGCTATTTGTTGATAGGACAGAAGAGACTCCAGGGACCATGGCTGACTATTAACAGGTGAAGCAGCCCCCAGTGGAAGCACACCTACCAAGGGGCAGCAGCGTTCATGATGACTTTCTGCAATGAAGAGCCACAGGGCCTTCAGAGTAATCAGACCATATTAGGGTTAGCAGGACACTAACACTGTACTGCGCTGATTTCCCAGGTTTTTTTCTATATGTCTATTTTCCATAGCATGAAATTCTCCCTCTTGATTTATTCCTGGACACACTCCTGAAGTGTCTGGCTGGGCGAATAATGTTTAAAGGGCCTGAGATTTATTAACCTGGTATTAACAATTTCGTATATGCCCTGTTCTCCCTTTTTCCCCAGAAACAAGGCTGGGTTGCCCTGACACAATGCTCCCTAAATACCCTGTGCGTACCATTTTCACTGCACTTCCATACTACAGTATAATTCCCTCTTTATCTGATGATATACATCAGTGTATATATGGTACTTGGCACATGACTGGCACTCAGGAAGTGGATAGATGGATGGATGGATGGAGTCTCTAGCACAGGTACATCTAGAATAACTTTAGTGGCTTCTTTCTATAGAGATGAGATCTAGTAATGCCCTCCCTGACAGTGGCTGCAGAAGGCAACGCCAAGACATTTCAACAGAACTTCAGCGTCACTGAAACACCGTCAGCATTTGAAGACCCATATTACAAATCTGGCCTACAATTATGAAATTCAAGAAAACTTATCCTGATATATGATGTCACTGGTTTGATAATGACATAATCTTGCAATGAAAAAAAAGGGAGAAAAATAAAGAATTGTCTCAATTGACATACCTTTGCCAATAGGTCCTTCAGTAGGTTCCCTTGATGATGTAAAGAAGCATGCGTGGTCAATATTTTGACAAAATGGCACTAAACACATTAACAATGCAAGATAAAATGCATGCTATTATTCTGGACAACTTTAAAAGCAAACCTAGAGATAGCAGCGTGGTTGAGAGCTCATATAGATATAGTATCTACTTTCAACAGACTGGCTTTTTTTCCCACAGGGAATTATAAACAGCAAACCTAGAAATGGTTTTGGGGTTCTCTGAAATAAAGGGGAAATTAAAGTGACATAAAAATCCAGGGTATAGGTTAAGACAAAGGGAGTTAAATCATGTAACCTATGCTCTAACGACTGGATTTAGCAGAAGCCCTTGGGACAATGAAATAAGCTTCAATATACCAAAAGACAGAATTTTAAACTTTGATAACACAAATATTTTGAAAGTGTGAAAAAATTTTCGACATCAATATTTAGAACACTGCAGCTTTCCCCAACTGAAAAAGATATACTAGAAACATTTTCTCAACTAAGCAATGAGTGGAATATGCTTTATTAAATATATGTTCTTGAGAACCATAACTCTACTAAGTAAAATATACAAATGCCTCAGAGCCTCAGGCCCTTTTAAAATCAATAATTTAAAGTCATTTAAAAGATTGCAGAGAAAAAGTCATTTAAGGGATTATAGTTTACAGGGATTGTTTATCTGTAAACTATAAAATTCATTTAATGTCTGATGAACTTTCATACAATAAGAAAATTCAATATTCAGAAGACTTCCTAAAAAGACAGAGAAGGAAGTACACAACGCTGGCTGCAAGACTGCAAAGAAACTGGTGTGATGCCACGGCATGGGCATAGAAATGCACAGAAAACTTAACACCTAAACTAACTATAAAAGAACTATTGACAATTTTCCATGTGGGCAATGAGAACAAGAAGATTCTAGGCAGAAAGAATAGCAGAAGCAATAGCATGATATATTATTTAATACTCTTTTGGCCATAGGAGACAGGAAACACAACCCAAATTGGCTAATGAAAAAAAAAAAAAAAAAAAAGATGTTGGCTCATAGACCAGTCAAGGTCCAGACATAAAAAGAGAAACAGTGTTACAGATTTCAAACTGAAAGCATTTACTACAGGGAACTGGTTACTCTGATGTTGGAAGCAAAAGGGGATGTTGAGTTGACCCAGATATTAGTAAATTCAGGACAAATTTACCATCCCTAAAGTTGATAGAACAAAAAACACACCTAGGATCTTGAAGGAGGGGTTCCCGCATATCTTATGCTCAGACCTCCAGGAGGCTTAGCATATCTGGCCTTAGAAACAAACTGGCCAGGCTAACAATTCTGATACTGCTTTATATCTATACTGGCAAGAGCCAGGTTTCTCACTGTTGGGGTGGGAATTTACAGATAAGCAAGGGAAGAAAGCTCGACTGATCAACCTTATGATAATGGATTAGAGTTGGAGACATCAGTAAGAACACATGATTACTTTAATATAGATACAGATAGTTGTACATAGAAATCACTAAAGATATGTGCACATGCATAGGTTAGTATACACATATACGTTTCTGTGTTCTGTCATCTGAGAGAGCTTAGAAGCAAGGACACGCCAGTAGCAACAATCCCATCTAGTACCCAGAATTGGTCTTGATTACCATTCTGCAATAAAAGGAACCAAGTTTCCTTGCAGAAATGGCTGATTCTAGAACTAAGGCAGGAAATATACAAGATGAGCCTGAAGCATCTTGTAATGTCAGAAAGTATGGAAATGTTCAACAAAAAAAACCCAAAAAACCTAACTGATGGGAGTATGTCAAAAGGACACAGGAGTCAACTGAAAAGGCCCCCAGTGGCCAAAGCCAGAACAATTTGAACAACAAATAAAGTAGTATTAGATTATAATCCACAGTATAAGACAACTATCCATGCATCCATAGATGCATGATCTATGAGAAGAAGAGACAGATCTCCCTTTAGAAGATTTCAAATAACTTATGTAGATAATCTCAAGGAGTGAGCAAAAATTTCCCCTCCTTACATGTGGCTGCACATAATAACTTCCTTCCAAAGAGGGCAATAAAAAGGGAGGATGGGAAGAAAAGTAACTTTACAGGAGAGTAACCTGACAAACACTACCTCAGCCAGGTCATCAAAATTAACATTAACAGTGATAAGTCATATGGATGGTACATACCCTTGATATGAGGGGATGCAAATGGCACTTTACCTCTGTGGCGTTCCTACTAAAAACCTGTAACTCTGGTCTAATCATGAGAAAAATATCAGAGAAATTCCAATAGAGGGGCATCCTACAAAATAATTGCTCAGTACTCCTCAAAACTATCAAGGGCATCAAAAACAAGGAAAATCTGAGAAAAAGTCACAAATAAGAGAAGTCTCAGGAAACAACATGCCAAGTAAATGTAATGTGGTATCCTGGACAGAATCTTGTAACAGAAAAAGACATTGGTAAAAACTAAAGAAATCAGTAAACTGAATGAACTATGGACTTTAATTACTAATGTGTCAGTATTAGTTCATTAATTGTAACAAATGTAATGTTAAGTATGTAAGATGTTAACAGTAGGGAGACCTAGGTGAAGAGTATATATAATCCCTTTGGTACTATCTTCACCATTTTTCTATAAATCTAAAACCATAGTTTTTTTAAACCTAATGAACAATACAATTAAAAATGGTTAAAATGGTAAATTTTATGTTAAGTATATTTTATAACTATAAAAAGTCCATTATAAAAATAAATGAATAAATAAATTGGAGGCTAGAGCTAGAATTGTCTTCAGTCACTAGAACAACAGTTGCTGTGTACGGAAGTCCCTCTGCCCTCTTTCTTCCTTCCACTTTCATTCTAACACCTCCAGTGGCAGAACCTAATGAAAAGTTGGCTGTCAAATGAGTCTATGAAGGTATTTCCAAAGTCCCTAAACTTAGAGGTATGGGTGTGTAGCTAAGAGATGATAGGTAAACCACAAGCATAGCTGGCAAGGATTGATACAGGAACTTAAAGGATGTCATCAAGGACCATCTTTTGACTTCTCTCTCCTCCATGTTGCTTTCATTCTTAGGTAAAAAGCTCACAGAGGCTCAAGGCCCACACTCCAGGCTCAAGAGAATGCCTCTTTTTTTTGTCCATGCTTGCAGTATCCTGGGATTGGCTTTTGGTTAGACCAGAATGATTTGGATCATGTGACATGCCTTTCCAATCATGTAGCCTCGAGAAAGTTATGATTTGTTTGGTTATGCTTAGATCTCAGGGTAGAGCTAATTCCATCTAATTTCCCCCAAAGCACATAGACTGATAGTGGTATCCAGCTGTATATGAGAAAGTATAAGGGTACTGTAATGATTGCAGATGAGAAACTAGCTCCAAAATAGGTTTATATACCATGCAAAAAAAAATTTTTTTTAACTTCAATATAGAAGATAGGGAACCACTGTCCTGGGCAAAACCAGATGGTTGATCACCCAAAATTTAGAAAAGAAAAGTGTGTTTAGCTGAGCAAGAACTACTTGTGGGAAGTAAATACAGATATCTAATAGGCAATTATAAACTTAGAAACTAAGGAAAAAAATATGAGCTGGAAATCCCCACTAAGAAGTCACTATTATACAAGTAGGAGCTGAAGTAATATAGCTGATACCAGTCAGGATAAATTGCATAAAACAACAGTAAGAATAAAGAGGAAAAGAAGAAGAGGAACAGTAAGAGGACTAAATATAGAAATTTTAATGAATGTCATTATTTAAGAGAATGCAGAAGAAAAGGAGTCTGCAAAAAAGGGTAAGAAGATACTTTCAAAGACAAAGGAAGACACCGAGTAGAATGCCTGAGACATCAGTGCAGGGGATCACGCCTGCAAAAAGGAATGATCTGGAATATCAAGAGCTGCAGAGAGGTAGCCATTGATTTTGGTAGTTAGGAGATCATAAGTGAGCTTAGTAGGAGCAGTATTATTTGCGTGATGGTTTATTTACAGTTTAATCTATGTAGAGCTGTACTGTAATGGTTTGAAGAATTAGTAAGAAGAGAGGAAAGTGAGGACAATAAGAATATTCCAAAGACTGCAAACTAGCAAGTGATAAGCTGAATTCAGCCCATAGATATCTTCTAGCAGACCTGCAAAGTGTTCTGTTTTAGTTTTGGCTTGGTTTTATTAGTCAGTAGCATTTAGTGTTTAAGACATTTTAGTTTAAATCCAGATTTCCAGACTCTCTTGGAAAATGAGAAGCTCTGGCATCTGAATCTGCATTTTTGCATGGCAGGAATCAGCCCTGACAAGGACTGATGAGCACCAACTCTGCAATTTTCCATCATCTCCCCAGGCTTCACATCTCTCATTTCCATCAACAGCTTGGTCCCTGCAGACATTTGAGTGTAAGACCCAGGCATAACATATAGAACTCTGAAAAGAGGAAAAGTATCTATAAAGGATGATTGGGTCCAGTGAAAGTTTTGGCTTTATTTTTCTCTTTAAAGATGGGATTAGCTTGAGCCTATTAATATGCTAATATGCTAATAATCAAGGGGATGATTATTGAAACAAAGTCAAAATGTGAGAAGGAATGTGATGTAGAACAATGAAATCAACCTTGGACCAGTGGAAGGATTCCTCCAGAGAATATAGCTGTATATATAATGAAGCTATGATTTAAGAATATGATACTACATACAAGGTAACTAAACTCACTTGAGATGGATAGTCACTAAAGCTTCATGGTAACCCTAATAAGATCACAAGTTGGCAATTAAAAAGAAAATAAAAGCTCCAACATTTTGTTATGCCAAGCAACTAGTATTCAGTTTTCTAAGAGACCCAAAGCATAGCTCATGTTTTTGTGTTTCTGATGAATTATACCCAACAGTCCTTTGCTGCTATAGTGTGCTCTCATACAAAGGACTGGAGAAAACATGTTTATATAAATCCAGAGAGTTTGTACGTCAAGACTGCTACAGCATAAAATGATCCATTTCCCAGCCTTGCCAAGGAGTATTTTTTTACACATACATATCCTTCTTATGAAGTTAAAATTCATTTTTGTTCTGGTTGATGTACTGGGGCTGACTGAAACCACAAAGTATATTACCTGAGTTGCAGTTTCACGTGAATTAGTTTAAAAAAGTTGTTGACGGTGGCATCATTCTAAAGACTGGGCTAGAATCTGCAAAGGCCATAAACTAGATCTCTGATTGGTTTGGTATATCACCCAGACTCCTCCAAATAAAAGTACACATACTAGATGGTTTGTTACTGCTAGAGAGTTAAGATGAAACTTGTCAATCTAACATCAAGATCATCTACAACACGGCTTGATTTATATAAATGAAATAAGTGAAAGTCTGAGACAATCTATAATGGTCTTATCTATTTGGCAGGTCAAACTGTTTTCTGGCCCATTCTGCTTGGTTTGGGGTAGTTGTTCTTTTTTCCTCAATAATGATGGGTTAAGTGTTTCATTTGCCTTAATGTCTCTGTTGGATCCACACTATGGCAACACCACATCATTATAGATTCAATCATTGCTATAATTAGGGTTTAGGAGTCTAAAAGCTTTCCCAAAGAAAATAATGTCTAAATATAGGCATGACTAAAATACTATAATTCTTCCAACTTTAGAGAAACTAACCCTTCATATATACTTCCACAAGTACATTTGAAAATGGAAATACATTATAACCATTTTAATATGGCAATATTAAAAATGACTATATCCAACTGTCAATGTTATGTAGACCTATAGCCCCTTAACTGAAAGATTTTACAGTAGAGGAGAAAAATATATATGTTGAAGTATGTGACGTGAAAGTGAAAAGGGAGACTTTGAATCAATTATCCACTCATTTTCAAGTGATTCTCCTCAGTCATATTAAACCATGCAGTTCAGCCTAATGTAGTCTTATCTAGCAATCTGCAAACGACTTAAAACTTCTCCATTTCTCTTGTACATATGCCTCTGAAGTTTCCCTAAAAAGATTTAGTGAAATCTGGGGCACAGCATGCATTTGTTCTTACTCTCTTTCAAACTGATTTACAAAAGAGAATGCCAAACAGTCTTCTATGACCCACTAGGCACAGCAGGTCAGAGGGGCTGAGAAAAAATGTGAGAGTAGACGAAGCCCCTTGCTCTGCTATACACCTTTTAAAAATTTCTCTCATTTAAATTTAAACAGAATTTTGTTCTTGTGTTCCTTTCTCAACACAATAACATTTCAAAGGCTTTGATTTTTCTCCAAAGATGAGAGAGCAAATGAGAAAGTTACTGAAACTGAAGAAGAGTTATAATTCACTTACACCTTCCTAGCTTAGGTACGTTTTATAATCCCCCAGTCTGATGTCCTAACTTGTAACCTCAAACATGTTATAACTTTCTAGCCTTCTCAGAATTGATTGTATCAGTACATCTATCCATTTCCATCTCATGAGGACTAACTCAAAAAGAACCCACTACTATTTATCTACTTCCTCTTTCTGTTCAAATCTTTTTTGTCTGTATTAGTTTTCTATTGCTTCTGTAAGAAATTACTACAACGGAGTGACTAAAAACACCATCAATGTATTATCTTACAATCCTGGAGTTTGAAGCCTAATGCAGGATTTCCTTAGCTAAAGTCAAGGTGTTAGGAAGGATCCTTCTGAGAGCTCTAGAGGACATTGTTTCCTGGTCATATCTAGCTTCTAGAGACCTGTATTCCTTGACTCATTCCTCCCTTCAAACATCTTTAAAGCCAGCAAGTTCTTCTCAACTTGGCATCACTCTGACCTTGCTTTTATCATCCTATATCTGTCTTTGACTCTGACTCTTATGTCTCCCATTTCCACTTTTAAGGACCCTTGTTATTTCTTTGAGTGCATCAGAAAAATTCAGGATAATCTCCCTATTTTGATATCAGCTGATTAGCAATATTAATCCTGTCTTTAACTTTGATTGCCCTTTGCCATGCAACCTAACATATTCATAAATTCTGGAGATGAGGATGCGATCATCTTTGGGGGCCATTATTCTACCTACTATAGTCTCTAAAAGTTCCTCCAGCATTTCCTTCTGAAAACTCATATAAATGCAATCTTTATTCATCAAAACAAGATTTCATTTCACTCTTTCAAAACTTTCCCAAGATAGTAGCTTCTTGGCAGCATGCTACTGTGAAAAAGCACTGAGAGGATTCAAAAAGCTTAAATCCAAGTTCTAGATATACCACTAATTAAATCAATATATTTAACATTTGTGAACCTCAACTTCTTTTGCTTGTAAAACAAAGGTAATAAATAGTTGACAACTTGACCAGCTCACAGAATGTTGTGATGACCAAATGAATTAGTGACTTGGAAGGTCCTTTAAAACGATTAAGTTGGACAAATGGCAGGTCAAAGAACAGTAATGTAAACTTTAGAGATACATTGACCTGTATAGAAAACCTGGCTCTTCATGTGACTTTGGGCTAGTTTCTTAAATTCTCCAAATAGATTTTGCTATCTGTAAAAGAAAGCTAACCCCCCAGGGGCATTAGAATTAAATAAGACAAAACATGTAAAAGTGCTTAGAACAGTGCTGAAAGTGCATTCTAAGCTCTCGTTGTTTCGATAACAAATGATCGTACTAATTTGCTTACTTAGTTTTTCAAAATTTTAATTTTAAGGGAAGTAAGATATCTTATTGTTCAACTCTGGTTAGAATGTGGTTAGCACAATTTATTTATAAAATATCTTAAAATCTTTTTTGGCCCCTTTTTAACCAGTAAAAGTACCTGGGGTTTTTAAAATCATTTTTCACAATACATTAATGTCATTATTTTTGATATTCTAATTGTCCCAAATTTGACCATGTAAGGTCCTTCAAGCCTGCTCCTATTTTAATTTAAACAGAATTTTGTTTCCATGTTCTTTTCTCAGCACAATAGTATTGATTTTCTAGCTTTCTGGTACATCAAAATGTTCCAGGTTCCCATTACCGTTTTCTTGCCACAAACCTAGAATCACCCATTTCTCCATAGAACCTTGGTTTCTTTTAAAGTGAAATATTATTTAGAGACCAAGATCTAGGGCCTAGATGTTCTCATTGTTAATGACTTATCATTGATTCTGGCCCAGTTCTATAAACAGAGCTAGGAAATACACATATAGTTATAGCCCACAAGGTTTTTCTTTACCTGTGGATTTCATCTCCATTTTTTACACAGTGAGAACCCTAATTCTCAACAACATCAATATATTTACATATTTGTTCTATCCTTTAGAACACACAAAGTAATTTCAGAACTGTTAAACCAATATCACTATTAACAACAAATCTATTAAGTGAAACATGGTTTTTTTTGTTTTTTTTTTTACTTTTTTTAACCTAAGTCTGTTACTCTCTAAGGGTGTTCAGAGAACTATGTTCAAAAATTCCTTGAATAACTTCTTTTCCTGTGTGACTATGTTATCTGTTTGGTATACATGTAGGTTTGTTTCAGCTATAATTAATTATAGAATTTTTATCCTTATTTCAATTTTTAAAATACGTAAATCATTTACATATTTCAAAAGGCGAGTCAAAATATATAATTACGTATTACAAATAAAACATATATAAACTACTTAATTACATAAATATATATTATAAATAAATATAAAGATAACTTTCATTTCTACCTACTATACCTTCCAATCAATTCCCGCATATTTGCCACAGATAGTTTTTTTATCCTTTCTGTTCTCAGTTGTCTTTTCTAAAAATAAGTACACACACACACACACACACACACACGTCTTATTTCCCCTATTGTTTTACAAACAGGCAAAGCTTATTTGCTACTTTGTACTCTGTTTTTTTCACTTTATATCATTATATATTACAAAAATGTATAATAAAAATCATTCCATATCTTTTTTAAAAGCAAATGCTGTATTATTTGCTATATATTCACTACTGCTGTATCTTCACTGTGAATTTTGGCCCTCAACATTATTAAACAACCTTCTTTATTACTATTTTATGGCTTTTTACCTGACGTCTACCTGTTTAATATTAAAATTGAAACCAGTGCCTTCTTATCATTTGCAGTTGCCTGATAAAACTTTGTCTATTTTTTTATTGTAATTTTTCTCAATCACTTGTTTCAAACATCTCATTCACCAGAGTTGGATTTTCATAATAAGCTAATCTGAAAATAATTTTCTTTTAATAAGTGACTTAAGACCTTTTATATTATATAAATCTGTAATATTATATAATTATATTTAATGTGTATTATGTAATATTTACTGTGCTTTTTTTCTTTAACCAGTAGTTTATTTTGTTCTTTTGTATTTCCTTTAATGTATAGGAAAGGTTTGTATTTTTATTCTTAATGGCTATTTTATGCTAATACAGTTTAAATGCTCTTATTACTTTGTTTCCTTACTTAGACTTCAACTATTTCATTTGTCAAATGTATTTATATACCTTGACACACCCCAATACTCACATGACAATCAATGAGCTTATTAAACTTTTTACTTTATTTCACTCTTCTCCCAGTTTTTAGTTTCCTTATCTCTGCTTTGTAATTATATACACTTTTTCCATCCATGTCCCTATCTTTGTTTTAGTCTTGTATGTGCAATTAAATATATTCAATGTTCAACATCATTCTTTGTAACTAAGTTTTCAGAGTCAACAGTTGGGTAGATGAAGCCACCCTGTAGTAGATTCCTCAGAAACAGTTCTTAAATATCCCCAGAGGTAGTGCATGTGTAATGGTGGTTTTCTGGGCAAGATGAATAACAGCTTGGTTAGATATAAAATCTTTAATTTTCTTGAGTTTCTTAAAAATTTTTTTAACACTATTGTCTTGTTTTACATCTTGCATCAAGAGATTTGATGCTAACTTGCCTTTCTTCCTTTTTTTGTTTTCTTTTGTTTTTATGTGTTTGGTTTGAGGCTCAGATGATGTGATATCTTTTTTTTTTTTAATTTGTTTTTAATTAATTTATTATTTATTTATTATTTATTTTTGCCTGTGTTGGGTCTTCGTTTCTGTGCGAGGGCTTTCTCTAGTTGCGGCAAGCGGGGGCCACTCTTCATCGCGGTGCGCGGGCCTCTCACTATCGCGGCCTCTCCTGTTGTGGAGCACAGGCTCCAGACGCGCAGGCTCAGCAGTTGTGGCTCACGGGCCTAGCCGCTCCGCGGCATGTGGGATCCTCCCAGACCAGGGCTCGAACCCGTGTCCCCTGCATTGGCAGGCAGACTCTCAACCACTGCGCCACCAGGGAAGCCCGATGTGATATCTTTAAAGCGTAATAGATTTATTGGAATACATCTCAGATGTGACCATTCTATATTCATTATTCCAGGCATATGGTAGGCCCTTTAATATTAAATTCATGTCTTTTATTTTCAGAAAACTTTCTTGGTTTATGATGTCAAATATTAGTTCTGTTTCATTGCTCTATTTATTTTCTTCTTCAGATATTCAATTATGTATATGTTGCTTCTTCTTTGTCTATGCTCTCTTTCTGATTTTTTTTTTTTCATTGTCATTCTCCTGGGTATTTTCATTTCATCAAATTAAATCTTACAGCATTTTTAGTCTAGTAAATTTTTCCTTGAGCTTTCACAAATTTTTCTGAGATGATTTCTCATTTATTTTTACTTCTAGGATGAATTTTGCTTTTTCCTTCCATTTCTTTTCTGAGTTTAATTGACTCTCATGTCATATCTTCCTGGTTTTTGTCTATTTCTATTCCAAGTTTTTGTATTTCTAATGTAAAGTGCTTGTTCCTATCTGCAGATACTTGCTTAGGCTATTTAATTAAGACTGGAGGGAGTGTTGTGTTACTAACTCCTTCTCCTTCATTGTTGGTTTTAAAGAAAGACTATTCATCAGCTAAAAAAATTTTCCACTTACCATGGACTGACTTGTGTCCCCTAGACCCAAAAAGTTCTATGTTGATGTTTTAATCACCAACATGACTGTATTTGGAGATAGGTTTTAGGAGCTTATTAAGGTTAAATGAGGTCATAAGGGTAGGGCCCTAATTCAATAGGGATGCTGGTGGCCTTATAAAAAAAAAAGGAAGAAAGATCTCTCTCTTTCTCCATAAACACACACCGAGGAAAGGCCATGTGAGCACACAGTAAGAAGGTGGATGTCTTCAAGCCAGGAAGAGGGCTTTCACCAGAACTCAGTTACGCTGACACCTTCATCTGAGACTTCCAGTCTCCAGAACTGTGAGAGAAAAATTTCTGTTAAGTCACCAGTCTATACTATTTTATTATGGCAACCTGAGCTAATACACCATTTTTATTTTATTCTTTTATTTTTTTATAGTAGCTTTGTATGGATATTGTATACAGTTTTCTGTTCTGTTCATCTAATATTTCCCTACACAAAAGTATTAGGTTTATCTAGCCAATGTTGGAAATTTGGGCTGCTTACCAGGATTTTTAGTTCAAGATTATCCTCCTCTGCTTTTTTATTTCTATAGGATCTTTAACTTGCACTGCTTGCTTCTTTTTCTCTCATCAATGAGACTCCAAGGATGCTCCCTACTCTAAGTCTCCCCATTCTGCCCCTGAAGCGGTGCTTCTTCAAAACTTCCACCACTGGTTCCATGCACTTCCACACCTCCTCCTTTTTTATGCTCCAGTAACCAGAGCTGTGACCAACAAGATCTCTGACCTGTTCTCAGCATTTCTTCACTCAGTGTGTTGATTCTTTCTTACTGTGTGTGATTTTATCAGTATTTATCACTATTAGGTCCCTATCCACTTTTCCTATTTTCTGTTCAGTCACTGACAGACTCCATATACAGTCATGTGTTCTGAGAATGAACCTGCTGAATTTGCATGTTTATTTTGCTACCTACACATAATTTGAAATTGGTAATAATTTTGGTGTTCTAATTATTCCATAGATATCAGCTATAAGTAATTTTATTTGCTCTTCTCATTGACCTGCTTATACAAGTTTTGGGGGAAATGTTTAGACATTTTGAGTTAATCAGCTGACATTACCTTTAGGGAGCTGGAAGTCATAATAATCATTTCTTATTTCTTGTAACTACTTGATATGACAGAAGTGATAATATTAAGGAAAATAACTGATTCAGAGTCTAGGGATCCACTTCTTCCTCAAGAAAATATCTGTAGCTATAACATGCCTATGGTTCCCGTCTGGTGTGCATTGGTGCAAAGTTCATCCGTTACTGATTTCTTGGTCCATTTCTTCAGGTCGTTAATTCCAAGTGTTCCTTTGGCATTCTCTCTTGAATGTATCTTTCCATCATGATCTTCATTAGGGTGGACTAATTTCATTTGTTCTTGAACTCTGTCACTCAGTTTACCCATCTTATTACCTGGGAGAATCTACATGCTCCTACAACACATTTAACCCTTCTGTACTGCTTGGAAGCTTAAAAATGTGAGTTGACATTATATAAGGGCTATTAAGACAAAGTAAAGGAAAGAGACTAATATTTTTATTATTAACCCCACTTTATCTTAGAAGAAGTATATTTAGGTGTTAATTGGTTAGTTCGAGGTGATACAGCAAGTTTATATGAATTTCTAGTCCTTGGTTACTAATTCTTTTCCTTCTATGTTTTACACATAGACATGTCCTTCATCTCAGGTACCTTTAAGCTTCAGCTGAAACAGTGGTTTCAAACTCTAAGACCACCAACTCTCAAATACGTTTTCTGAACTTTTATGTCTAAAAATTTTGAGTATATTTTCAACCTTCCCCACTGGGACTCATCATCACTCCATCTATTCCACTCTCATTTATACTCAATTATTCTTGCATCTACTTGTGTCTATTTTAATATCTGGGTTTTTTTTTCACAATTTTAGACAAGGATTTTCTTCTCAGGTTTTCCTACCTCACTGATTTTAACTGCCAACCTCAATTAGATATTTGTCATATGCTGGAAAGGTTCCTGGAAGCACATTTACAACGGGAAATTTCCTTCTCATCCTTGTCTTCCCGGTTCCTACACACTCCCCACACCCCTCATGTCCCTCTTTTTAATTTAACCATAAATTTTTTCAAGCCTTCAATATTCCAATGCTCATTTTTAAACAAAGATTGTAGGCAGAAAAATAACATGAGTAAATAAAGGGGAATAGAAAGTTCTTAGACCAACAAAATTCTGTTCTCTAGTCCCTTCTTTGTTCTGAGAATGTATTCAAGAGCAAGAAAAAAAATATGGTTCCAACTTTTGGGGGTTTGGGATGAATCCTAACACCAGACTAATTTGCTATAAATAAGGCATTTACGCTAATAGTGAGAAAGATGAGGGTTCCAAGGCTAGCTAATTAGAGAAGACATTAGAAGTACAATTCTACTTGGCACTTCTGATGTTATTAAAAACTGGGGAATGATTATTTGGGGAAATGAAAAAGCATGTCTAGTTGCTGTGATTACATTATTTTACTTAAGCATGTGGTGCCCTTAAAGATTCTGGGAAGAGAATGAGAGAAAGCATGAGGAGTTTTCTAGTAGGTATTGGTATGTGGGGACAACTTGTTTCCACTTGACTCAAGCTCAAAATAATTGTGGCCCTGCATAAAAAAAGATGATAAATTAACATTCTTCCAGCCTCTAATGGGTAGCTAAAGCATTTAATATTCCCGTATTTCCCAACATAATGCACATTTGGCAGAGTTGCTTAACTATAAAAATAATGGTCATTGTATACTTTCTGCTTCTGTGTTCACCAATTGTACTAAGAGCTGGAGACACATTAGCCCACTTTGGTTTCAATTATTCTGTCTTCTCATTAGAGAAAGGATTGATAACTACAGTTTGCTAATAACATATGAAGCTTCTTGTGATCTAGATTTAATTCAGGCCAGCACAGTGTGAGCTACTATACAGTGCATGGAATAAGACAACCTAATTTTTTCACTTCATGCAGTTGGCTACACAGAGGCTGAGCCATGAGCCACTTGCCATTTGCCATTTCCTTAATGTGTAAATCTTAATTCACTCTCATTTATCAGTTTTGAAAATCAAAATCTGCCTGTTTAGAGAGTCAAGTGTTCAAGTTAGAGGAGAAAATTTTTAATAAATATTTAGTTCAAATATTTTAACTAATGGAATAAACATAATTTCGAGTTTCATGTCTATTTTTATTTATATCAAATTTTTCTGTAAGTATATCATTTAAATTGTGTGACTATACTCCACTACATTGCATGTAAGACAGTCTTTTCCAAAGGGTATTCCAAGGAACACTTGTTCCATAATAGGTATGTGTATGATGAAGTATTATCTTTTACATATGAACTATGATGGGCCTTCAAATTGATTCAAAACGGGTATCTAAAAATGAGCCAGTATGTTATGTGTAAGAAACAAGCAACACAAAAGGAGGGAGGTTGATGCACTATTTAGAAAGGGTAACATATTACTTAGCTAATGTTCTAAGTGGGATTCATTTTTTTGATGAGCACATTATAATCCAGCATTGCCTAATGGAAAGCAAGATTATGAGAGATATGAAACTTGGATATGTATCACTGGGAATGGGATGATAGCAAATGAACTGAAAAATCAGGGAAAGATGCAAAGCATGGACCACTGTGTTAAGATGCTGAACCTATCATAACAGGCTCAAGGCAAGAACCCCTCTCAAGCCTTGGTTGCAGGGGTATAGCAAGGAACAGCAACCAACAGAAGAAAATCTAGAACAATCTGCTAACTTCATAGTTTTGCTTATGAGTAGTCTTAAGAAACAGAAACACAGAATTGTTTTTTTCTTTATAAGTGCTTTTAAAAACCTAGGGGCTTATTCAACATAGTCTTGGAAGTCCTAGCTATGGCAATCAGAGAAGAAAAAGAAATAAAAGGAATACAAATTGGAAAAGGAGAAGTAAAACTGTCACTGTTTGCAGGTGACATGATATTATACATAGAAAATCCTAAAGATGCTACCAGAAAACTACTAGAGCTCATCAATGAATCTGGTGAAGTTGCAGGATAAAAAATTAATACACAGAAATCTCCTGCATTGTTATATACTAACAATGAAAGATCAAAAAGAGAAATTAAGGAAACAATCCCATTACCACTGCACATAAAAGAATAAAATGCCTAGGAATAAACCTACCTAAGGAAGGAAAAGACCTGTACTCAGAAAACTATAAGATACTGATGAAAGAAATCAATGATGACACAAAAAGATGAAGGGATATACCATGTTGTTGGATTGGAAGAATCAGTATTATCAAAACGACTACAAAGCAATCTACAGATTCAGTGCAATCCTATCAAATTACCAAGGGCATTTTTCACAGAATTAGAGCAAAAAAATTTTACAATTTGTATGGAAACACGAAAGACCCCAAATAGCCAAAGCAATCTTGAGAAGGAAAAACAGAGCTGGAGGAATCAGGCTCCCTGACTTCAGACTATATTACAAAGCTACAGTAATCAAAACAGTATGGTACTTTGGCACTAAAACAAAAATATAGTTTAATGGAACAGGATAGAAAGTCCAGAGATAAACCCATGTGCCTATGGTCACCTAATCTGTGACAATGGAGGCAAGAATATTCAATGGAGAAAGGACAGTCTCTTCAATAAGTGGTGCTGGGAAAGCTGGACAGCTATTCAACACATGTAAAGGAATGAAATTAGAACACTCCCTAATACCATACACAAAAATAAACTCAAAATGGATTAAAGACCTAAATGTAAGTCTAGATACTACAAAACTCTAAGAGGAAAACATAGGCGAACACTCTCTGACATAAATCAGAGCAAGATGTTTTTTGATCCACCTCCTAGAGTAATGGAAATAAAAACAAAAATAAACAAATGGGACTTAATTAAACTTAAAAACTTTTGCACAGCAAAGGAAATCATAAACAAAACGAAAAGACAACCCAATAGGAGAAAATAATAGGAGAATAGGAGAAAATATTTGCAAACGAAGCGACCAACAAGGGCTTAATCTCCAAAATATACAAACAGCTCATGCAGCTCAATAACAAAAAAAACCAAACAACCCAATCAAAAAATGGGCAGATCTAGACATTTCTCCAAAAAAGACATACAGATGGCCAAAAAGCACATGAAAAGATGCTCAACATCACTAATTATTAGAGAAATGCAAATCAAAACTACAATGAGGTATCACCTTACACTGGTCAGAATGGCCATCATCAAAACATCTACAAATGCTGGAGAGGGTGTGGAGAAAAGGGAAACCTTCTACACTGTTGGTGGGAATGTAAATTGGTACAGCCACTATGGAGAATGGTATGGAGGTTCCTTAAAAAACTACAAATAGAGTTACCATATGATCCATCTATCCCACTTCTGGGCATATACCCAGAGAAAACCATAATTTGAAAAGATACATGCACCCCAATGTTCTCTGCAGCACTATTTACAATAGCCAGGACATGGAAGCAACCTAAATGTCCATCGACAGAGGAATGGATATGAAGATGTAGTACATATATACAGTGGAATATTACTCAGCCATAAAAAAGAATGAAATGATGCCATTTGCAGCAACGTGGATGGACCTAGAGATTGTCACACTGAGTGAAGTAAGTCAGAAGGACACATATCATATATCACTTATATGTGGAATCTAAAAAAATGGTACAAATGAACTTATCTACAAAAAAGAAATAGAGTTACAGATGTGGAAAATAATCTTATGGTTACCAGGGGGGAAAGGAGGGGAGAGATAAATTGGGAGATTGGGATTGACATATACACACTATTATACATAAAATACGTAATGACCTATGTGGGAAAAGAACCTAAAAAAGAGGTGATATATGTATAACTGATTCACTTTGCTGTACAGCAGAAAGTAACACACTGTAAATCAACTATACTCCAATAAAAGTTAAATAAATAAATAAAGGAAAAAGCTAGGGGCACCCACTGTTGCTCACTCTCCATTCCATCTCAACTCTCTGAATATACACAATTGTATATCATAGCTCTAGAAATTCAGAAAGAGATTTATAGAATATGATAATAATAGAGTATGGCTAATGAAACAGATGGCTGTATAGTAGCAGGGGTTACAGGTTACAAAAAACACCTAGGAAGGAAACAATAAACAAAACAAATAATAATATAGTAATAATTACCATATTACAGCTAGCACAAATAAAATTTATTACACAGCATGAACTATTGTTCTAAAATATATATTAACTAATTTAACTCTTAAGACAACTGTATGACGTAAGTACTTCCATTATTCCCATTAAAGATAGAGAAACTGAGGCCCAGATAGGTCAAGTATATTGTCCAAAGTTGGAGATAGTATATGTATAAGTAGAATTCAAGGACAACTGTCCGATTCCAGATCCTCTGTTCTTAACAAAAATAATTACCTCAAATTTTTCTGAAATTTGAGTTTTAATTGCCAGTAGTTGATATATATAATAAAAGTAATTAATTTTCAAACTCTTAAATGAATTAGTAGGCATCTTTTTCATACAGTCAGTGCATTATTTTCCCATCTTTGAAAAACTATTCGAAATCAAAAGGCAATGCCCAAATGCTGTATGGGGATATTTGCAAATCTCTCTTAGAGAGCGAAGAAGCATATATATATATATATATATATATATATATATATATATTTTTTTTTTTTTTTTTTTTTTTTTTTTTTTCCTGTCAAGATGAAGCTTAAATGGAAAGACAGGGAGAAGGAAGTTTGATTTGGTTTTTGTTTATCTCAGGAACTCTCTGACAATCTGCTGAGCTGCTGTTTTATGCAGTGAGACTTTGCAGACCGTGTCAAGACAGCTTGCAGACAACTCATTTTTTATTTAGGAAATGTGTGCTTAATAGCTTCAGTGTCTCAGGTTTCCTTTGAATCAAATTTTATAGCATGCTAGCTTTGGTTTCATTTCATTTGGAATTTGGCAGAGGAGGAGTTGTGAATGAAAAATCCTCTGTTTATGTACTTTTCTCTGTACACAGAAGAGACGGAACATGAATTAATTATGACTCCATGGGAAACCAATACTTTGGAGACTGAAATCTTGATATACTTTAATATACTTTATTATGATACTATATATTTTGACTGTATTTCCCTGCCTTTCTCCATTTATAGAGCTACTAAATATAATTTATATTGGTGTAGTTTAATATTTGTACAGATGGTGATATAAGTTTCTTATGCCAATCATATTTTTTTTAATGTTAGCACTGAAAATACATAGTTTACAAACCCAGTATGTTTCATATTCTTAAGATTAGGCTCTTCTTTGATTTTTATCACTACATATTTGCAGTATTCATTAAATGAATAATCATGAATTATCGATTTAATTATCTATTCAGTGTCGGCAAATTAAACACATACACATAATGCAAATTCTATATGGATTATATTTACGTATAAATGCCCTGGAGATATAAGTAAGTCTATCTCTTGTTTCTTCCCAAGACCCTCAAATCTGCTTTTGAAGTGAGCGCATTCTGAACTATAAATCGGTTTTCAGAAATATAACAATGGCTAAAAAAGAGTCCCCAGGGAAATTTGGTATTACTGATCACAGCTTGTCATGATCATTCAATTATGTGGGTGAAATCCTACTTGTCAGAGGATATTTTCTTATTGTAGTTGATGTGCTTCTCTCACTGCAGGTTCTCAAGTTTTGAATGCCTGATGTAAATGCTTTGATTTCTTTTCAAAGACAGGAAGACTCTTTTGCTCTATGCTATGCAGTTATAAGCAGAAAATGCAATGATATTAGGAAATGGGTAATTAAGCTCTTTTATTACTTAACAATGTACCTGTAATAACTGACCACAGTACTTATTCTACAACTGAGTTAGGAATGCTTATTATTCTATTATCTTGAACACACAAAAGGTGGCTTAATGTGCTAAACCAAGTGTAAAAATGTTTCACGCTTTATTCACCTTTGATCTAGAATGATATTAAATCACATTATCCCTGATTCACGTTACATTAACAACATCAATACAAATTCTGGATATTTTTAATAAAATGAGTTGAAGAATCAAACTAGTCCATACACAGATGAATGAGCTGGAGTTTAGAGGGATATATGGAAGCCTGAAACATCTGGATCCTGAAAAAGTACTAAAAAGAGGAGCTAGGACAAGCTTATCAAAGGAGCTTGACTTTCTGTGGCCACCTCCATTCGTTCATAATTAAGCATGTTGTGGTGGGACTAGCTGCTGTGGGTTAGGAGGGTAGACAGTTGGGGAGACTCTAGACACCGAGTGGGCAAGAGCAAGGACAAAATGGATCCTGCCCACACAACTGTATCAATTTCTCATAATCTCTAACCTACAGTGATCCTCATAACATAGCAGCAGTTTCTCTTCTGCCCCTAAAATATAATGCGACTTCACTTACAGCCAACTCTTATCTAGCAGAACACAAGGAAGCAGATTCTAGGAAATATAGCTTCTAATATAACCATGTTAACAACAGAACAATCCTGCACACCGAACTAAGGAGCTTACTATGAGGCAGCCACGGTGTTAAACCCTTTATATGTATTATTCATTTAATCTTCATAACAAACTTAGGAAATTAATGTTATTTTTATCTTTATTTTTTTACTTGAAAAATACCAAGAACACAAAAATGATGATAAACCGAGAGGGCAGACAGCAAAAGCAAGAAGAATTACAATTCTGCAGCCTGTGGAAGGAAAACCACATTCACAATAAGATACAAAATGAAAAGACAGAGGACTTTGTACCAGATGAAGGAACAAGATTAACTTCAGATGAAGGAACAAGATTAAACCCCAGAAAAACAACTACATGAAGTGGA
This sequence comes from Eubalaena glacialis, assembly GCF_028564815.1. Taxonomy (NCBI): domain Eukaryota; kingdom Metazoa; phylum Chordata; class Mammalia; order Artiodactyla; family Balaenidae; genus Eubalaena; species Eubalaena glacialis. The sequence goes on along the minus strand of NC_083726.1, from coordinate 32,782,491 downwards.
GACAGGCAACCTTCCAAAAAAAAAATTCAGAATAATGATAGTGAAGATGACCCAGGACCTCGGAAACAGAATGGAGGCAAAGATCGAGAAGATGTAAGAAATGTTTAACAAAGACCTAGAAGAATTAAAGAACAAACACCTAGAAGAATTAAAGAACAAACAAACAGAGATGAACAGTACAATGACTGACATAAAAAATACACTAAAAGGAATCAATAGCAGAATAACTGAGGCACAAGAACGGATAAGTGACCAGGAAGACAGAATGGTGGAATTCACTGGCACGGAACAGAATTTTAAAAAAAAAGAATGAAAAGAAATGAAGACAGCCTAAGAGACATCTGGCGCAACATTAAATGCAACAACATTCACATTATAGGGGTCCCAGAAAGAGAAGAGAGAGACAAAGAACACGAGAAAATATTTGGAGAGATTACAGTCGAAAACTTCCCTAACATGGGAAAAGAAATAGCCACCCAAGTCCAGGAAGTGCAGAGAGTCCCAGGCAGGATAAACCCAGGGAGTAACATGCCAGACACATAGTAATCAAATTTACAAAAATTAAAGACAAAGAAAAATTATTGAAAGCAGCAAGGGAAAAAAAAACAAACAACAAAAGGGGAACTCCCATAAGGTTAACAGCTGATTTCTCAGCAGAAACTCTACAAGCCAGAAGGGAGCAGCATGATATACTTAAAGTGATGAAAGGGGAGAACCTACAACAAACTTTACTCTACTCAGCAAGGATCTCATTCAGAGTTCACAGAGAAATCAAAAGCTTTACGTACAAGCAAAACCTAAGAGAATTCAGCATCACCGAACCAGCTCTACAACAAATGCTAAAGGAACTTCTCTAAGTGGGAAACACAAGAGAAGGAAAGAACCTACAAAAACAAACCCATAACCATTAAGAAAATGGTCATAGGAACGTACATATTGATAATTACCTTAAACATGAATGGATTAAATGCTCCAGCCAAAAGACACAGGCTTGCTGAATGGATACAAAAACAAGACCCATCTATATGCTGTCTACAAGAGATCCACTTCAGACCTAGGGACACATACAGACTGAAAGTGAGGGGATGGAAAAAGATATTCCATGCAAACAGAAATCAAAAGAAAGCTGGAGTAGCAATACTCATATCAGATACAACAGACTTTAAAATAATGTTACAAGAGACAAGGAAGGACACTACATAATGATCAAGGGATCAATCCAAGAAGATATAACAATTATAAATATATATGAACCCAACATAGGAGCACTTCAATACATAAGGCAACTACTAACAGCTATAAAAGAGGAAATCGACAGTAACACAATAATAGTGGGGGACGTTAACACCTCTTTTACACCAATGGACCAACCATCCAAACTGAAAATTAATAAGAAACAGAAGCTTGAAATGACACAATAGACCGGATACAGTTAATTGATATTTATAGGACATTCCATCCAAAGACAGCAGATTACACTTTCTTTTCAAGTGCACACGGAACATTCTCCAGGACACATCACATCTTGGGTCACAAATTAAGCCTCAGTAAATTTAAGAAAATCGAAATCATGTCAAGCATCTTTTCTGACCACAACGCTATGAGATTAGAAATCAATTACAGTGAAAAAATGTAAAAAACACAAACACATGGAGGCTAAACAATACGTTACTAAATAACCAAGAGATCACTGAAGAAATCAAAGAGGAAATCAAAAAATACCTAGAGACAAATTACAACAAAAACATGATGATCCAAAACCTATGGGATGCAGCAAAAGCAGTTCTAAGAGGGAACTTTATAGCAATACAAGCATACCTCAAGAAACAAGAAACATCTCAAATAAACAATCTAACATTACACCTAAAGGAATTAGAAAAAGAAGAACAAACAAAACCTAAAGTTAGTAGAAGGAAAGAAATCATAAAGATCAGAGCAGAAATAAATGAAATAGAAATAAAGAAAACAATAGCAAAGATCAATAAAACTAAAAGCTGGTTCTTTGGGAAGCTAAACAAACTTGATAAACCTTTAGCCAGACTTATCAAGAAAAAAATGGAGAGGACTCAAATCAATAAAATTAGAAATGAAAAAGGAGAAGTTACAACAGACACTGCAGAGATGCAAAGCATCCTAAGAGACTACTACAAGCAACTCTATGCCAATAAAATGGACAACCTGGAGGAAATGCACAAATTCTTAGAAAGGTATAACCTTCCAAGACTGAACCAGGAAGAAATAGAAAATACGAACAGACCAATCACAAGCACTGAAATGGAAACTGTAATTAAATATCTTCCAACAAACAAAAGTCCAGGACCAGATGGCTTCACAGGTGAATTCTATCAAACATTTAGAGAAGAGCTAACACCCATCCTTCTCAAACTCTTCCAAAAAACTGAAGAGGAAGGAACACTCCCAAACTCATTCTATGAGGCCACCATCACCCTGATACCAAAACCAGACAAAGATACTACAAAAAAAGAAAATTACAGACCAATATCACTGATGAATATAGATGCAAAACTCCTCAACAAAATACTAGCAAACAGAATCCAACAACACATTAAAAGGATCATACACCATGATCAAATGGGATTTATCTCAGGGATGCAAGGATTCTTTAAAATACACAAATCAATGTGATACACCATATTAACAAATTGAAGACTAAAAACCATATGATCATCTCAATAGATAGAGAGAAAACTTTTGACAAAATTCAACACCCATTTATGATAAAAACTCTCCAGAAACTGGGCATAGAGGGAACCCACTTCAACATAATAAAGGCCATATACGACAAACCCACAGCAAACATCATTCTCAGTGGTGAAAAACTGAAAGCATTTCCTCTAAGATCAGGAACAAGCCAAGGATGTCCACTCTCATCACGACTATTCAACATAGTTTTGGAAGTCCTAGCCACAGCAATCAGAGAAGAAAGAGAAATAAAAGGAATACAAATAGGAAAAGAAGATGTAAAACTGTCACTGTTTGCACATGACATGATTCTATACATATAGAATCCTAAAGATGCCACCAGAAAACTACTAGAAATAATCAATGAACTTGGTAAAGTTGCAGGATACAAAATTAATGCACAGAAATCTCTTGCATTCCTATACACTAATGATGAAAAATCTGAAAGAGAAATTAAGGAAACACTCCCATTTACCACTGCAACAAAAAGAATACAATACCTAGGAATAAACCTACCTAAGGAGACAAAAGACCTATATGCAGAAAACTATAAGACACTGATGAAAGAAATTAAAGATGATACAAACAGATGGAGAGATATACCTTGTTCTTGGATTGGAAGAATCAACATTGGGAAAATGACTCTACTACCCAAAGCAATCTACAGATTCAATGCAATCCCTATCAAATTACCAATGGCATTTTTTACAGAACTAGAACAAAAAATCTTTAAATTTTTATGGAGACAAAAAAGACCCCGAATAGCCACAGCTGTCTTGCGGGAACAAAACAGAGATGGAGGATTCAGACTCCCGGACTTCAGACTATACTACAAAGCTACAGTAATCAAGACAATATGGTACTGGCACAAAAACAGAAATACAGATCAATGGAACAGGATAGAAAGCCCAGAAATAAACCCATACACATATGGTCACCTTATCTTTGATAAAGGAGGCAAGCATATACAGTGGAGACAAGACAGCCTCTTCAATAAGTGGTGCTGGGAAAACTGGACAGCTACATGTAAGAGTATGAAATTAGAATACTCCCTAACACCATACACAAAAATAAACTCAAAATGGATTAGAGACCTAAATGTAACACTGGACACTATAAAACTCTTAGAGGAAAACATAGGAAGAACACTCTATGACATAAATCACAGCAAGATATTTTTTGATCCACCTCCTAGAGTAATGGAAATAAAAACAAAAATAAACAAATGGGACCTAATGAAACTTAAAAGCTTTTGCACAGCAAAGGAAACCATAAACAAGACGAAAAGACAACCCTCAGAATGGGAGAAAATATTTGCAAATGAATCAACAGACAGAGGATTAATCTCCAAAATATATAAACAGCTCATGCAGCTCAATATTAAAAAAACAAACAACCCAATCCAAAAATGGGCAGAAGACCTAAATAGACATTTCTCCCAGGAAGACATAGAGATGGTCAAGAAGCACATTAAAAGCTGTTCAACATCACTAATTATTAGAGAAATGGAAATCAAAACTACAATGAGGTATCACCTCACACCAGTAAGAATGGGCATCATCAGAAAATCTACAAACAACAAATGCTGGAGAGGGTGTGGAGAAAAGGGAACCCTCTTGCACTGTTGGTGGGAATGTAAATTGATACAGCCACTATGGAGAACAGTATGGAGGTTCCTTAAAAGACTAAAAATAGAATTACCACATGACACAGCAATCCCACTACTGGGCATGTACCTAGAGAAAACCATAATGCAAAAAGACACATGCATCCCAATGTTCATTGCAGCACTATTTACAATAGCCAGGTCATTGAAGCAACCTAAATGCCCATCAACAGATGAATGGATAAAGAAGATGTGGTACATATATACAATGGAATATTACTCAGCCAGAAAAAGGAACGAAATTGGGCCATTTGTAGAGATGTAGATGGATCTAGAGACTGTCATACAGAGTGAAGTAAGTCAGAAAGAGAAAAACAAAAATCGTATATTAACGCATATATGTGGAACCTAGAAAAATGATACAAATGAACTGGTTTGCAGGGCAGAAATAGAGACACAGGTGTAGAGAACAAACGTATGGATACCAAGGGGGGAAAGTGGCGGGGGGGGCGGGTTGGTGGTGTAATGAATTGGGAGATTGGGATTGACATATATACACTAATATGTATAAAATGGACTTCTAATGAAAACCTGCTGTATAAAAACATAAATAAAATAAAATTCAAAAATCCAAAAAGTAAAAATAAAAGAAGAAACAACCAGCAGAATAATCCTTTGGTGGTTCTCCGGGTCTCCTGGTGTCATGGAATTTCCTTCTTTTTGCTTATTTCAAGAGAAAATAAGTAAGCTCAACCCAGAGAAAGAAGTTGGACCCAATTTTGTTCAAGTGTCTGATACAGTAAAATTTGAGTTGTAAATTTTGAGATATCCCTGTATGACTCTTCTCCCAACTGAAGTAAAACTAGATGATCTTTTATGACTCTAAGATTTTAAGGTTTTTCAAGGCCTGATAATTAATGTGACGCTTACACTGAAGCTTAATAAAAGTGAATACTTTTCAAAATTCCACCTACAAATAAATTATATACATATTTTTTAAAAAAAGAATCCACACATAACAAAATTATACAGAACTAAATACACATACACAAAAGAGTTTATGTAAAACTGGTTAAATCTAAATAAGGTCTGTGAACTTTATCAGTGTTAATTTTCTAGTTGGGGGTTGGGGGAGAAGCTTTCAAAACCAAAAAGAGCAGGGCGGGGCAGGGGGACACACCAATATACTTAATACAGGTGACTCTCAAAAACAGGCTGAGTGAAAGAAGCTTTGCACAAAAGGCTACATACTATATGAGTCCATTTATATGAAGCTCTAGAAAATGCAAGTTAATCATTTCTGCATCTGATAGAAAGCAGATCACTCGCTGGGGGAGTGAGAGAGGGAAGGACTATCCAGGGACAGGAGAAAACTTTCTGTAATAACCCAAATCTTAATTGTTGGGGGCAAGAGGGGAGCTTCATGGGTGTTTATATCTGTCAAAATGCATGGAACTGTACACTTTAAATGGATATATTTTATTGTATGTAAATTATATCCAATAAAGACACTTTTATAATAGAAAAAAAATTACCCATAAACACACCACTTAAAAATACAAACATAGAAAAGGAAAAAAAAATCCCCTCCCTCTCTCCAGTCACATCTTTCATCTGTGCACTCGCATCCTCCAAGTAACTGCTATTAACGTTTTGTTAACGTTCCTCCTTTCTATGACTGTGGAAGAATAAGGGTATCTGCAGCAATGTTGATGGGTTGGTAATCAAAGACCTTTCTCACACTTTCTAGGAACCACATAAGCTCCCCAAATTGTTTTGTAATTTTCAGTGACGGAATGGGGAAGACATGGAATATTATTGTGTTATAAATCCCAAACTGGCAGAGGGACTCAGAGCCTAAAATTGTTTAATTTAAAGAAATAAAGAAATGTGCCATTTCTTTCACACCTGAATTTATAAACTAATCTTTCTCCTGGTTACTTTAGATAGAGTTCTGGCACTAATTCATTATTAACCCTCCTCCCCTGCTTAACCACATATATGGTAAGAATTACTCGTCTCTAAATCTGTATTAAGCAGGTGTTCATTGGACTCTCGACCTTAGCTAACACGTCAAGCTTAGCTCCCTTGGTCCTACACATCTGCTATTTTAAAAAGACCAGGAAAGAAAAATCTAAGTAAAGCATTTGTTCTATCACCATGATTAGAGTCTACTATGTTACTGTATCACAATTTTTCCTTCCTTCTCTGTCCTTTCCATAATTTTTGTGTAGGCAGAGTATACTTTTCCACCCCATTTGGGCATGGCCATATGTTCTGCTTTGATCAGTGGAATTTGAGTAGAAGCCATACCACACAGTTATGAGCAGAGAGCTGATCTTGACCTAGAGCCTGAAGGAAAGCTGCTCTGGCTGACTTCCTAAGTCCTTAGAGGGAAAGAAATCTCTGTATTGAAAATCATAAGAATTTTCAGTTGATTAATACGTAGTATTATCAGAGCAATAACTAGTCTTTCTAACTATGGGTGTGGAAGGATAGAGGGTCCTCTCTCTAACAGGTGGGCAGCAAACTCAATACCAGGTGTATGTTAATAACATTCAGGGAAAAAAATTCAATGATAAAGAGTCTAAATATAAAGATTTCTCAAATAAAACACTATTTGCCAGATTTACTTTAATTCTTGGTTGAATACAATAGTAACTGATAAGTTAACTATCAAAGTATATGGTTTATGACCAAAGTTATACTAAAAGGAAAATTTACCGAAGTAAATACTTTCATTATTAAATGAAAAGAATGAAAGCATGTAGCAAAATTCTCAACTCAAAAAGTTAGAAAAAGCATCATTTTTAAAAGCCTAAGGAATAAAAAATAATAAAGATGAAAGCAAATATTAATAAATTAAAAATTAGCAACAGAATAAACAGTAAATCTAAGAACCAGATTTTTTCTGCTAAATAAAGCCTGAGAGTCCAATTTCTAATAAGTCTAATAAAGGGAAAGTGTAAACATAAAATTAAGAATGAAAAAATATAAAACTGATAATGAGAAAGGAAGAAACATTAAATAAGATCCATTCTGACACATGACAGTTGAAGTACAGATCTTCCTCAGCTTTCTATGGAGGTACATCCCAATAAACACATCCAAAAATGAAAGTACCATGTTGAAAATGTATATTTAACACACTAACCTACCAAACATCATAGCTTAGCCTAGCCTACCTTAAACATGCTCAGGATGCTTACATTAGCCTACAGTTGGGCAAAATCATCTAACACAAAGCCTATTTTATAATAAAGTGTTGAATATCTCATGGAATTTTTTGAATTCTGTACTGAAAGGAAAAAACAGAATGGTTGCCGGGGTACAGAATGGTTTTAAGTGTATCGGTTGTTTACCCTCATGATCGTATGGCTGACCGAGAGCTGCAGCTTACTGCCACTGCCCAGCGTCATGAGAGTATTGAGAGGGTATCTACCACATAACACTAGCCCAGAAAAAGATCAAACTTCAAGTATGGTTTCTAATTGCTTTCGCATCATAGTAAAGTTAAAAAATTGTAAAGTTTCTAATTGCTTTCGCATCATAGTAAAGTTAAAAAATTGTAAAGTTCAACCATCATAAGAATCTGTCTGTGTTAAAAAAAAGAAAAGATTCCAAAACAAGAAACAAGCATATTAGAAAAGTTCTAAAATTATTTTCGTAAAATGAAATCAACCTACATCATAATTAACAATAAAACATTAGAGAAATTCCTATTAAAATCAGAAATAGTAAAAGTTTAGTCAGTATCATCACGATTATATGACATTATTCTGGAACGCTTGCCCAATGAATAGTATTTAAAAAAATGAAAATCCAATTCAATTATTTCTTGATAATAGTTATCTTCCCAGTAAATGCAAAAAATTCTAGAAAAAAATTATAAAATGAATAGTTAATAAACAGTATACACTAAATAAGCAAACAAACATCATTAGTACTACATAACTCAGGAAAAACAAAATACAAATTTTAATTAGGAAAAATATATATCTAATTCACAACTAACAAAATGTATAAAATCCATAAAAAATAAAAATACACTAGACATATATGAAAAAAATCTAATAAATTTCACTGAGAATCCTAAAACAAGACTGCAATCATTGGAAAACTACACTAAGCCCCCAGTTGAGAAAAAAAGACACTGAATGTCTTCTCTAATTATTATGTAGGCTTAATGTGATTTAAATAATATCCCATAAAGAAGATGTGGTACATATATACAATGGAATATTACTCAGCCATTAAAAAGAATGAAATAATGCCATTTGCAGCAACATGGATGGACCTGGAGATTATCATACTAAGTGAAGTAAGTCACACAGAGAAAGACAAATATCATTATGATATTGCTCATATGCAGAATCTTAAAAAAAATGCAAATGAACTTATTTACAAAACAGAAACAGACTCACAGACTTAGAGGACGAACTTATGATTACCAGGGGGACAGGTCGGAGAGGGGAGATAGATTGGGAGTTTAGGATTGACATGTACATACTGCTATATTTAAAATAAAATGCCATTCCATGAAAAAAAAAAAAAAGATGTAAACTGTTTATCATACTGTGAAAAATAGGGTTAAATAATAGTATTTAAAAATTGTGGTTTCAACATATACTTTCATAAATATTATATCATTTATTATATGTTAAACTTTATATTAAATAGTATTCCTAAGTGAAAATAAATAAAAAATATCTCAGTGATTGTTTTTAGAAATTGAGAGAATGGTTCCAAATTTTATCAAGAAGAGTGACAATTAAAAGATCCAAGAAAACTTTTAAAAAGAAAAATAATGACAGAGATTTGCTATGACCAATACTAAAATTAATTAAACGTACAAAAACTGTAAATAGATTATTATATGAGAATTGACAAACAGATAATTTGTCCAGAAATAGACTTGCACAATGATGTTAGACAATGATGAAGTCTGTCTGGGGAGGGAGGACAGAGAGAGAGGAAAGTTTGTTCAATAAATAGTGCTGGGATAATTGATTACCTCTTTGAAGGGGGAAATATCATATGCTCACCAAACATGATACAAAAAATTCTAAATTAATGAAAGAAATAACTGAAAGTGAAATCATAAAAAGAAAAAATATTTGGTAAATGTTTGTCAGATCTCAAACTAAAGAAATATCTTTCTTAATGCCCTTAATCTTTTTAATTTTGAAAATTTATAAACATACAAAAAGCAGTGATAATAGCATGAAATCCTATGTTTTTGTTACCCAGCTTCAACAATTACTCACATTCTGCAACCTTCTATGATAATCTTGAACCAAGTTACAAAGAAAAAATTCTACATATTTGACTATGTAAATTTATGTAAAAAAAAAATTAAAATCCAAATGATGTTTTTCAGAACGTCTTTAAAAAGCTGATGAAGACTTCCTGTGATAATTAGCTAGGTAAAAGTAATTATTCTGTGTGAAACTTAACAACAAAAATACAGCATCTTCATTACTTAAGAAAAACAGCTACAAATTTAAGACACAAATTAAGAAAAAGAGTTGCCAAACACTGTGCACTGTGGAGCAAATGGGGGGGGATATAACCTTCCACACTTTGGGGAAGAATATTCAAGAAGTATATGGTGCAGCTCTGTAAGGCCCCAGCATCACTTCCTTAGACTGGTAAGAGTTGTAGCCATGGGCCAGAAACAGGAGGAATAAATAAGATCCCCACGGGGACCCAGTTCCACACTGCACAACAGCAGAGTGCCATTCTCAAAGACAGCGCACTTGGAAAGAGAAACCAGAAATAGAAATTGTGAGAAGGAAAAGACAAAATAATTATTGTTTGCAGTAGATATGACTACATATTTAGAAAAAACACAAGAGAACAAACTGAAAACATTATTAGAAAATTTTTAAAAAGTGAATCAGGAGACGTTTAAGATGGTGGAGGAGTAAGACGTGGAGATCACCTTCCTCCCCACAAATACATCAGAAATACATCTACATGTGGAACAACCCCTACAGAACACCTACTGAACGCTGGCAGAAGACCTCAGACTTCCCAAAAGGCAAGAAACTCCCCACGTACCTGGGTAGGGCAAAAGAAAAAAGAAAAAACAGAGACAAAAGAATAGGGACGGGTCCTGCACCTCAGGGAGGGAGCTGTGCAGGAAGAAAAGTTCCCACACACTAGGAAGTCCCTTCACTGGTGGAGACGGGGGGTGGTGGGGTGGGGGGGAAGCTTCAGAGCCACAAAGGAGAGCGCAGCAACAGGGGTGAAGAAAGCAAAGCAGAGAGACTCCCGCATAGAGGATCACTGCAGACCAATACTCAGCAGCCTGAGAGGCTTGTCTGCTCACCCGCCAGGGCGGGTGGGGGCTGGGAGCTGAGGCTCTGGCTTCGGAGGTCGGATCCCACAGAGAGGACTGGGGTTGGCTGCGTAAACACAGCCTGAAGGGGGCTAGTGCACCACAGCTAGACGGGAGGGAGTCCAGGAAAAAGTCTGGAACTGCCCAAAAGACAAGAGACCATGGTTTCGGGGTGCGCAAGGAGAGGGGATTCAGAGCACCACCTAAACGAGTTCCAGAGACGGGTGCAAGCTGTGGCTATCAGTGCAGACACCATAGACGGGCATGAGACACTAAGCCTGCTATTGCAGCCACCAAGAAGCCTGTGTGCAAGCACAGGTCACTACCCACACCTCCCCTCCCAGAGGGCTGTGCAGCCCGCCACTGCCAGGGTCCCTTGATACAGGGACAAGTTCCCCGGGAGAACTCATGGCGCGCCTCACGCTGTTGCAACGTCACGCCAGCCTCTGCCACCGAAGGCTCGCCCCGCATTCCATACCCCTCCCTCCACCCGGCCTGAATGAGCCAGAGCCCCCTAATCAGCTGCTCCTTTAACCTTGTCCTGTCTAGGAGGGAACAGACTCCCTCATGCAACCTACATGCAGAGGCGGGGCCAATCCAAAGCTGAACTCCAGGAGCTGTGCAAACAAAGAAGAGAAAGGGAAATTTCTCCCAGCAGCCTCAGAAGCAGAGGATTAAATCTCCACAAACAACTTGATGTACCCTGCACCTGTGGAACACCTGAATACACAACAAATCATCCTAAAATTGAGGTGGTTGACTTTGGGAGCAACTGTAGACTTGGGGTTTGCTTTCTGCATCTAATTTGTTTCTGGTTTTATGTTTATCTTAGTTTAGTACTTAGAGTTTATTATCACTGGTAGGTTTGCTTACTGATTTGGCTGCTCTCTTTTCTTTTTTTATATACAGAAAATATATTTTTTTCCTTTTTCTCTTTTTGTGCATGTGTATGTGCATGCTTCTTAGTGTGATTTTGTCTGTATAGCTTTACTTTTACCATTTGTCCTAGGGTTCTGTCTGTCCGGTTTTTTTTTGTTTCTTTTTTTTAGTATACTTTTCTCAGCTTGTTATCATTGGTGCATTTGTTTTTTGGTTTGGTTGCTCTCTTCTTTCTTTGTTTTTTCATTACTTTTTAACTTTTTTAATTTTTAATAATTTTATTCTTATTTTAATAATTTATTTCTTTTTATTTTAATTTTTTTTCTTTTTCTCTCCCTTTTCTTCTGAGCCGTGTAGCTGACACGGTCTTGGTGCCGCGGCCGGGTGTCAGGCCTGTGCCTCTGAGGTGGGAGAGCCGAGTTCAGGACATTGGTCCACCACAGACCTGCCAGCTCCATGTAACATCAAACAGCGAAAGCTCTCCCAAAGATCTCCATCTCAATGCTAAGACCCAGCTCCACTCAACAACCAGCAAGCTACAGTACTTGACACCCTATGCCAAACAACTAGCAAGACAGGAACACAACCCCACCCATTAGCAGAGAGGCTGCCTAAAATCATAATGAGGTCACAGACACCCCAAAATACATCACTAGACGTGGTGCTCCCCACCAGAAACACAAGATCCAGCCTCATCCACGAGAACACAGGCACTAGTTCCCTCCACCAGGAAGCCTACACAACCCACTGAAACAACCTTAGCCACTGGGGGCAGACATGAAAAACAACAGAAACTACGAACCTGCAGCCTGCGAAAAGGATACCCCAAACACAGTAAGTTAACCGAAATGAGAAGACAGAGCAACACACAGCACATGAAGGAGCAAGGTAAAAACCCACCAGACCAAACAAATGAAGAGGAAATAGGCAGTCTACCTGAAAAAGAATTCAGAGTAATGATAGTAAAGATGATCCAAAATATTGGAAATAGAATGGAGAAAATACAAGACACCTTTAACAAGGACCTAGAAGAACTAAAGAACAAACAAACAATGATGAACAACACAATAAATGAAATTAAAAATTCTCTAGAAGGGATCAATAGCAGAATAACTGAGGCAGAAGAACGGATAAGTGACCTGGAAGATAAAATAGTGGAAATAACTACTGCAGAGAAGAATAAAGAAAAAAGAATGAAAAGAATTAAGGACAGTCTTAGAGACCTCTGGGACAACATTAAATGTACCAACATTCGAATTATACGGGTCCCAGAGGAAGAAAAGAAAGAGAAAGGGACTGAGAAATTATTTGAAGAGTTTATAGTTGAAAACTTCCCAAACATGGGAAAGTAAATAGTCAATCAAGTCTATGAAGTGCAGAGAGTCCCATACAGGATAAACTCAAGGAGAAACATGCCAAGACACATATTAATCAAGCTATCAAAAATTAAATACAAAGAAAAAAATATTAAAAGCAGCAAGGGAAAAACAACAAATAATATACAAGGGAATCCCCATAAGGTTAAAAACTCATCTTTCAGCTGAAACTCTGCAAGCCAGAAGGGAGTGGCAAGACATATTTAAGGTGATGAAGGAGAAATACCTATAACCAAGATTACTCTACCCAGCAAGGATCTCATTCAGATTCGACGGAGAAATTAAAACCTTTACAGACAAGCAAAACCTAAGAGAATTCAGCATCACCAAACCAGCTTTACAACAAATGCTAAAGGAACTTCTCTAAGCAGGAAACACAAGAGAAGGGAAAGACCTACAATAACAAACCCAAAACAATTAAGAAAATGGTAATAGGAACATACATATCAATAATTACCTTAAATGTAAATGGATTAAATGCATAAAATGCACAAAATTAATGCATAGAAATCTCTTGCATTCCTATACACTAATGATCAAAAATCTGAAAGTGAAATTAAGAAAACACTGCCATTTACCACAGCAACAAAAAGAATAAAATACCTAGGAATAAACCTACCTAAGGAGACAAAAGACCTGTATGAAGAAAATTATAAGACACTGATGAAACAAATTAAAGATGATACAAATAGATGGAGAGATATACCATATTCTTGGATTGGAAGAATCAACATTGTGAAAATGACTCTACTACCCAAAGCAATCTACAGATTCAATGCAATCCTTATCAAACTACCACTGGCATTTTTCACAGAACTAGAACAAAAAATTCACAATATGTATGGAAACACAAAAGACCCCGAATAGCCAAAGCAATCTTGAGAATGAAAAATGGAGCTCTAGGAATCAGGCTCCCTGACTTCAGACTATACTACAAAGCTACAGTAATCAAGACAGTATGGTACTGGCACAAAAACAGAAATATTGATCAATGGAACAGGATAGACAGCCCAGAGATAAACCCACGCACATATGGTCACCTTATCTTTGATAAAGGAGGCAAGCATATACAGTGGAGAAAAGACAGCCTCTTCAATAAGTGGTGCTGGGAAAACTGGACAGCTACATGTAAGAGTATGAAATTAGAACACTCCCTAACACCATACACAAAAATAAACTCAAAATGGATTAGAGACCTAAATGTAACACTGGACACTATAAAACTCTTAGAGGAAAACATAGGCAGAACACTCTATGACATAAATCACAGCAAGATCCTTTTTGACCCACCTCCTAGAGAAACGGAAATAAAAACAAAAATAAACAAATGGGACCTAATGAAACTTAAAAGCTTTTGCACAGCAAAGGAAACCATAAACAAGACCAAAAGACAACCCTCAGAATGGGAGAAAATATTTGCAAATTAAGCAACTGACAAAGGATTAATCTCCAAAATTTACAAGCAGCTCATGCAGCTCAGTAACAAAAAAACAAACAACCCAATCCAAAAATGGGCAGAAGACCTAAATAGACATTTCTCCAAAGAAGATATACAGATTGCCAACAAACACATGAAAGAATGCTCAACATCATTAATCATTAGAGAAAGGCAAATCAAAACTACAATGAGATATCATCTCACACTGGTCAGAATGGCCATCATCAAAAAATCTAGAAACAATAAATGCTGGAGAGGGTGTGGAGAAAAGAGAACACTCTTGCACTGTTGGTGGGAATGTAAATTGATACAGCCACTATGGAGAACAGTATGGAGGTTCCTTAAAAGACTAAAAATAGAATTACCACATGACACAGCAATCCCACTACTGGGCATGTACCTAGAGAAAACCATAATGCAAAAAGACACATGCATCCCAATGTTCATTGCAGCACTATTTACAATAGCCAGGACATGGAAGCAACCTAAGTGTCCCTCATTGGATGAATGGATAAAGAAGATGTGGCACATATATACAATGGAATATTACTCGGCCATAAAAAGAAACGAAATGGAGTTATTTGTAGTGAGGTGGATGGAGTTAGAGTCTGTCATACAGAGTGAAGTAAGTCAGAAAGAGAAAAACAAATACAGTATGCTAACACATATATATGGAATCTAAGGAAAAAAAAAAAAGGTCATGAAGAACCTGGTGGTAAGACGGGAATAAAGACACAGACCTACTAGAGAATGGACTTGAGGATATGGGGAGGGGGAAGGGTAAGCTGTGACAAAGTGAAAGAGTGGCATGGACATATATACACTACCAAACGTAAAATAGATAGCTAGTGGGAAGCAGCCGCATAGCACAGGGAGATCAGCTCGGTGCTTTGTGACCACCTAGAGGGGTGGGACAGGGAGGGTGGGAGGGAGGGAGATGCAAGAGGGAAGAGATATGGGAACATATGTATATGTATAATTGATTCACTTTGTTATAAAGCAGAAACTATCACACCATTGTAAAACAATTATACTCCAATAAAGATGTTAAAAAAAAAATTCCTTTTGTTACTTTGGTTGAGTAAATAAGTAGTATTTCACAATGATCTATGAAGATTATGTCACATGTAAAGTCATTCTGCTTCTACAAAAATTAACCCCTCATTGCCAGACTTTTGCCATCCTGATATCCTTAAAATATGGCAGCAGTCTACTCTTAAATCAGGGAATTTAAGATGGGTAAACAATAGCTGTCAATCAAACAGTCAGGGCTATGGGAAATCCAAGATGGCCGCCTGGCTTTTTCTGGCTCCGTGACAATCCTCATTTTTTTATTTGATGGGATAAAGTCTTCCCTGGCTGCAGGGTTAATGCCCTCACAATGGAAAAAAAAAAAAAAATTACCTTTCACTGAATATTACACTCTAGTTTTGTTCATTAAGGTCTGTGTTACCAAGACTCACTTCCCAGATAGTACCTTGCCGTTATATTATATTGTTAAAAAGTTTAATTGAATTATTAAAGGACACTCTAAGTTTGTTTCTTAAGCTTATCTCAGTAATCTATTTTTGGATGAAGATCAGATGCCCCATGACCCACAATCAGGGGATTATACACACTGGAAAAGACATAATTTAAAGGACTATTTCCAACCTGGGTGGATGGGGACCCATTTGGGGCTGGCTAAATGACTCTCTTTGTAACTACACCCTCAATTTTAATCAGACAAGCCTGGAGTGGGATCCCTGGTCAGAGGAGGATGAATATGATGTACATGAAGATAATTTCATTTTGTGTTGGGGAAATTCAAGGAAAAATGCGACTAAGAAATATATTAATGAAGACCATAATCCCAAAAAAAGTTTGGCCCTGGGAACTAAATATGTGGGGATTGGTGTGACCACCAGACACTTAGTTTAACCTCCCGACAAGACCCTCCTCCAAAATATAACATAATTCAGCTAATATTCAGAAATTTGTTATGCCAATCTCCCTGTCACACTCATAATCAGTCAGAGCCCGGATTCTCCCCTTTATGTGTGGATGATTATTTCCTTGGAGTTTGGCCTTCCCAATATAAGCCTAGGCCATGGGACCTCAGTCTATTTCCAGAGGAAAACTCCCAAAAGGTCAGGGCCTGGCTCTGGGGACCCACAACGGGGATATCCTTGAGGGACACCAGATTTTCATTTCTCTCCAGTAATAGGGTCTATCTGGATCTTCCCACACTTTGGAGGGGCTCCTGTACAATTATTGCTGCAGTCCCAGAGGTGACCATTATGACTATAAAGGATTTAGCTTCCTCAGGAGGCATTCCCAACCTTGGGTCCTTCCTCGAGGAGGCCTTAAAACCTGTCTGAAGGGACTTCCCTGGTGGTCCAGTGGTTAAGACTTTGCCTTCCAATGTAGGAGGCGTGGGGTCAATCCCTGGTCGGGGAACTAAGATCCCACATGCCGTAGGTGCGGCCAAAAACTTAAAAAGAAAAAAAAAAAAAAAAGACCTGTCTGGGACAGACAAAAATGAACCACTGATTGGGGGGGACATGCTTATGATAACCCAATTCTTGATCGGCCCAAAATAATACATAGTGTCTTTAGAGGGCTCTCTTGGTTTGCAGGCATACCCCTCTTAGAGGGGAGCGTCCTCAATCTCACCATTATAGTCCAGGAATCTTGGAAGGCTACGGTAGCAGCCATTGAGGAACAGCAGTCAGCCCTAGGCTCTCTGACAGAGGTGGTTTTACAAAACAGGAGGGCCCTTAATCTTATAACAGCTGAGGCAGGGAGTGTCTGTGCCCTACTATGCTGCTTCTATATTAATACCTCTGGCCAGGTTGAAGAAGACCTTCAGATTCTAAAGAAAAACATCAAATTAATAGAAGATTTAAAAGAGAGAGCAGGACAGGGCCCCAGCTTGCTTTCCAACCTCCTCTCCTCTATGGGGATCCGGTTATGGACATGGCTATTGCCCTTGCTGGGACCATTAATCCTGATAGCCTTTGTTTTGTTGTTTGGCCCCTACATTATTAACACATTATCTAATTTCATCTCCCGACAGGTTCAAAAGATTCAATTCCAGATGGTGCTACAACAAGGATACCAGCCAGCTGGCACACGGACTACATGGGAACAAGCCGCCTTATCATTCCACAGGTTCTCATCTCCCTCTGTAAATACACCCTGACAGGGAGCGGGCATTGGGACCCAGGGCCCCACGACGCCCCTGTCCAGCAGGAAGAAGCTAGGAACAGTCATCATCCCTTTCCCCATCTCCCGACAGGTTCAAAAGATTCAATTCCAGATGGTGCTACAACAAGGATACCAGCCAGCTGGCACACGGACTACATGGGAACAAGCCGCCTTATCATTCCACAGGTTCTCATCTCCCTCTGTAAATACACCCTGACAGAGAGCGGGCATTGGGACCCAGGGCCCCACGACGCCCCTGTCCAGCAGGAAGAAGCTAGGAACGGTCATAATCCCTTTCCCCAATAACCTGGGTTCCTATGGCCTCAGATGGGGATAGGCAGATAGTTAGTCATGAGCCAGGTGTTAAGGGGCCAAAGATTTGGCCCATAAATAAAAAGAGGGGGAAACGTGGAGCCCTACATCAAGGACACCCTACATCAAGGACACAGGACAAAAATTCCGGAATTAACCAAGTCCCCACAGCAACTGTTGCCATGGGTCTCCTAATCTAAATCGGACAGCCCCCCGACTCCATATTAGGCAAAATAATCACCACGTAGTAACCTTGTAGCATCCTGACCAATCACCTAATGCCATCCTGCCAGCAGGAATTTTCTTTGTCTTGAGGCTATAAGAGTTGACTACTAGCCCACAAAGCGGGTCAGCTCTCCCTGGTCTATCAGGAAGTCAGCCCACTGTATTTGCAGCGCCCCTCACTAACTCTGCTCTTTGTTCTCAATAAACTCACTCTTGTCTAAAATACTTAATGTCTGGAAATTCTTCTTCCATCCCACACTTGGACCATGACAAATATTATGTAAACCCATAAAATGTAAGTTGCAAAAGAAGATTGTTTCTATGAAAACTAAGTTAAATGTTTTAGAAAAACACAATAAAAGTAAATTGCTGAAAAAATATTTTGAACTAGTGTGGATGAGAAAACTCCAACAGATTAGGATACAAATCATAAAAAGCTAGAAGGATTCTCACTCGGATTACTCCTAAAGGTCTTCCTCTAAGACGTGTCCACTTTAAAGAAAGGTATAAGAGCATCATTAACGCAAAATTGATGCCACAAAAATTAACAGTAGAACCACAGTCAAAGAAAATGCCTAAGATCTAATTCAAGAGACTGGCAAATGTGCATTCATACGTTTTAAATTAAAATATTTAGGATATTATGTATTTTTTTATGATTTTCTGCTTTCACCAGTTTTTTTATTATTAAATGAGGAAATACTAATTCTAATCATATTGGCTAAGGGGACATCTTCTCTAATGAAAAAATACACGATTTGAGAAACACTATAATAGACAAATAGATCAATGAAATAGTGTTCAGAGATGGATTAAACAGGAAATTTGGAAAATATGTATTCCAAATAGATAGGAAGAAGATAGATAAATCAACTAACGATGTTGAGAATATCAACTAGTCATTTGGAAAAAAATGCTATACAGCTGGATCTTTTTTGTATTCTTACCAAAAAAATAAATTTGAAAAGAAAAACATATATATGATATATTAAGGTCAAAATATTCGAGAAAGCACTAAATATTTAATTTAAGTTACAATTATGAGGAAGCTCTTTTAAGCATAACATTACATATAAGCCATAAAGTATTAAAAACAAGACAACCAGCCCAAAATGGAGTTGTTTATGCTAAGTCCCACATCACCAAACTGAGACAATCACAGTTTCGGCTCTCCTAGAAGGAAAACTTTAAACTAATTAATCAGAAACCACCTGATCAGCACTAGTGGGGTCGTCTGCCTGACAGACCCCTGCCATCCCCTGAAGGAAAGTAACTTTGCATTAACCCACCGCTTCTCTCCCTACTTTATTTTTCCTCGTTGCTGCTCCCTTCTGCCTACAAAAGTCTTTCATTTTGAACAACTGCCCGGAGCTCCTTTCTATCTGCTAGACTAGATGCTGCCCGATTCAAATTGACTTTTGCTCAAATAAACTCTTAAAATGTTTTCTATGCCTCAGTTTATCTTTTAACAGTTCTGTTAGTAACAGTAAGAAGCGGGGCCCGAAGGAGACCCCCGACGGCCCCAGGAGCAACGAGCAACCAGACGTGGTACCTGCTGAGCCCTGAGCTCGCTGCCTCTTCCGCCTCAGGAGGTGCTGGGTCCGTCCCTCTTGGAGTCTCCACAGCTTTTGTCTCAGGAGCTTTTAGACTTCATTTGAACATTTCTTTCTCCAGACTCGGTCTGGAAACCAGTCGGAGTCGAACTGGGGCTGACTTAGAAACGCGACCGGGTAGGGGGGTGGGACCACGGAACTGGTTCCGGGTCGGACCGGGTCTGACGTAAGCAGGATTGGGCCCAGCGAGAGGAGTGACGTGAATAAAGTTTTAAGTCCAAACAAGCAGGTTATCCTTACCCAGGATAATCTTGCATTATAGTGGCCACAGCTGAGGATAATCTTGCATTATAGTGGCCACAGCTGAGAACTTTTAACCTGGATAAGCTTATCCATTTACAAGGTGCCTTAGAGAAAAAGGGATCTCAGCCTAGCACTCACTATAAAGCGTAGAGGGAAAACTATTTTTCCTCCTCTTCAGTTTTTCGTGACCAGGATGAGGCTTGCTGGGACACCCCACTCACTCCAGAGCCTACAGAATCCTGGGGAAACTGGCAGAAGCAGGCAAAGGGTAAGAATGCTTAACAAAGTCAGCTCTCCTAGATCTCTATCTGTGGTGCCTCGTCGAGAGAGCAAGGGAAAACTTCTCGTTGTTCCTTTCTTTCCAAATTCAGATAGGCAGGCAAAAACATTTGTAAGATGTATTCTGAATCGAATC
Organism: Eubalaena glacialis; assembly: GCF_028564815.1. Classification (NCBI taxonomy): domain Eukaryota; kingdom Metazoa; phylum Chordata; class Mammalia; order Artiodactyla; family Balaenidae; genus Eubalaena; species Eubalaena glacialis. Next base: position 32,762,149 of record NC_083726.1, on the reverse strand, counting down.
GTGACTTGTGAATTTGCTTTCGGGCACCCACTGGTTGTCGACACATTCCTAGGGCCAGCTATCGCCTTCTTGTTTGTCTCGTTTTGTGTCCTGAGAACTTAATTTGGCTTTCTGCCTGACTGGGGCATGTGGGTTCTTGTGTGTGCAGGAAGCTCCACTGTTAGGTTGGGGGCCCCAAAATATGGCTGGACATAAATGTGGATTGCAGTCCATTGGCGGCCACGGTCATACTGTTGCCATCTCAAAGATCCCGGCATGATGCATACAAGTAGAGGGTTCTCTAGTGCCAATTCATGGGCCCAGAATCAAAGCAAGACCACGTCTTTCTTTTTTGATCTCCCTGTATCCAGTTGTCTTTTGGAATTAAGGGTTCCCGATTGATGTTCTATCCATTAATCTTAGACAACAATATGGGTTCATATATCTATTAATGTTTACAAAACAACATCACCACGGACACGACTGACCTAAAAACCTGAGTTTCAGTCACCTATAGATAAATTAAGGATTATAACAAGCAGCAAAAATCAGTTGCCCTTTGGAAAAGATGACTTGATGAGAAGTCAGAAGGATGTCTAATGATTCTGGGGTGGCCACTGCATAATTGAACAGCTTAAGTGAATGTTGTGCATCCTTATTAAGTATGAACTTAATAACCAAGACTTTATTGATTAAAAATTATTCTCAAGTGTTTTGAAAAAGTATTATTACATTTTTCATTTTTATTTTATATTTTCTACTTTAATTTTTGCAGTAACATGAGAAAATTGAAACATTTTTAGTGATATTTAACTCAGAAATATTAATATTTAACAACTTAGAAGCAATTTAACACAGGTTATTAATGAAAAACTATATATTATAAACATGAATTATATCTTTTACTTAATATTATCATGGCTAACAGTAAAATCTGCATCTATGCTTACATAGTGGCTTTTAGGAAATTTCAAAATGTGGTAGATAATAAGTTGACCAGTGTCTGCTATTTAAAGAAAATTGCTTGCATTTTTTTAAAATGATCGGCAGCTGAGTTTGGCACATTGAAAATCCCTGGTTGGTGAGGCTCTGGGGATGAAGACAGGCATATTTCATTTGTACCCCCAAAAAAAGGATGGTAGTTCTAGAACTTTGCAACACATTGGGCAGGGACTGGAAACAGTTACTTGGTGGAAGTTGACAGGACTATTTAATGAGTTGGGCCCCAGGGGTATATCCCAAAATCGTGAAAAGAATTTCCAAGATCTCTGTGAAATATGATTTACTGGACAGAAAATGATGCAAGTTAACTGAAGAGAATCAGAAGTTTCCATGAGAACTGGGAGTTTTCCTAAGAGTTGTTTTTCTATCTTCCATGAAATTAGCCATTTTCTATGTTTTCAATAGATTTTTTCCTTTCCTAAAGTCTCGAAAAAAGGATGAATGGGGCAACATCACTGAAAGCCTCTTTGGGAATTTTTCTAATGATAATTCACTCTGAGAAGGAGCTCTGCATTCCTTTTATGTAGTTTCCTATGGCATAGCTTTGCACCTGAACTGTAGAATAGTTTTATGCTTTCAGATAACCAATGGGAACCTGGTTTCTCCCATGATATGAGGGCCTTAGTGTCTTAATATATATGAGAAATACCTGGGGTAAAATTTAGTGCTATATTTAGCAAAAGTGAATGCTTCTTCATACTAAAACAAAATGTATACTTCTTTCTGCATTTTTTTGCCAATATAATCACCATTTATTCAGGAAAAAATGGCTACCTCTCATCACATACACATACATATACGTAAATGCTACACCTACCCTACACACACACACACACACACACACACACACACATTTTCAGGGCTTATCCTATGCCAAACATGATATTCTGTACCCTGAAGGCACAGAACTGACAAGGGGTAGTTTACTACTGCACCAGAGAGTCATGTGTGGCCAAATCATGAAGTTTTAGTGTGAGAGGAGAGGACTTTCTCAATACACAGTGACAGTTGTCACTTAGATGCGTCTCCAGCCCTACCCCCTCATTTCATGGAGGGATGAAATTGCAAACATAAGTAAACAATAAAAAGAAAGAAAACCTTTTTTCAAAAAAAAAAAAAATCTGCAAAATATTGGAGCCCAAACCTCACAGCTTTAATACACTGAGGGAAACATAGTTTTCGGGGCTTAGGAAAAGGCATTCTCTTCCCTCCTGCTCAGAGAATAGAAGGATGTTCATGCTTTAGGAGTTCCACAGAAACCAGCTCTGCTGGGGCCCCATGGAGGAGGGAGGAGGGTTTGTTGTAGGCTTGCAGTGCAGTATGCAATAACGATATCTAGGAGAAGTGATAATAACAGACAACATGAAAAGGCTGCTAGAGCTCAGAAAAGGAAGCAAGCTGTGGATACCATGTAGTGCACTACAGGACTTATGTCTGAGTAGACAAGAGAATCTGGCTAGAGTGCAGCTGCGGGAAAAAAACAACATATGCCTTGGAATATATACAATGTGTGATGCTGTGTTGAAAGTAAACAGTCTGTTTCTATAACATAAATAGAGAAGTGCAGATAGAATCCATGTGTAGACAAAGACAGTGTAGACAAATACAGTAAGTGTTTTCTTTTTTTATAAATGTGAACACTTTTTTTTTTTTAATGAATTTATTTATTTATTTTTGGCTGTGTTGGATCTTCGTTGCTGCAAGCAGGCTTTCTCTAGTTGTGGTGAGCGGGGGCTACTCTTCGTTGCGGTGGCTTTTCTTGTTACGGAGCACAGGCTCTAGGCGCGTGGGCTTCAGTAGTTGTGGCATGCAGGCCCAGTAGTTGTGGCTTGCAGGCTCTAGAGCGCAGGCTCAGTACTTGTGGTGCATGGGCTTAGTTGCTCTGCAGCATGTGGGTCTTCCCAGACCAGGGCTCGAACCCATGTCCCCTGCATTAGCAGGTGGATTCTTAACCACCGCGCCACCAGGGAAGTCCTGAGTGTTAAGAGTGGTTAATACTGGGTGGTTGGATATCTGCAACTTTAATATTCTTTATATAATTTTCTATTTTTCCAGTTTTCCTGTGATTAAGTATGCTTTATAATATACAGTGCTTTATAATAAGAAAAGTTAACAATGTTAAGATGATTTTCATCTTTACTCTTATTTGGTCGACAAAAATCCTGAAAAGCAATTGGTGCATTATCAAAATCCTCTGGATAGACATCCAGGAACAACAGCTTTAGAAATTCCAAAACTACTGAATTTTTCTATTTGAATTAGCACTTTAATGTATAAGGTTCATTGTATGTCCAGCATTATCTCAAAGTTATAGAATAACAGTCCATAAAATCTTTTATTATTTTTGTTTCAGCACATATTTACCTACCAAATGAGCTTATTATTTTTTAAAAAGAAACAGCTGCTTATTCTTTCAAGAATGAAATTGTAAAAGTTTCCTTTTAAATCATATTATTGTATAAAATTATATAAATACTTCTCTAGCTGAATTTTATCTTTTATTTACCATCCAGATGCAATGGAGAAAAAAATTAAAAAATAAAATTCTAGGCTATATAAAAATATTGCTAACATAACATTTATTCTCCATTTAAACAGCAATGCAGGCACACTGTAGAGGAAATATTTCCATATGGCATGCATAAACACCCTGGTTAGTGATCCCTTAAGAGTTTCTGTGCTGTAATATGTTTGAAGACTGGGGGAATATTTCTATAGCATTTTCCACATTTTTGCATTTTTTCTTATTATAATTTTTTCATATTTACTTTAAATCATATGCCTCTATTACTACTTTTTTGTGTATAGACTACTCCTAACTACTATCAAAATTGTTGAATATCTTTGGTTAGTGTGTACTATTTACCTTTGAAGCTAGAAAACTGATTTCTAAGGAGAACCAAAGATATATAAATATAATGTATGCATGTATACCTATGTATATAGGTGTGTATATACATACGTACATATATGCATATATATACACACAGATATACATACATACAGGACATCATGGGATTTATGCTTGAAAAATAAATTATGGCAGACCAAACACTGGTAGGAAGAGATGTGACTGAGACAGGAAGAGGTTTGCCCAGGGAGAATTGATATCAAATTCAGGAAAAACAAGTAAGGTTGCTTTATTCCCCATCTCCCTTCCATTTTTTTTATATATCTCTGTTAATATATTTCCCGTGGTGTTTCTCAGAAGCTTAATCCCTGGAAATAGTACTAGTAGAAAAAAAAATATCATGGTCAAGAAATATGGGGAAAAGCTACACAGTAATATTGCTTTCTGTAAGAACATTAGAATATTAAAGGCTCTGAGAAGTTCTGTAATAATAAATCTGTCCAATTTTTCCCGAATCTCTAACTGCAATGAAGATATTTTTAAAATAATATTAAATAGCACCCATACAACACATTATCCAATCCTTGTCTGTCATTATCACACTTACCTTTTAGACATTAAATTCATAAATGTTCTAATTTTTAATATTTTTCTGAGCTTTCTTCCTATTCTTTTTTTTATTCTCTGTATCTTTCCTCCATTTCTTATTCCTCCACTTGCTCACACACCTTTAACTGTTTCATTTGTTTACTTAGTCATTAATGTTTATTTAAAACACCTGCACTGTTTGTTACATTATGTTCATTTAATGTTTTTCTCATTCCCCTTCATTCCTCTCTTTGTTACTAATTACCCTTTTCAAAACTGGAGCATTTGCATGGACCCTTCCTTCTGTTTCAACTATTTTCCCCCAACTTCACTTCCCAAATTCCTACTTATCCCCTTCCACCACATGTACACACATATGCACAGGGTTAAGTATATTCACTCTGTGCTACCTTAGTTCTGGGTGTTTTCATTATCACAGCACATTTACGGTAATTGGCCTTGTATTTATCTCTCACACTACACACTCTGAGAGGTAGAAACCATGTCTGTCCTTTCCATTGTTAAATCCTCAGAATCTACCATGATGTACAGAGTATACACACATGTTTAATTGTTAAATTAATGAATGGATAATACTGCTAACACAGCTGTATTCTTCAAAGACTCCTGACTATGTTTACACAAAGAGTATATTAGTATAAGTATTTCATTGTTTGAGTGCAGTTGCTGTTGCAAAAGCTTATGTTGTTGAGTAGGTTGGTATTTTTCATGATTGAATAGCAATTTGTTTATGGACCATTGATTCCATGGAGACAGGTAACAGCACTTTGTCTTTTGAGTTTAACAATTCTTTACAAATACTAATCTGAACCAATCAATTTTTGAAAAGTGACTTTGTATTGATCGACATACCTAGTCAGAACAGTGAAAACATCCAAAGCTCTTTGGTGAAAAATATATATTTTTTGCTTGTTAATAAAGAAAATCAGACCCCCAAAAATCCCAAACAAAGATACATTTAAAGTCATCTACATTTGAATGAAAAATGTATGGTTATTAACTATATTTTATGCTTGGTTTATTTAAAATAACATTAACATGTAAGGACCAAAAAATTCTATTTACTAAAAGTGGGTTATATCTAATTGCAATACAGCACACTAGAAATTTAAACACGGAAGAATAATATAATGAAAAAGACTTCATGAAATGCATCACTAAATATTAAATATTTATATTTAATATTTGACTCATTTGGGTTATCAATAATTAATCACTCTGAAAACTTCAGATACTGTATAAATATCAAAGACTTTTAATAATTACTTTACAAATCCTAAGTAGCATAAAATCTACAGACTTCATATATCAATGGAAATGAATACAAGTTAAAAAGATGGGTGCTTTAAAATGAATAAACTAAATCTAAAATATTCATATTTTGAAATGTTTGCTCTTATAAAGAAATGAGTGTGATGACAGGAAGGTAAAAATAATACCATCTCTAAACATAAATAGAGCATATGTATGAGCAAAAATGCCAACAGAGCAAACTTGCTGCCAATTCCTCTTTTGAAAATATTAAATATGCATCCAACTCACAATTAGTCTGGATAGAGGAGGAAGAAATAATTTACACAAGTGAAATTCACAGATTATCACTTCAGCCATTTGTATTAACTCTCTTCTCCAAATATATAAGAAATGTTAGAATTAACCATGTTGAATTTCAACTCCTTTATGTGTTTCTCTTTCAATTGTAATAACCATAATTTTGAGGATTATAATAATAATGATTGATATTGGTTTCACACTTATTGGGTAGACAATGCCCCATACCAAGAATTTCACATATATAATCTCATTTAATTCTCTTAATAATTTACTGGTAGATTTTATTATAGAAAAACCCCACCATAATGTAATAGGTGAAGTATAAAACTTTCAACTGCATAATATAAAGTAATGTTATTGCAAGTGTAATTAAATGACTAGGTTGAGATTGCACAAGATTTTTTTGCTGGGGGGAAGGGGTGAGATGCAGAATGCAGCCATCCTGGTCCCAGCTGTAGCTTGGTATCACCTGATAACAGTTGTCAACTCTGGCTTACATATCTCTGTGTGTCTGACAATGATGGTTTGGACTCCTAGGTCATAGGCAGCAGTTCCAAGAATCTTTCAATGCCCATTTGGTCAAACAGATATGAGGCGATTGGGCTGAGAAAATGCTAGGGACTTGGGGACTCACTCTCCTTCTTCCTCTCACAAAAATAGGCTAGCCTATCATTCATTCACCTGTCCTTTTGCTCCCATTCGAATCCCATCATGGCTACTCTCCACATGTAGTATGATTAATAGAAGCTAGACAGAGAAGAACTCAATGCTAATTGCATTATCTGAATTTGTATTATCATCAAGTGTTACAATTTTATCAAACCTGTTTTAAGGAAATAGGAAACTAAAACTTAAAGAAGTTACATAACTTGCCTAAAATCATTCAGTAAGTAAATAAAAATTGAGAATTAATCCTAGGACTCTTTTCTTTGAAAGTAACAGAGATCAATGCCAGTTAACGAAACACAAAAAGACGAAAACTAGTTTATAATAAGGATTGGGGTATTGTCTCTTGACCCTATAATTCATAATACAAACAGGAAGAAACTGGAACTAGCTGAGCTGTACCACAGGTGACAAAGAAACGTCTCGATCTTTGCTTCTCTCTACATGTCTGCTTCATTCTACTGTTGTTACAAACCAGCTTTCTTTGCTTCTATTCTTTGTGGCAGAAATAGACATCATCAGCTTCCAAATATTATTTCTTCCCTTTAAGAGATCAGACAGAATAAAGTTAAAATCTTAAGAGAGACCCTTGGACAAAAACAGAGACTCATGTATTGAATAAGAAAGAATTTATTGAGTATCTCTTGGGTTTCAGATATTTTTCTGGGTGCTGGACATACAAAAATAGACAAGATATGATTCTTGTTCTTGAGGAAGCTATAATTTAGAGGAAAATGAATTTATATAAGCAAATAAGGTCTACATAACATGGAAAATGCTAAAACTGAAGTGCTTTAAGTGTTTCCTTTCTTCCATACTTCCCCCTACAATCAATATACCTCATAGAGCCTCATAGTTTACAAATCTGACCATGGAATTTCCCACTTTAAACCTCCCATAAAATTTTCATGAACTTTGAATAAAATTAAAACTCATTATCACAGTCTAAACTTTCTACAAGAAATAGCCCTGTTTATCTTTCCAATTTCATCTCCTCCCATTCTATCCCTTGCTCCTTCCACAAGCCAAGCTCATTCCTACAACAGAAGACCTTTGCCCTTACTAATCCCTCTGCAAGGAAAATGCCAATCCTAGATCTTGGCTGATATCTTCCTGTAATTCATTTCATGTCAAATGTCATCTCCTCAGAGAGGTCTTCTATAACCAAGATATAAAAAAGTACCCCCTCTTTAATTACTCTTTATTGTCATGCCCTGTTTTACGTTCTCACAGCACTTATCACTAGTGTGTGCACTTGTTTAATGTCTGTGACGCCCACAGAGTCAATTCTATGAGCAGGAATCTTGTCTGTTTTCTTCACCACTATGTGCCCCACAGTGTAGAACATCTCCTGGCACATAGCAGGCATCCCACACAATTCTTAGTGGAATGAGGTAATGAATGTACAGTATGTGGGACAGGCAAAGAAGAGGGGCCTTTGGACAAACACAGAGATTCATGTAAGACTTCCTAGAAGAGCAATTGCCTTCAGTCTTTTATTCTTTATACTCAAAATTTCAGATACTTCTAATACTTCTTCCAATAATATGGTTTCTAGACCTCACCAGTTTCACAATCCAAATGGCTGTCTCTTTGACAAATCCCAGTTTTAAGTCTCTTAAAATATGATTCAAAACTGAATACAGTAATGCCAAAAGGGTCTGTCTAGCACAGAGTATAGTCAGATATGTACTTTTTATGATTTATTCCTTGAATTTCTATAGTCCAAACTAAGAACAGGCTAATTTTTAAATAGCATAAACCAACAAAATATCACTGGCTCAAATTCAGGTTATAGTGAATTAAAACTTGCAGTTATCATGTCACTAGTGGAACAGCAATTCCCTTGGTTCTTGCCCTCTCAAGGGAAAGAATTCAGTCAAGAGGCATAGAGCAGTTTTAAGTAGCAAGAGTTTTATTAAGCAAAGCAAAATTATGCTCCCAAGAAAGGATGAGAGTGAGCTCTCCAGAAACCAGAAGCAACCCCGCAATGGGGTAGGGTTGTGTTTTTTAGAGTGGTAGTCCCTCTCTGTGTCCTGTGTCATTTGACTGACCAGTTGATTGACAGCTTTAGGTTTTATAGCTTTTCTCCTGGTGTGCAGGTGCTTACCTTTAAGCACCCAAGTGAAACCCATGGTGAGGCAAAAACTGCAATGCTAATTTATTATAATTACAGCATAATGAACCCTGGGTCCCTCTGAGTCACCCTTTAGGTCTTGGGGCCCCTGTGCTAACCTGTGCTGGTGGTTTTATCTTGCTTGGTCCTGATATGGCTGGAAACCTAGTGGTGGTCCTTGACCACAAGAGGGAGGATCTCTGGGTGTGTTCTGATCACCAGTGTCCAAGTGAGGGAGGGAAAGATGACCCCATCCAGGATGGGGCGGGACCCGCTTATGTATGACTAGGTTCCTAACAATCATTACTGCTGCTAAGCCTCATTCTACAGAGTGACAATTCATATCTATACCAAAATACTGATGTTTACTTTCATTCCATTAAATTGCATTTTATTAGTCTCATCCTATATTCTAAACTATTGAGATCACTTTTTCTTTTTTTATTGAGGTATAATTAATATAAACTGTATTAGTTTTAATGGTACAACATTACGATTTTATATATGTATATATGGTGAAATGATTACCACAATAAACTTAGTTAACATCCATCATCACACGTGGTTACAAATTTTTTTTCTTTTGATGAAAACTTTTAATATCTACTCTCTTAGTAACTTTCAAATTTATAATAGAGTATTGCTAACTATAGTCACCACACTACATTACACCCCCAGGACTGATTTATCTTATACTGAAAGTTTGTACCTTTTGACCACCTTCACCCATTTCAACTGAGATTACTTTGAACATTCTTTTTATCACCCGTCATATTAGTTATCTCACTTAGCTTTTGTCAGCAACAAACTTTAGTAGCATGGTTTCTCTGTCACCCTCCAAGTTATTGATTAAAATGTGGATGGTTAATCAATATTTCTCTACTGCTAAACCTACTAAACCAGCTCCAAATTGATCTTCAATTTGAGTGCTGTATCTATTTTTCTACAATGATAATGAAAGAGATTTTTTCATGTTCCTCACGTATCACCAACTTCAATTTTTTTAATAAAGGTTTCTCTACCTTTTCAAGATGGAGGTTTTGTAATTGATAGAAAAAATAGAAAGCAAGAAAGCTGAAGCATATGTCTTACCATAAATAGTAATAGATTTTAACACTTAAACTCATTTCTTATATAACTATAAAAAATAAAATTTAACTTTATTTTGACCCAAGTAAATACTGATTTTTATATTTAAAAGTTAACATTTCTAATTCAAATGCTAATTTTAAGTCTTTCACATATTTTGCTGTGCAAAGGAAAATAAAGATTTTTAAAAATTTTATATTGTAGTGTAGTTGATTCACAATGTTGCATCAGTTTCAGGTGTACAGCAAAGTGAATCAGTTATACATATATATATATCCACTCTTTTTTAGATTCTTTTCCCATACAGGCCATTACAGAATATTGAGTAGAGTTCCCTGTGCTATACAGTAAGTCCTTATTAGGTATCTATTTTATATATAGCAGTGTGTATATGTCAATCCCAATCTTCCAATTTATCTCTCCCCCCTTACCCCTGGGTAATGATAAGTTTGTTTTCTATAATTTTTTTTAAGTTTAAGACAAAATACAGAGGAGATTATTTAAATCACAAGTAACTAATTTGAACTAATTTTGTTAGTAAATATAAAAATCTGAGATAAATTAATAATTTTCTGAAAAATATAACTTATCAAAACTGACAATAAAAGAAAGACTAAAAAGAACCCCCCCCAAAAAAGTAATTTTAAAACTGTCAAAGAGATACTCTGCCCTCCAAAAAAAGTATTAGTCCCAGATGACTTCACAAGGAAAATTATCTGTAATTTAATCTATCAAGGAGAAAAAGGAGGAAAACTTTTTAATATTTTTTTCTGGGTCATATCAGAAATCAATTTTGTTTTTGCATACAAAGAGCAACCATTAGGAATAAATAATGGGAGAAATTACTGCAATTAAAATATCAGCAAACATGATTAAATACCTAGGAATAAGTTTAACAAGAAGGTTATATTTCAGTAATAAATGCCCCAAATGTCTTTGGTTTACAAGAAGAAATGTTTATTCCTCATTCATATTCCACGCCCTTGGAGAGTTGCCTGCTTATGTTTTCCATGTTTTCTTCATTTTGGGATGCAGGTTGAAAGAGCACCATCTATCAAGGACATGTTGGCCTCATGGCAAAGGGAAAGGCTGATAATCTTTAAACTTTCTGTCGATAAGTAACATATGTCACAACTGCTCACATGGTTAAAGCAAGTAATGAGGCCAAAACTGATGATAGTTGAATGAGGAGTTCTAATCCTTCACAAGGATGAGAGGTAAACAATTAGTACAACAAAACAACAACAAAATCTACTACCTCAATTAATTGTAACCCTGATAACAAACCTGATTTAAGAAGAACTATACAGTTGTATCTCACTTATGAATATCGATGCAAAGCAATTAGAAAGACTGATGAAAGTTTATTATTTCATAAACTGGGATTCATTCCATGTATTCAAAGATAATAATTTAACAGTAGAAAAACTTAATAACTTTATCTTATTAATACATATAGAAAAAAGTGTGATCAATTCCATAGACACTGCAAAAGCATTCAACAAAAATTTAATACTCATTTTTATTTAAAGAAAAACCTCATTAAAATAAAAGCTGATAGATACTTTCTTATAACAGTATGCCAGCATTACATTGAATGGAGCCACACTGGAGACATTTAAACAAATTGATACTGCAGACAGGTTCTCTGACAGCATTGTAAAAACATTCTACTAAAAGTATTAGCCAATGCATTGAGATAATAAAAGAAAATTAAAGATATTAAAAAATTAAAAATAGAAGAGATTAAACTATAACTACTTTCAGCTGAAATTCTGTACCTGGAAACAGAAAAGAATCCATTATAAAAGCTCTACAAAAATAAGAAAATTTAGTTTAGTACCTCAGTATTCAGAAAACAATTGCCTCCATTTTATACAAAGAATATTAGGAAACAAAGCTGTAAAGGAAGCAAATATTGCAATTATAATAGCAGCAAAATGACAAAATACCCAGGAATAAACAGGAAATATGCAAAACCTGTATGAGAAAAAGTAAAAGGCCACAAAAGTAGGTTTAAACAAGTGGTAAGATTTTCCATATTTATAATTAGGAAAACTCAACTTCATAATGACATCAATGCTCCTTACATATATAAATGTAATATGATCCCTATAAAAACACCAGTGCATTTTAATGAAACCGTAGAACTTAAAGTTTATAAAGAAAAAGCAAGAGTAGCAAGTCTGAAAAAAGGAGAGCAACAAGGTGGGAAGAGCCCTATTAGGTATTAAAATATAAAGCGTCAAAATTTAAAACAGTGTGACAATAGAAAGTCCAGAAATATACCCAAATGTGTACAGGGACTTAAGGTATTATTGAGTGTTGTTGGGCAATTGAGTAGTCATCTTGAAAAAGGTAAAGTTGAATATTTACTTCACATTATACTCCAGAATAAACTCTAAATAGATCAAAGATTTAAGAATAAAAATAAAATCATGATTTATCTAGAGAACAGATGGGCAAAAAAAGACTAAAACTTGAAAAAAAAAAAACCTTGAATGGTTGGGATATGGAGAAGTAATGATATGGGGGCTTGGACGTTGCAGCAGAGTACCATCAAGGAACGAGAACCTAGATAGCTAATTAGGTAGATAGATAGATAGATTTAATTCAAGGAATTGGTTTAGGCAGTTATAGAGTGTGGAGGGCTGGCTAGGCAAGACCAAAATCTGAAGGACCGTCCATCGGGAAGGGCAGGCTGGAAACACTCATGCAGGAGCTGAAGGTGCAGTTCACAGGTGGAATTTCTTCTTCCTCCCAGAGACATCATTTCTGCTCTTAAGGTCTTTCAACGGATTATTTCAGTCCTACCGAGATTACTGAGGATACTCTCCTTTACTACATCTACAAAATGCTTTCACAGCAACACCTAGTTTAGTATTTGATTGAATAACTGAGGTACTATAGCCTCTCCAAGCTGACACAAAAAAACTGTCCATCACACAGGAAGAAACAGTGTCCTCATGAGAGGGCTTCTATCTATCAGAAAGTCCATGGAGCATCAGATTAAGGTTATTTTAAAAAATTAAGAGATTAACCAAGATGGCGGAGTAGAAGGACGTGCTCTCACTCCCTCTTGCGAGAGCACCAGAATCACAACTGGCTGCTGGACAATCATCGACAGGAAGACACTGGACTTCACCAAGGAGGATACCCCACCTCCAAGGACAGAGGAGAAGCCACAGTGAGACGGTAGGAGGGGCGCAATCAGAGTAAAATCAAATCCCATAACTGCTGGGTGGGTGACTCACAGACTGGCGAGCACTTGTACCACAGAAGTCCACCCACTGGAGTGAAAGTTCTGAGCCCCACATCAGGCTTCCCAACCTGGGGGTCCGGCAACGGGAGGAGGAATTCATAGAGAATCAGACTTTGAAGCCTAGTGGGAATTGATTGCAGGACTTCGACAGGACTGGGGGAAACAGAGAACCCACTCTTGGAGGGCGTACACAAAATGTGTGCATCGGGACCCAGGGGAAGGAGCAGTGACCCTGGGGGAGACTGAACCAGACATAACTGCTGGTGTTGGGGGGTCTCCTGCAGAGGCGGGGGCTGGCTCTGTTTCACCGTGGGGACAAGGATACTGGCAGCAGAGGTTCTGGGAAGTACTCCTTGGCGTGAGCCCTCCCAGAGTCTGCCATTAGCCCCACCAAAGAGCCCGGGTAGGCTCCAGTGTTGGGTTGCCTCAGGCAAAACAACCAACAGGGAGGGAACCCAGCCCCACCCAGCAACAGTCAAGTGGATTAAAGTTTTACAGAGCTCTGACCGCCACAGCAACAGTCAGCTCTACCCACCTCCAGAGCCTCCCATCAAGCCTCTTAGATAGCCTCAACCACCAGAGGGCAGACAGCAGAAGCAAGAAAAACTACAGTCCTGCAGCCTGTGGAACAGAAACCACATTTACAAAAAGATAGACAAGATGAAAAGGCAGAGGGCTATATACCAGATGAAGGAACAAGAAAAAACCCCAGAAAAACAACTAACTGAAGTGGAGATAGGCAACCTTCCAGAAAAAGAATTCAGAATAATGATAGTGAAGATGATCCAGGACCTTGGAATAAGAATGGAGGCAAAGATTGAGAAGATGCAAGAAATGATTAACAAAGACCTAGAAGAATTAAAGAACAAACAAACAGAGATGACCAATACAATAACTGAAATGAAAACTACACTAGAAGGAATCAATAGTAGAATAACTGAGGCAGAAGAACGGATAAGTGACCTGGAAGACAGAATGGTGGAATTCACTGCTGCGGAACAGACTAAAGAAAAAAGAATGAAAAGAAATGAAGACAGCCTAAGAGACCTCTGGGACAACATTAAACGCAACAACATTCGCATTATAGGGGTCCCAGAAGGAGAAGAGAGAGAGAAAGGACCAGAGAAAATATTTGAAGAGATTATAGTCGAAAACTTCCCTAACATGGGAAAGGAAATAGCCACCCAAGTCCAGGAAGCGCAGAGAGTCCCATACAGGATAAACCCAAGGAGAAGCACGCCGAGACACATAGTAATCAAAGTGGCAAAAATTAAAGACAAAGAAAAATTATTGAAAGCAGCAAGGGAAAAATGACAAATAACATACAAGGGAACTCCCATAAGGTTAACAGCTGATTTGTCAGCAGAAACTCTACAAGCCAGAAGGGAGTGGCATGATATACTTCAAGTGATGAAAGGGAAGAACCTACAACCAAGATTACTCTACCCGGCAAGGATCTCATTTAGATTTGATGGAGAAATCAAAAGCTTTACAGACAAGCAAAAGCTAAGAGAATTCAGCACCACCAAACCAGCTCTACAACAAATGTTAAAGGAACATCTCTAAGTGGGAAACACAAGAGAAGAAAAGGACCTACAAAAACAAACCCAAAACAATTAAGAAAATGGTCATAGGAACATACATATCGATAATTACCTTAAACATGAATGGATTAAATGCTCCAGCCAAAAGACACAGGCTTGCTGAATGGATACAAAAACAAGACCCATATATATGCTGTCTACAAGAGACCCACTTTAGACCTAGGGACACATACAGACTGAAAGTGAGGGGATGGAAAAAGATATTCCATGCAAATGGAAATCAAAAGAAAGCTGGAGTAGCTATACTCATATCAGATAAAATAGACTTTAAAATAAAGAATGTTACAAGAGACAAGGAAGGACACTACATAATGATCAAGGGATCAATCCAAGAAGAAGATATAACAATTATAAATATATATGCACCCAACATAGGAGCACCTCATTACATAAGGCAATTGCTAACAGCTATAAAAGAGGAAATTGATAGTAACACAATAATAGTGGGGGACTTTAACACCTCACTTACACCAATGGACAGATCATCCAAAATGAAAATAAATAAGGAAACAGAAGCTTTAAATGACACAATAGACCAGATAGATTTAATTGATATTTATAGGACATTCCATCCAAAAACAGCAGATTACACGTTCATCTCAAGTGCGCACGGAACATTCTCCAGGATAGATCACATCTTGGGTCACAAATCAAGCCTCAGTAAATTTAAGAAAATTGAAATCATATCAAGCATCTTTTCTGACCACAACGCTATGAGATTAGAAATGAATTACAGGGGAAAAAGCATAAAAAACACAAACACATGGAGGCTAAACAATACGTTACTAAATAACCAAGAGATTACTGAAGAAATCAAAGAGGAAATCAAAAAATACCTAGAGACAAATGACAATGAAAACACGACAACCCAAAAGCTATGGGATGCTGCAAAAGCAGTTCTAAGAGGGAAGTTTATAGCTATACAAGCCTACCTAAAGAAACAAGAAAAATCTCAAGTAAACAATCTAACCTTACACCTAAAGGAACTAGAGAAAGAAGAACAAACAAAACCCAAAGTTAGCAGAAGGAAAGAAATCATAAAGATCAGAGCAGAAATAAATGAAATAGAAACAAAGAAAACAATAGCAAAGATCAATAAAACTAAAAGCTGGTTCTTTGAGAAGATAAACAAAATTGATAAACCATTAGCCAGACTCATCAAGAAAAAGAGGGAGAGGACTCAAATCAATAAAATCAGAAATGAAAAAGGAGAATTTACAACAGACACCGCAGAAATACAAAGCATCCTAAGAGACTACTACAAGCAACTTTATGCCAATAAAATGGACAACCTGGAAGAAATGGACAAATTCTTAGAAAGCTATAACCTTCCAAGACTGAACCAGGAAGAAGCAGAAAATATGAACAGACCAATCACAAGTAATGAAATTGAAACTGTGATTAAAAATCTTCCAACAAACAAAAGTCCAGGACCAGATGGTTTCACAGGTGAATTCTATCAAACATTTAGAGAAGAGCTAACACCTATCCTTCTCAAACTCTTCCAAAAAATTGCAGAGGAAGGAACACTCCCAAACTCATTCTATGAGGCCACCATCACCCTGATACCAAAACCAGACAAAGACACTACAAAAAAAAAATTACAGACCAATATCACTGATGAATATAGATGCAAAAATCCTCAACAAAATACTAGCAAACAGAATCCAACAACACATTAAAAGGATCATACACCACGATCAAGTGGGATTTATCCCAGGGATGCAAGGATTCTTCAATATACGCAAATCAATCAATGTGATACACCATATTAACAAATTGAAGAATAAAAACCATATGATCATCTCAATAGATGCAGAAAAAGCTTTTGACAAAATTCAACACCCATTTATGATAAAAACTCTCCAGAAAGTAGGCATAGAGGGAACCTACCTCAACATAATAAAGGCCATATATGACAAACCCACAGCAAACATCATTCTCAATGGTGAAAAACTGAAAGCATTTCCTCTAAGATCATGAACGAGACAAGGATGTCCACTCTCACCACTATTATTCAACATAATTCTGGAAGTCCTAGCCACGGCAATCAGAGAAGAAAAAGAAATAAAAGGAATACAAATTGGAAAAGAAGAAGTAAAACTGTCACTGTTTGCAGATGACATGATACTATACATAGAGAATCCTAAAACTGCCACCAGAAAACTGCTAGAGCTAATTAATGAATATGGTAAAGTTGCAGGATACAAAATTAATGCACAGAAATCTCTTGCATTCCTATACACTAATGGTGAAAAATCTGAAAGAGAAATTATGGAAACACTCCCATTTACCATTGCAACAAAAAGAATAAAATACCTAGGAATAAACCTACCTAGGGAGACAAAAGACCTGTATGCAGAAAACTATAAGACACTGATGAAAGAAATTAAAGATGATACCAACAGATGGAGAGATATACCATGTTCTTGGATTGGAAGAATCAACA
This sequence comes from Eubalaena glacialis, assembly GCF_028564815.1. Taxonomy (NCBI): domain Eukaryota; kingdom Metazoa; phylum Chordata; class Mammalia; order Artiodactyla; family Balaenidae; genus Eubalaena; species Eubalaena glacialis. The sequence continues at coordinate 32,744,968 of NC_083726.1, read as the reverse complement.
TTGTGAAAATGACTATACTACCCAAAGCAATCTACAGATTCAATGCAATCCCTATCAAATTACCAATGGCATTTTTTACGGAGCTAGAAAAAATCATCTTAAAATTTGTATGGAGACACAAAAGACCCCGAATAGCCAAAGCAGTCTTGAGGGAATAAAACGGAGCTGGAGGAATCAGACTCCCTGACTTCAGACTATACTACAAAGCTACAGTAATCAAGACAATATGGTACTGGCACAAAAACAGAAACATAGATCAATGGAACAAAATAGAAAGCCCAGAGATAAACCCACGCACCTATGGTCAACTAATCTATGACAAAGGAGGCAAAGATATACGATGGAGAAAAGTCAGTCTCTTCAATAAGTGGTGCTGGGAAAACTGGACAGCTACATGTAAAAGAATGAAATTAGAATACTCCCTAACACCATACACAAAAATAAACTCAAAATGGATTACAGACCTAAATGTAAGACTGGACACTATAAAACTCTTAGAGGAAAACATAGGAAGAACACTCTTTGACATAAATCACAGCAAGATCTTTTTTGATCCACCTCCTAGAGTAATGGAAATAAAAACAAAAATAAACAAATGGGACCTAATGAAACTTCAAAGCTTTTGCACAGCAAAGGAAACCATAAACAAGACGAAAAGACAACCCTCAGAATGGGAGAAAATATTTGCAAATGAATCAACGGACAAAGGATTAATCTCCAAAATATATAAACAGCTCCTTCAGCTCAATATTAAAGAGACAAACACCCCAATCCAAAAATGGGCAGAAGACCTAAATAGACATTTCTCCAAAGAAGACATACAGACGGCCAAGAAGCACATGAAAAGATGCTCAACATCACTAATTATTAGAGAAATGCAAATCAAAACTACAATGAGGTATCACCTCACACCAATTAGAATGGGCATCATCAGAAAATCTACAAACAACAAATGCTGGAGAGGGTGTGGAGAAAAGGGAACCCTCTTGCACTGTTGGTGGGAATGTAAATTGATACAGCCACTATGGAGAACAATATGGAGGTTCCTTAAAGAACTAAAAATAGAACTACCATATGACCCAGCAATCCCACTACTGGGCATATACCCAGAGAAAACTGTAATTCAAAAAGACACATGCACCCGAATGTTCATTGCAGCACTATTTACAATAGCCAGGTCATAGAAGCAACCTAAATGCCCATCAACAGACGAATGGATAAAGAAGTAGTGGTACATATATACAATGGAATATTACTCAGCCATAAAAAGGAACGAAATTGAGTCATTTGTTGAGACGTGGATGAATCTAGAGACTGTCATACAGAGTGCAGTAAGTCAGAAAGAGAAAAACAAATATTGTATATTAACGCATGTATGTGGAACCTAGAAAAATGGTACAGATGAGCCGGTTTGCAGGGCAGAAGTTGAGACACAGATGTAGAGAACAGACATATGGACACCAAGTGGGGAAAACCGGTGGGGTGGGGATAGTGGTGTGCTGAATTGGGCGATTGGGATTGACATGTATACACTGATGTGTATAAAATTGATGACTAATAAGAACCTGCAGTATAAACAAACAAACAAAACAACTAATACTAAACTTTCATTGGGTTATTTGTATGGAAATATGTTAATATAAATGTTTCAGACATTACATGAAATTTCTAAAAATCTTATATGTTCTGGTATAATGTTATAAGTCATAATCCTAGTTATTACTTTAAAATGTATATCTCAGAAATAACTAATTTTCTTGTCAACTGCATTATTATGAACTTTCAACAAATCTTTAACCGTGGTCATTTTTAAGTCTTTTGTCATTTACGGACAGTTCTGGGTGTACTCTGATGCTTTTGTAAATATGTTCCTATAAAAGGGTTTCATCTCCAGGAAATTCATGGAAAAGACTCTGACAAGTACAGGTTTCTGGTACCTGACTGTACTGCTGAACTGAATGAATAAGCATTTTCAGAACTCTAATGAAAAACTGATGAGCTCATAAAAGTGCTAACAAAAGATCAAGATGAAAAAAAAAAATTAATTACATGGGACTGAGTGAACTGATGAGGATGAGTATAATTTTTGTGACTTTCTGGTTGAATTTAAAAAAAGAAAAAATCCCACAAGAACTCAGAGGCAAAGAATATACAAATCAATTTTCACTGCAAAGTAAAGGAGCTGTTGCAGTGGAGGATTACTGGACTGAATGTCAATATTATGACATAGTATGAGTGTGTATCATGTTTGGTAATTGCAATCATTGTTGCTTTTGTTGTGGTCATCCATGTACAATGCTTGGTGTCAGTCTATTTATCTCTTGTAAAAATAAAGTACAGTGTGTGTGGAAAAAAAAAAAAAAAAGAAAGGAGGGAAAGGATGAAGAGGTACGAACTACTATGTGTAAAATAAACAAGCTACAAGGATATACGGTAAAAAAAAAAAAAAAAAAATTAAGACATGCTCTTTTCAGACCTTTCAATATGTCATAACTTTTTTCTTGGGGAAACATGTAGGATAAAAACTCAAAGAACTGAGCAAAACAAGTGATAAGCATAAATGGTTTCCAATTCAAGACGACAGACTGAGTGCATGCAGTTGCCTCCCTTTCCTCCCAAGTGGACTAAAATTACAATTAAGGAATGCTTAAAGAAATAACTTTAAGAACCCACTAGGAAATTAGAAACAACTCTAGGTATTTCAAGCATAAAGGGAATTAATACAGAAAAAAAAGGAAGTTTACAAAATAATTGGAAGGGCTCGAAGAAAAAAAATCAGGAATAAACAGCTACTAGTTCTTTAGATCACAAAGCAGCAAACTGCAATCAAGAGGTCAGGAAACCACCATACAAGTTCAAAAAGCCACAGTTGCTCTCAACCCCCAAGCCAATGACTGGCAGTGGAACATGGAGTCCAGCTGGATGCTGCAGAAGCACACATCTGCTCGAGCTTTATGCAACTGCCAGAGGAAGAATGGTTTCTGCTTCTCTTTTTCTTTCCAAGTCTCCATGAGTGCATCTTATTAGAGCATAAACTGCATCAAAACCGTTGAACCAACGCATTCTAGAAATGTAGTACCCATACTTTCAGCCCCTTGAGAAAGAGTAGAAAGCATAGAAAAAGAGTGGAAATGAATAACACAACTAACAGAGATTGAGAGAGCGTTCAACATCAAGACATTGCAACATATTTCTAGAAGACATAAATCAGATGGAAGGGTTCTGATAAAGAAACAAAGTGGAAACTACTGAAGCCCACCCGCCTAGAGCCCATGCTCCGCAACAAGAGAAGCAACTGCAGTGAGAAGCCCGTGCACCACAGCCAAGAGTAGCCCCTGCTTGCTGCCACTAGAGAAAGCCTGTGTGCAGCAACGAAGACCCAATGCAGCCAAAAATAAATAAAATAAATAAATTTATATTAAAAAAAAAGAAACAAAGTGGAAAAGGCAGCAGTCTAGAATATGCAAGTAATTGGGCTGCAGTGAATGAGGCAGCCTGTTCTTGCAGTGTAATTATGACCAGGCATAGCCTCAGGGTGTACAGGTATAGAAGATAAAGAAAAGGTAAAGGTAGAGAAAGAGATTAACTGAAGATCTTTTTATTAACCACTATGCCAATTGCTCCCATCTCTACACTCTCATGCATAGAATCAATAAAAAGCAGTTTAAATTGGCCAAAAATTAATTTGTTTTCTCTTAATACTTGTCTGAAAGCAAATTAGGGGAATTCGCATGAGAGTTAATACCCAGCGCATATCCCTCATCATGTTATTATTTGTGAGGCAACTGACCTTTAGTACATCGAAAACAACATAGCTATAATATTTTGCAGCTCCTCCTATTGAGAAGTAGAATCTCTTTTTCCATCCCTGGACTGCTCCTTGTGACTTATTTTGAAGCTCCTGTCTTCATCCACTTGGAATCCTCCTACTTCTGTCATCACATGAAGAAGCCCAGCATGGAAGACCACATGAAGAAGACTGCCCAGGCTTCCTGCCTGTCCAGCCCTGACTTCTGAGCCTCAGAACTTGAGATCATCAATCCCAGCTGAACTTCCAACCTAATGAACCCACATGAGTGAGCCCAGGTGAGACGAACAGAAGAGGAAGAGAAGTACTTTATGGCCATGGAATTTAGGGGTGTTTTGTCTATAACAAAGGCTAACTTTAACATTTCTCAAACAATCCTCTGCTCCCTGCACACTCAATACAATTAAAGTTTGTCCTATCCACAAACTCACTACTCCTTCCCTCACCTCCTTTATAACTTGTTCAAATACCCGATACTCAAGGAGGTCTTTTCGTACTACCTTATTTTAAATTATAACCACAATCACCACCACCCTCTTATACTCCATCTCTACTTCTAGGAGACAGAGATTTCTACTTGTGTCATTCCCTACTATTTACTCACTGCCTTGTACCTGCCACATAGTGGGCACTCAGTAAATATGTGTTAAGCAAATTAATGAATGAATTGATAGGGTATGAGTAGTAAAATATCAATTCTAGGAACACTCACTTTTGAGTGAAAGAGGGATCATTACGTTGGCCCTCTAAAGATGAAAATGCAAATCTAGCATACCCTAAGGGAACAACAGGGAATAAGATTTGCTTTATGACCATAATGTGAATGCTATTTACTGGTTTTCATATTTTAAAATTAATCTATAGATAAGTTATACAAGACAATTATAAAATAAAATGTAAATGTTATTAACCTCAACAACAAAACAGTAAGAGCCTCCATAATAGTTATTAGAAAAAGAAGTGGGGAAGGAATAGGGTTATAATAACCCTGTTGTGCATAATGGGAAAAGAAAAATAAAAGCATTGTCTAAAGCCAGTGGAACAAGAATTGGGTGCTTAATCTAGTATTAAATTACAAAGGTGACTTGTGGGAAAAGTGAAAATAATGACTATCAAAACATGGGAGGATAGCAAAGCCCAGGTTGGAATAGAAGAGGGAAATGCCTGAGTACAGATTAAGTTTCCTTATTTTCCAGAGAGAAGTTAAGTTGCTAGTGAGATAGTGTAAACAAATTGTTTAGATTTTCAAATGTAGCCACCAGAAGAACCAAAACAGGGGCAGTTAAAAGAATTTACCTCTGGAGTATGGGCCTGGAATAGGGAAGGGTACCTGTTGTTTTTCTTATAAGCTCGATGGTAAAATTTAATTTTTCACCATATTCACAATTTTTTCTATTTTTAGAAACAGTAATGATAAAATGAATGAATAAAAATTAAGTATAAAACAAAAATGAAATGTTCATCTTGAGGAAAGTGAAAATCATTGAACTTTTCTAGACATTCTTTATAGACCATAAATAAATCTCCATAGTTTAAAATAAAAGAGAACTCACCTATGAGATACTAAAATTATGTAACATACAGGGGAGTTTGGAAAAATAAGGGTGACAGTGTCACTCATCATCTTGTTCATCTTTATGGTGCTCACAGATGTCAGAAGAGTAAAGCAATGCAAGGAATCCTGTATAAGTTTCCAGTGTTCTTGCTGACCTGTTTTACCAAGACCTCTCTGTAACTTTGATCTTATAACTCTTTAAGTTATTTCAGTTTGATTTCTACAAACAGGAATTCAATCTCTGTGAACACTAAGAATTTGTAGGTCAGGCAACAATCAGATCAATTTTTACTTCTAACTTAGAAGTACAAAATGTTTTTTCTGGAATTTTAGGGGAAAAGTAAATTTTTCTACTGGGTTTTATGATATTCAAATTGTCTTATGAACTTTAGAAGAGTTCATCATATTCTCCCCTCCTAAAGTTTTCTTTCTGACTTTGCATTTAAAACTACATCCTGAAACTTGGCAGAGCTGTAAATTTATTGAGTGGTTCCATAGACATAAAGAATCTTTTTAAAATCACAGTAATTTTTGAAGTAAATCAGAAGAGAGAAAAGCAGCAAAATTGTATAATCTCTAGTCAAAATATATGATTTAAAATTAAGAAAAATCACAAAATTGATGCACCACTAAATGCAATGTAGTATCCTGAATTGAATTATAGAATAGGGAACGAACATGAGTGGAAAAACTTGTGAAATCCTAATAAAGTCAGAAGTTTAGTTAGTAGTAATGTACCAGTGTCAACCTCTTAGTTTTGACCAATGAACCGGATTTATATGAAATGTTAACATCAGGAGAAACCGGGTAAAGCAGAAACTGTCTACTATCATTGTCAGTTCCTGGGATGGGGAGAGTGAGGCAGGAACTAAGTATTAGTGTGACTTTGTAAAGAAAATATTTGACACAAGAGCAAAATGATTAACCTGTTCCATCCAATAGAAGCAAGGAACAAAGAATGTATTGACTTAGCTAGACATTTACACCTGCCCCACTTAGTGTCCATTCAGGTTGCTATAACAGATACATACCATAGACTGGGTAGCTTACAAAAAACATAAATATATTTTTCATAGCTCTGGAGGCTGGGAAGTCCAACATCAAGACCCCTTTAGATTCAGTGTCTGGTGAGAAGCCACCTCCTGGTTCACAGATGGCTCTCTTCTTGCTGTGTCCTCACATGGTAAAAGGGATGAGGGAGCTCTCTAGGGTTTCTTTTTCAAGGCCACTAATCCCACTCATGAGGGCTCCATCTTCATGTCCTAATCACCAAGTAAATGCATTACCTCCAAATACTATTACATTGGGAATTAAGTTTCAACACATGAATTTGACAGGTACACAAACATTCAATCTATAGCACCCATTTATTATATACAATAAAAACTTGAGAAAACAAAAGCTCTTATGTAGAAACATTCATTTATTTTTCCATAGATGATAAGCTTCATAAAGCTCTAGGTCATTGGGAACATAGTAGGAATTCAGTTGAATTTTGATAAATAAAGGATAAATAATTTCTCATTAAATATTGCCTTTGTGTTCATGGCATTTTAAAGTTCTAACATATCACAGTTAGAGTGAATTGACTAAGTGGAATTAGACTGGTTCTGATTCATACAGTCATACTATGGAGACTGAGTTGTTATGCATTATAATTATTAGTAAATTCATATCTAGATAGGGTGGTATTATTAGGGTTGTTAATGATAACAATGACTGTATGCAGAAAAATATTTTGCTATAGTTGTGCAGTTGCTGCTTCCAACATGGAAAGTCAGTAGCAAAAAGAGTCCATGTAGCTTAAAAACAAACTCTCCCTATGATAATAAAGAAATATTAATAGTTTTTAAATATGAAAGGATTTAGCTTTGTACCATACTAATAATTCATTGCTTGTGACTGAATATTAACACATCTCTGAAAAGTAACTGTACATGTTATTACCAAAGATAATATATCTATGATTTGATAACTTTTGTTAAGAAAGCTGATTCTGGATTCTGGGAAAGTTATTTCCCTATTCGGGTTAGACATTCATACACCTAAAGCTACCGCATTTAATTTATTATATCTACTTAGACAAATAACAGAAAATATCTAACTTTGTAATCATTAGAACAGTTTAATTATTCAGAAGATTTTTAACAGTGGAATTTACTTCAATGAGATGGAGATTATGAAATGTTTTAATGGAGTCATTCATTTGAAAGAAAGACTTTCATCTTACAATTAATTTTCCGGTTACCAAAATGTTAAATTAATAAAATGTTCATATTTTTTTCATGTAATTACAATGTAACTTTCACAAATCTCAGTGCCTAATGCATTTTCTTTTGCATAGCTTATTTTCTGATTGGACCAAAAATATACAGTTATGTAAGAGAAATTCAAGAAATACACTGCTCACTGGAGAGTGAGGATCATTCTATGGTTCTTATTTTTTTGACTTAAAGCAAGTCATCTGTCACAATATTTATATTCACTCTTTATCTTATTGCTGTCTTTACATGTGATACTACAAACTAGTTTAAAGTGTTGCTACTACCTGGTATTTCCAAAGTTTGGAACCAAAATTTAATTAACACATAAAGGTTTTTGATAAACATTTTAAAATATCTCTTTTCATTTGTTTCTTCTAAGTAGAACAGTATCCTTTTTCTAATATAAATTCTACATTTGGTAAATTACCCCTAGACAACACTATAAGTGTTGATTTTTACCAAATAACTCATTTTGATGGTCTACATCTTTATCCACTAAAAATAACACTTAAATAAGGTTCTTCCTAGTTTGTTCTAAATGTACTAACAGAATGAAGCTCTACTTTAATCACTGGATGGCATAATTATCATTATACACTTAATGGTCCAAAAGTTAAAGAACACATCAGAGTACCTCATTTGTTTAGGAATCTATAAATATCAATATATTATATAGATCCTAAAGACATGTATAGATTTTATTGGAGAAAATTGAGTATAGATTGCCTAGGGAGTTTAAATTACTTCAGCATTGATAAAAGGCAATAAGAATAATTCAAATGCAGGATCCTTATTTAATCCTGAAAATCGAAACTCTTTCAAATAAGAAGATAAAGTATGAATATGAATGTCAAGAGTTTTCAAAGGTTCTTAGGGAAAAAGTAATGAAGAAAATTTTAGAAGTATGGGCCCTGTATTAGTTTCCTAGGGCTGCTGTAACAAATTACCACAAATTGGGTGGCTTAAAAAACAGAAATTTATTTTCTCACAATTCTGGAGAATAGACGTCCAAAAGCGATGTGTCATTAGGCCATCCTCCCTCCTAAGGCTATAGAAAGAGTCCTTCCTCAGCTCTTCCTACTTTCTGGTGGTTGCCATCAATCCTTGGCTGCATCTCTCTAATCTCTGCCTCAGATATGGTCTTCTTCTCCTTGAGTGTATTTGTGCCTGTTTCTCTCTGTCTCTGTCTCTTCTTATAAAAACATCAATGACTGGATTTAGACCCCCCCAATCCAGTATGATTTTATCTTGATTTGTATGGTAATTATATCTGCAAAGACCCTGTTTGCAAATGAGATCACATTCACAGGTACTGATAATTAGGACTTGAACATACCTTTTTGGACGATAGGATTGAACCCCTGAAGGAAGGAATGTACAGGCCCTGAAGGAAAATTACATTGAAGAGCTTTTTCTTAAGAAAAATGTGGCATAACAAATAGAAATAAATTTAGGTATGAGAACCAGTCTGTTAGGAGTGTTCTTCAGTTGTTTAACTCAATGTGGACATCAAGAAAGGAAGTGCAAATATTTGTCAGGCCAAGGATCTCCAATGGACACAACTCCAGGGGTGCCATTCACAGAAGCTACAATGGTGCTTCCAGGAGTTGCACAATGCAAAGCCTGTGTCTCAGTTTCAAATCCTTTACAGGAGCAAACTATTGGAATAAATCAAGCCAATTATAAGATAATAATGGGGAGTGTTAGGGACTGGAGAACACTGGAGTGCCCTGTCCAAAGGCTCAGTGTTACTCAACTCCATCCTACTCTTGCCATGCACGAATGCAGGCCCAATGCAACTAGGAAATCCATTTTTCTAAGGAGAGATATGAAATTTGGTTTCAATATAAAATCCCCTTATATTTAAATAATGAAAACTAAATTTTAAAATGTTGCAACTGTATAAAGCCTTAAAAAAAAAAATCCATCTACAGGACTACTCCAGGTGGTGAGTCACCAATTTGCAATTTCTCTGATTTGGGCCCTCCTGATTCAAGTGCATCTCCCTCACATACATGGTTTCTTATGTTAAGAATTCTGACCTTGAAAGGAAAAAATTGTGAAGACTTTAACCCAAATGATCTCATAAACTATATACCTTCAACCTAAGCATAAGTATACTCTAGTGACTTGCTTTTCATTTCCCTGCAAAAATGGAAACAATCAGTAGAGAATTCTCCTAGTGTTGCCAAAAAAACTGCCAACATCTGTCCCTATTTCCCTATTTCCTCTGCCTTCCCTCCTGTTACAATGGATAAATGATTCATGCTCCTCTCTAAGGCCAACACATACATTGACTTGTGTCATCACTCTTTTCAATCACATTCGTTTTTAACTACTCAAAGCATTGCCTTTGCAATGCAATGATGTTTCTCTGTCTCTTTTTCTCTCTCTCCTGTGATTCTCACTCAGCACATTTCCTTAATATTGTTCACGTTCAACAGTCTCCACTTCCACTCCTCATGTTCTCACTTGAACACACTCCATGAGGATTTTTTCCCCCAAATTCACTGAAAATATCGAAATCCAAGGTCAGCAATGACCTCTACTTTCCCAAGCTTTATCAATTCTCAGGCCTCATTTTACTCAGTCTATCAATACATGTAACATAGCTCACACTCCCTTTTTAAACACATTTTCACTTGACTTCTGAAATAAATGTTCAGCCACATCCTTGACTTGCCTGGGGCCCAGGAGTCCTATGGGTAAGAAATTTGAACGCAGCCCATAAATGAGGTATAGGTAGGCGAACAACTATCTAATGGACTGGGGGCCCCAGTGGAAGCTGATTTGGAAAGAGATTTAAAAAGGGGGAGCTTCAAAAAGATAAAATGTACCTGACTGAAGAAGTCTGGCAAAATGGGTGAGACTGGGCAACAAAGAATGGAATGCAGAGGGAAGAGTTATTCCAGGTCCACTATGAGGTGCTACTTAGCTGACCTGACCCAGCCCCTCCTGAAACACTCTCTCCACCCTGCAACCTCAAGAAGGAAGAAGAGAGAGCTCACATGTAAGGGGGGATTAAGCTGGACCTAGAGGCTCAACAGTTCTCCCAAAGGGAAACCCTCTAAGTAAACTGAGCCAGTCTCAAGAAGCTGAAGGAGCTTTATTGTCAAAAGGTCATGGAAGTCAGGGGTTTAGAGGAGGTTGGCAACACAAGGGTACCAATACAGGCAGCCACCATAGGAGAGAAGGCAGCAGCTGTCATGGAGTAGGAGAAGAGCTACAGCAATAGACACTAGAGAGGAATGACAGCAAAAAGGACCAGCTGTGACTCTCATGCACAACTTTTCCAAGGACTCTCAGAGGGAAGAGTTGGGGAGAACAATGTTAGTCAGCCTTTCTATAAGTCTCAAATTATGTCAAAATATTTTTAAAAATTCAAAGAAGATCCCCATAATGCACTTGGTTTTTAACCTCATAAATGTTTTTGATTCCTTTTAAAAATTTTTATGAAAAATGAACTTTCATTTAGAGCGATGGTAATAAAGAGTATCCCTCCATTTTGGATACACAAAGCTTTCTGGCCTCACCCCTGCCCCTTTCCTCTTGCCCTCATCTGAGAAAGTCAATAAAAAGGCCCAGGTTCTCCTTCTCTTGACGTCAGTGGGAAAGTTCAAAGCTCACAAGCTTGGAGCCGTGCCAGGAACCCTCACTGTGACCCTACCCCCTAACCCAAGCCATCATCCATCCCTTTGCTCAGGCCATCCCAGACTTGCTTGGGTGCCTGCCCTGTTCACCCCACAAAGTCTCATTATATGAGTAATAAACCTTTCCATACTGTCTTTGTGCATGCATGGTGTCCTCAGTCTCCATATCAAAACCAGTTTTGGTTTTGCAGGGATTGATACCATGCCCTCCACAGGCTACAACAAAATAGCAGTATTATGATAGAGGATAATAAAAAGTCCTGTAAGACATAATATCTAGAAAGAACAGGGAAAATACAAAAAAAAAAGTTGAAAGGAAATTTTTAAATGAATGGCAGAAAGTGAAATATAAGGGTTAATTTCATCATTTCTCAAGGATAACTTTTTAAGTTGTACCTCATTTATTAGTATTAGTTATAAATAAACCCTTAGAAGTGTTTCCGGTCAGCCATTACGAAGGCAGAAGTCACCCCTCAGAATTCACAGAATATTTTTCAGTCAGATGCCATCAAAGTTCATGATATACATATTTTAAAATATGTAATGAAATGAACACTTTGCAAAGATGTTTTGTTGCCTTAAGAAGCATTTCCCTCTCATCTCCAGCATCTAATTATGTTTCAGGTGCTATTCAACACAAAACACTCCAATTTCTGCAAGTGTTCACAGACTTTTTGTAGATGATCACAATCTATTCATACCAGCTGACAATTGTTGCAGAAATCTTGCTATCCCTCTGAAGGGTAGAGTAAGCATGAAAAAAGAGCAAATCTGATTAAAGGCTCCTTGCCTAAGGAAAAAAAGAAATTCATTGACAAATCCTTAGGGATCATTGATTTTTAGGTGAAAAACAAAAAAAGAAAAAAAAGAAGAAAGAAAATAAGAAGGCAAAAGAAAATTAAAGCCTGAAAACAGATGTTGAACATTGTTTGCAAGTAGAAAATACTTGTTCCTATTCAGAAAATCAACCTCTTGGGGCTAAAATGTCACTGGTTTTGGATGAATTCTTAGACCAAAAATCCAGCATTCTGCTTGCCATGAGCTACATTCCGAATTTTATTGACTATTTTAAAATTCTGACATGGTTTTCAACTTTAATTATTTAAATGTTAAAATAGATGTCTGAATAAATAGCAGGATAAAATTCACTTTTTAACCTTTGCAACTGAGTTCAGATTTGGTAAAATATCAATTCTAGGCCAAACCAGTTTTAAAAGTCCTTTAACGATAGTCCATTAGTTAAAAGCATCTTTAAGGCTGTGGCAAGATATTCCACTGTCTTGCAGACAGAAAGTAAGAGACATAATTCACCTTCCACAGAATTTTCATTTTGCACAACTGGAGAATTCTAAGAACTAGTGGGCTTGTATAAGGTGGCATTTCACTCATACTAAAGCACTAAAAGTATTTATGATACCTTACTTTGGTCATGACTTGGGCACTTAAGTACCTTATACTTAATTAGGGTAATTTATACTAATATTGTGTCTCTCTCACACATGATGCCTTTATTGATAAGAAATCTCTCTACTTCCCAGAAGTTCTCAGAGAATAGCAATGAGCAAATGCTTTACCCATGATGGGCAAGTGCCTAGCTTAGTGTTTTGAAAGCAAACAGTAATAACACATAATAGATAATAGATAAGATGCTAACAAGTGAAAAATAAGATGGTGAATTGGTTAAAGGCTGCACTCCATTAATACCCTTGAATAACCAGTTCACTTTATGGTATTTTGATAAATGCAGCTGTTGGAACATCCTCTATAAAGCTTCCCTCTGGATTTTTTCTTACTTGAAGAGGAATACATAAAGGCTTCTGGGGATTAGGCAAAAAGCTATTTCAGCTCTCTCTTTTCCCTGCCTCAGTAAATCACTCTCCGTAATTGTGTTGGCAAAACAAAATTGTAGTTGTGGGAATTAAGAAAAGGGAGTATAGGGATTTACAAAGGACTAAGACTAAGACTTTTCTGTCTCTGAACAACCTTTGATAGAAGCAGAAGCTTGCTTGCCATCTCCATCAGACAGACACGGCAAAGAAGAAAGGATGAAAGAGAAAAACGGGAAGCTACTACAGAAAAGACCTGTTGTTTCAGAGGTTAATTCTTCTTGACCACACAGAAGCATTTCTGGGTTTTTTTGTTTGTTTGTTTGTTTTTCACTTCAACCACAGAAGCAAGATTAATACGCTTTTCTAGGATTCTGAAAGAGAATAGCAGACTAAAGAGAATGACAGTACAATCTGTGGGATGGGGTCATACCCAAAAGAGGTCAGGGTGTGGTCGTTACTGGCTATAAAGCTTGACTGGTGATATGGATATTTGTTGGTGGTCTCACCAGAAATCTTTCCTTCCTGCCACTTCCCAAATTATTAAAAGAAGTGAAGGAAACCCAGGAAAATGGACTCCAAACCTAGTACCAGGTTAAAAAAGAAGCTCATTTCCTCCTATTAGGCAAAGGATTTAGTCCAGGGGTAAGCATATGACCAAACCAGTGTATCAAGGAGTTATTCTCTTCAACCCTGATCCAGGAATTCTGGATCCAAATCTGTCTCTTGTCTGATGGACATTAAAAAAAAAAAAAAAAAAAAAGACATTCATAGTTCTGGTAGCTATTGGCAACCATTTCAAGATGGTGAGGGAACAATTACTGAGGAAATGTTGACCATGCCCAGGGCTAGGCTGAGAGAAAGAAATTGGTTTTTCGTGATACCCAAAACCTACTCTACCTCTGATCTTTTCACTTATATGACTCAATAAATTTTCATTATTGGTTAAGTATATTTGAGGTAGGTTTTCTGCTATTGCCACAGAAGTATAGTGAGACTGGCAACACAACAACTTTAGTCAAATTTGTTAAAAATATTTTTTAATTTATTCAGCATTTATTTAAAATACATACCAAACCCTGTGTTAAGTCCAGAAGGTGCATGCTGTGGTAAACCAAAGACAAGCATGGTCTTTGCCCTCCCAGAATTTAGAACCCAGTGAAGTATTTAGAGAATAGGCAAGATAACATGGTACATGTCATGAGGAGGGAAGCATAGAGTACTGTGGGAATAATCATAAGCCACAACATAGTGGACATTTGTATTTTTGAGGACCCTTCCTAGAGCTCCTGGATTTCCTTTTGGAGAATTACCTTTCCACTGAGTATTGATAGAATCGTAAATTCATATGCCTGACATCCTACAGAAATGAAAATGTTCAAGTTCTTTTTTTTCACAGCCCAGTTAATTCAGGGCACAGGTGTATTAGCTTAACTCAGTAATCGGCTGCTTTTTTCCAGAGCACACACCTTGAATGAGTATTACAAATATAGAAGAAACTATTGGAATTCATTATTCATCCCCACTGAAGCAGCCAAAGCAAATGGTTGCTGTTATAAGATAGTTGCTGAGCTTCCTGCTTCTATAGGCTCCAACACTTTTCCCCTAATTATCAGTTCTGAGATCCTTCATCGTCATCCTATAAATTCTGTTGTGCTTCTATTAGCTGAAAGTTGTTGTTGCTTGTGATTGAGCAACCCTAACCTGTACTTTGGGTGTCAAGGAAGACTCCTGGTGGAAGTGACAACTAGGTTGATATCTTTTTCTTGTATGTCCATAAATACAGTTTATTAAAGGAGGGGTTTGCCTAAGATTAGTTTCAGAGGAAGATAGGTAGCAAAATGTGAAACTGTAACTTTGAGAGCTTAAGGAAAAAGAAAGAAGCAAAGAGAAACAAGGCTATGCACAGAGCAAAGTAGTACAATATATACAGAAAGCAGAGACAACAGGAATAGTAAAATTGTTACGGCATGGTCTTGAGATAATAAACTGTGAGAAAATGCAAAGGAATTTAGAGAGCTCCTGAGTTCAACCAAGGGGAAACAGCATATTCCATAAGTAACAGGCAGAGCAAATGGTGCAGAATAAAAGGGAAGTGTAAACTCTGTCATTGGCTATAGCCATCCATGGTAAGAAGAGTTTTCTAATCCATTTGTAAAGGATTCATGATTAATTAAGAGCACTCTTGTTAGTCAACTGGCACAAGTAGTATATGTACATGGGCATATCTTAGCTATGGTTAATTTGTAATAAATGGATGTTGATGAATATTTAAATAAATCTGCAAATAGCTAATCCATAGTTCCTTTGGCAGTCTTCTCAAGAAGCGTATTCTCTTATGTTTCAGAGATAACACTGTGGTATTGGGGCTGAATATATCTGAAATTTGGATCCAAAAGACCAGCTGGTCATGGTTTAGTGCCAATGTTAAAGTAATTATGTTTTATTGATTCCTCCAGGTCACCTGTCACGGTTGACATGCAACTGGCATAAGTAACCTAACAGTAGCTCCACCTCTTGTCTCTCACCACCTCCAGTAAATTCTATACAATCAAATCAAAGCTACCTGGCTTTTATACTATAATAAATAGAATCATAACTGTTCATCTGAGGAATTAAAATTTCCCTGGCACTGAATTGTAGGAGCAATTTGTATTAAGAACTCTTATGTAAGAGCCATGGACTATGTCTTCAAATATAATTTTGTTATTAAAAAACCTTAGGAATGGAACCTTTTTCTTTTTTTTTTTTTTAAACATCTTTATTGGCGTATAATTGCTTTACAATGGTGTGTTAGTTTCTGCATTATAACAAAGTGAATCAGTTATACATATACATATGTCCCCATATCTCTTCCCTCTTGCATCTGCCTCCCTCCCACTCTCCCTATCCCACCCCTCTAGGTGGTCACAAAACACGGAGCTGATCTCCCTGTGCTATGTGGCTGCTTCCCACTAGCTATCTATTTTACGTTTGGTAGTGTATATATGTCCATGCCACTCTCTCACTTTGTCCCAGCTTACCCTTCCCCCTCCCCGTATCCTCAAGTCCATTCTCTAGTAGGTCTGTGTCTTTGTTCCCATCTTGCCCCTAGGTTCTTCATGCCCATTTTTTTTCTTTTTTTTTAGATTCCATATATATGTGTTAGCATACGGTATTGGTTTTTCTCTTTCTGACTTACTTCACTCTGTATGACAGACTCTAGGTCCATCCACCTCATTACAAATAACTCAATTTTGTTTCTTTTTATGGCTGAGTAATATTCCATTGTATACATGTGCCACATCTTCTTTATCCATTCATCTGTCAGTGGACACTTAGGTTGCTTCCATGTCCTGGCTATTGTAAATAGAGCTGCAATGACTATTTTGCTACATGACTCTTTTTTTTTTTTTTTTTTTTTTTTTTAACATCTTTATTGAAGTATAATTGCTTTACAATGGTGTGCTAGCTTCTGCTTTACAACAAAGTGAATCAGTTACACATATACATATGTTGCCATATCTCTTCCCTCTTGCATCTCCCTCCCTCCCACCCTCCCTATCCCACCCCTCTAGGTGGTCACAAAGCACCGAGCTGATCTCCCTGTGCTATGCGGCTGCTTCCCACTAGTTATCTATTTTACATTTGGTAGTGTATATATGTCCATGACACTCTCTCACCCTGTCACATCTCACCCCTCCCCCTCCCCATATCCTCAAGTCCATTCTCTAGTAGGTCTGTGTCTTTATTCCCATCTTGCCACTAGGTTCTTCATGACCTCTTTTTTTTTTTTTTTTCCCTTAGATTCCATATATATGTGTTAGCATACTGTATTTGTTTTTCTCTTTCTGACTTACTTCACTCTGTATGACAGACTCTAACTCCATCCACCTCATTACAAACACCTCCATTTCATTTCTTTTTATGGCTGAGTAATATTCCATTGTATATATGTGCCACATCTTCTTTATCCATTCATCCAATGATGGACACCTAGGTTGCTTCCATGTCCTGGCTATTGTAAACAGAGCTGCAATGAATATTTTGGTACATGACTCTTTCTGAATTATGGTTTTCTCAGGGTATATGCCCAGTAGTGGGATTGCTGGGTCATATGGTAGTTCTATTTTTAGTTTTTTAAGGAACCTCCATACTGGTCTCCATAGTGGCTGTATCAATTTACATACCCACCAACAGTGCAAGACGGTTCCCTTTACTCCACGCCCTCTCCAGCAATTATTGTTTGTACATTTTTTGATGATGGCCATTCTGACCAGTGTGAGATGATATCTCATTGTAGTTTTGATTTGCCTTTCTCTAATGATTAATGATGTTGACCATTCGTTCATGTGTTTGTTGGCAATCTGTATATCTTCTTTGGAGAAATGTCTCTTTAGGTCTTCTGCCCATTTTTTGATTGGGTTGTTTGTTTCTTTGATATTGAGCTGCATGAGCTGCTTGTAAATTTTGGAGATTAATTCTTTGTCCGTTGCTTCCTTTGCAAATATTTTCTCCCATTCTGAGGGTTGTCTTTTGGTCTTGTTTATGGTTTCCTTTGCTGTGCAAAAGCTATTAAGTTTCGTTAGGTCCCATTTGTTTATTTTTGTTTTTATTTCCATTTCTCTACGAGCTGGGTCAAAAAGGATCTTGCTATCATTTATGTCATAGAGTGTTCTGCCTATGTTTTCCTCTAAGAGTTTGATAGTGTCTGGCCTTACATTAAGGTCTTTAATCCATTTTGAGTTTATTTTTGTGTGTGGTGTTAGGGAGTGTTCTAATTTCATTCTTTTCCATGTAGCTGTCCAGTTTTCCCAGCACCACTTATTGAAGAGGCTGTCTTTTCTCCACTGTATATTCTTGTCTCCTTTATCAAAGATTAGGTGACCATAGGTGTGTGGGTTTCTCTCTGGGCTTTCTATCCTGTTCCATTGATCAATATTTCTGTTTTCTGCCAATACCATACTATCTTGATTACTGTCGCTTTGTAGTATAGTCTGAAGTCAGGGAGCCTGATTCCTCCAGCTCTGTTTTTCTTTCTCAAGATTGCTTTGGCTATTCGGGGTCTTTTGTGTTTGCATACAAATTGTGAAATTTTTTGTTCTAGTTCTGTGAAAAATGCCATTGGTAGTTTGATAGGGATTGCATTGAATCTGTAGATTGCTTTGGGTAGTATAGTCATTTTCACAATGTTGATTCTTCCAATCCAAGAACATGGTATATCTCTCCATCTATTTGTATCATCTTTAATTTCTTTCACCAGTGTCTTATAATTTTCTTCATACAGGTCTTTTGTCTCCTTAGGTAGGTTTATTCCTAGGTATTGTATTCTTTTTGTTGCCGTGGTAAATAGGAGTGTTTTCTTAATTTCACTTTCAGATTTTTCATCATTAGTGTATAGGAATGCAAGAGATTTCTATGTATTAATTTTATATCCTGCTACTTTACCAAATTCATTGATTAGCTCTAGTAGTTTTCTGGTAGCATCTTTAGGATTCTCTATGTATAGTATCATGTCATCTGCAAACAGTGACAGCTTTACTTCTTCTTTTCCGATTTGGATTCCTTTTATTTCTTTTCCTTCTCTGATTGCTGTGGCTAAAATTTCCAAACCTATGTTGAATAATAGTGGTGAGAGTGGGCAACCTTGTCTTGTTCCTGATCTTAGTGGAAATGGTTTCAGTTTTTCACCATTGAGGACGATGTTGTCTGTGGGTTTGTCATATATGGCCTTTATTATGTTGAGGAAAGTTCCCTCTATGCCTACTTTTTGGAGAATTTTTATCATAAATGGGGGTTGAATTTTGTCAAAAGCATTCTCTGCATCTATTGAGATGATCCTATGGTTTTTCT
Organism: Eubalaena glacialis; assembly: GCF_028564815.1. Taxonomy (NCBI): domain Eukaryota; kingdom Metazoa; phylum Chordata; class Mammalia; order Artiodactyla; family Balaenidae; genus Eubalaena; species Eubalaena glacialis. Next base: position 32,726,033 of record NC_083726.1, on the reverse strand, counting down.
CCTTCAATTTGTTAATATGGTGTATCACATTGATTGATTTGCATATATTGAAGAATCCTTGCATTCCTGGGATAAACCCCATTTAATTATGGTGTATGATCCTTTTAATGTGCTGTTGGATTCTGTTTGCTAGTACTTTGTTGAGAATTTTTGCATCTATGTTCATCAGTGATATTGGCCTGTAGTTTTCTTTCTTTGTGACATCTTTGTCTGGTTTTGGTATCAGGGTGATGGTGGCCTCCTAGAATGAGTTGGGGAGTGTTCCTCCCTCTGCTATATTTTGGAAGAGTTTGAGAAGGATAGGTGCTAGCTCTTCTCTAAATGTTTGATACAATTTGCCTGTGAAGCCATCTGGTCCTGGGCTTTTGTGTGTTGGAAGATATTTAATCACAGTTTCCATTTCAGTGCTTGTGATTGGTCTGTTCATATTTTCTATTTCTTCCTGGTTCAGTCTTGGCAGGTTGTGCATTTCTAAGAATCTGTCCATTTCTTCCAGGTTGTCCATTTTATTGGCATAGAGTTGCTTGTAGTAATCTCTCATGATCCTTTGCATTTCTGCAGTGTCAATTGTTACTTCTCGTTTTTCATTTCTAATTCTATTGATTTGAGTCTTCTCCCTTTTTTTCTTGATGAGTCTGGCTAATGGTTTATCAATTTTGTTTATCTTCTCAAAGAACCAGCTTTTTGTTTCATTGATCTTTGCTATCATTTCCTTCATTTCTTTTTCATTTATTTCTGATCTGATCTTTATGGTTTCTTTCCTTCTGCTAACTTTGGGGTTTTTTGTTCTTCTTTCTCTAATTGCTTTAGGTGTAAGGTTAAGGTGTTTATTTGAGATGTTTCTTAAGGTAGGCTTGTATTGCTATAAACTTCCCTCTTAGAACTGCTTTTGCTGCATTTGGTTTTGGATCATCGTGTTTTCATTGTCATTTGTGTGTAGGTATTTTTTGATTTCCTCTTTGATTTCTTCAGTGATCTCTTGGTTATTAAGTAGTGTATTGTTTAGCCTCCATGTGTTTGTATTTTTTACAGATTTTTTCCTGTAATTGATATCTAGTCTCATAGCATTGTGGTCGGAAAAGATACTTGATACAATTTCAATTTTCTTAAATTTACCAAGGCTTGATTTGTGACCCAAGATATGATATATCCTGGAGAATGTTCCATGATCACTTGAGAAGGATGTGTATTCTGTTGTTTTTAGATGGAATGTCCTATAAATATCAATTAAGTCCATCTTGTTTAACATATCATTTAAAGCTTGTGTTTCTTTATTTATTTTCATTTTGGATGATGTGTCCATTGGTGAAAGTGGGGTGTTAAAGTCCCCTACTATGATTGTGTTGTAGAGTTCCCCTTTTATGGCTGTTAGTATTTGCCTTAGGTATTGAGGTGCTCCTGTGTTGGGTGCATAAATATTTACAATTGTTATATCTTCTTCTTGGATTGATCCCTTGATCATTATGTAGTATCCTTCTTTGTCTCTTCTAATAGTCTTTGTTTTAAAGTCTATTTTGTCTGATATGAGAATTGCTACTCTAGCTTTCTTTTGATTTCCATTTGCATGGAATATCTTTTTCCATCCCCTCACTTTCAGTCTGTATGTGTCCCTAGGTCTGAAGTGGGTCTCTTGTAGACAGCATATATACGGGTCTTGTTTTTGTATCCATTCAGCCAGTCTATGTCTTTTGGTTGGAGCATTTAATCCATTTACATTTAAGGTAATTATCAATATTTATGTTCCTATTACCATTTTCTTAATTGTTTTGGGTTTGTTATTGTAGGTGTTTTCCTTCTCTTGTGTTTCTTGCCTAGAGAAGTTCCTTTAGCATTTGTTGTAAAGCTGGTTTGGTGGTGCTGATTTCTCTTAACTTTTGATTTTCTGTATAGGTTTTAATTTCTCCGTCAAATCTGAATGAGATCCTTGCTGGGGAGAATAATCTTGGTTGTAGGTTTTTCCTTTTCATTGCTTTGTATATGTCCTGCCACTCTCTTCTGGCTTGCAGAGTTTATGCTTAAAGATCAGCTGTTAACCTTATGGGGATTCCCTTGTGTGTTATTTGTTGTTTTTCCCTTGCTGCTTTTAATATTTGTTAATTGTATTTAATTTTTGATAGTTTGATTAATATGTGTCTTGGTGTGTTTCTCCTTGGATTTATCCTGTATGGGGCTCTCTGTGCTTCCTGGACTTGATTAACTATTTCCTTTCCCATATCAGGGAAGTTTTCAACTATAATCTCTTCAAATATTTTCTCAGTCCCTTTCTTTTTCTCTTCTTCTTCTGGGACCCCTAAAATTCAAATGTTGGTGCGTTTAATGTTGTCCCAGAGGTCTCTGAGACTGTCCTCAATTCTTTTTTCTTTATTCTGGTCTGCAGTAGTTATTTCCACTATTTTATCTTCCAGGTCACTTATCCGTTCTTCTGCCTCAGTTATTCTTCTATTGATCCCTTCTAGAGAATTTTTAATTTCATTTATTGTGTTGTTCATCACTGTTTGTTTGCTCTTTAGTTTTTCTAGGTCGTTGTTAAACATTTCTTGTATTTTCTCCATTCTATTTCCAAGATTTTGGATCATCTTTACCATCATTATTCTGAATTCTTTTTCAGGTAAACTGCCTATTTCCTCTTTATTTTTTAGGTCTGGTGGGTTTTTTCCTTGCTCCTTCATCTACTGTGTGTTTCTCTGTCTTCTCAATTTGCTTAACTTACTGTGTTTGGGGGTCTCCTTTTTGCAGGCTGCAGGTTCGTAATTCCTGATGTTTTTTGTGTCTGTCCCCAGTGGCTAAGGTTGGTTCAGTGGGTTGTGTAGGCTTCCTGATGGAGGGGACTAGTGCCTGTGTTCTGGTGGATGAGGCTGGATATTGTCTTTCTGGTGGGCAGGTCCACGTCTGGTGGTGTGTTTTCGGGTGTCTGTGGCCTCATTATGATTTTAGGCACCCTCTCTGCTAATGGATGGTGTTGTGTTCCTGTCTTGCTAGTTGTTTGGCATAGGGTGTCCAGCACTGTAGCTTGCTGGTCGTTGAGTGGAGCTGGGTCTTGGCGTTGAGATGGAGATCTCTGGGAGATTTTTGCTGTTTGATATTACGTGGAGCTGGGAGGTCTCTTGTGGACCAGTGTCCTGAACTTTTCTCTCCCTCCTCAGAGGCACAGCCCTGACGCCTGGCTGGTTCACAAAGAGCCTGTCCTCCACACGGCTCAGAATAAAAGGGAGAAAAAAAAAAAAAGAAAGAAAGAAAAAAGAAGATATAATAAAACAAAGTAAAGTAAAATAAAATACAATAAAGTTATTAAAATAAAAAGTAAAAAATAATTATTAAAAAAAATGTTTTTAAGTAATAAAAAAAACAAAAAGAAAGAAAGAAAGAAGAGAGCAACCAAACCAAAAAAAAAAAAAAAAATCCACCAATGATAACAAGTGCTAAAAACTATACTTAAAAAAAATACAAAAAAAAAAAAAACGGACAGACAGAACACTAGGACAAATGGTAAAAGCAAAGCTATACAGGTAAAATCACACACAGAAGCATACACATACACACTCACAAAAAGAGAAAAAGGGGAAAAAATTTACATATCATTGCTCCCAAAGTCCACCTCCTCAATTTGGGATGATTTGTTGTCTATTCAGGTATTCCACAGATGCAGGGTACATCAAGTTGATTGTGGAGATTTAATCCGCTGTTCCTGAGGCTGCTGGCAGAAATTTCCCTTTCTCTTCTTTGTTCGCACATCTCCTGGGGTTCAGCTTTGGATTTGGACCCGCCTCTGCGTGTAGGTCTCCTGAGGGCGTCTGTTTTTTGCTCAGAGAGGACCGGGTTAAAGGAGCAGCTTATTCGGGGGCTCCGGCTCACTCAGGCCAGGGAGAGGGAAGGGTACGGATGCGGGGCGAGCCTGCGGCAGCAGAGGCCTGTGTAACGTTGCACCAGCCTGAGGCGCGCTGTGCGTTCTTCCAGGGAAGTTGTCCCTGGATCACGGGACCCTGGCAGTGGCGGGCTGCCCAGGCTCCTGGGAGGGGAGGTGTGGATAGTGACCTGTGCTTGCACACAGGCTTCTTGGTGGCTGCAGCAGCAACCTTAGAGTCTCATGCCCGTCTCTGGGCTCCGCGCTGATAGCCGTGGCTTGCGCCCGTCTCTGGAGCTCCTTTAAGCGGCGCTCTTAATCCCCTCTCCTCGCGCACCAGGAAATAAAGAGGCAAGAAAAAGTCTCTTGTCTCTTCGGCAGCTCCAGACTTTTCCCCAGACTCCCTCCCGGCTAGCTGTGGCGCACTAGCCCCTTCAGGCTGTGTTCACGCTGCCAACCCCAGTCCTCTTCCTGGGATCTGACCTCCGAAGCCCGAGCCTCAGCTCCCAGCCCCCGCCCGCCCTGGCGGGTGAGCAGACAAGCCTCTTGGGCTGGTGAGTGCTGCTCGGCACCGAGCCTCTGTGCGGGAATCTCTCCACTCTGCCCTCCACACCCCTGTGGCTGCGCTCTCCTCCGTGGCTCCGAAGCCTCCCCCCCTCCACCACCCTCAGTCTCCGCCCGCGAAGGGGCTTCTAGTGTGTGGAAAGCTTTCCTCCTTCACAGCTCCCTCCCACTGGTGCAGGTCCCGTCCCTATTCTTTTGTCTCTGTTTTTTCTCTTTTCTTTTGCCCTACCCAGGTATGTGGGGAGTTTCTTGCCTTTGGGGAAGTCTGATGTCTTCTGCCAGCGTTCAGCATATGTTCTGTAGGAGTTGTTCCACATGTAGATGTATTTCTGATGTATTGGTGGGGAGGAAGGTGATCTCCACATCTTACTCTTCCGCCATCTTGAAGCTCCCCTGAACCTTTTTCTTGTGGACGTTTATATGTCATATTTGAGTGAGAGGAGTTTTTTGGTGATGTTTTGAAATGTAAACTCCTTTTATATGTTCTAGTTTCTCTGATTCAAATCCCTAACCATTTACTGAGGATGTAATTTGTGCAAAGGCATTATGCCAGGTGTTAAATCACAGAAGTTCTCTAATGTCAATCATCAACATGATGAAAGCTAACTTTTTTTCAAAGTAATCTTGGAAGGCTTTAGAAATACAGATTCCCAGGTTCCTGTGACGACACTGTGATTCAGAGGGTCTATGGTAGGTGGGGAGCATCTGTATTTTTTTTTTTTAAACATCTTTATTGAAGTATAATTGCTTTACAATGGTGTGTTAGTTTCTGCTTTATAACAAAGTGAATCAGTTATACATATACATATGTTCCCATATCTCTTCCCTCTTGCATCTCCCTCCCTCCCACCCTCCCTATCCCACCCCTCTAGGTGGTCACAAAGCACCGAGCTGATCTCCCTGTGCTATGCGGCTGCTTCCCACTAGCTATCTATTTTACATTTGGTAGTGTATATATGTCCATGACACTCTCTCACCCTGTCACATCTCACCCCTCCTCCTCCCCATATTCTCAAGTCCATTCTCTAGTAGGTCTGTGTCTTTATTCCCGTCTTGCCACTAGGTTCTTCATGACCTTTTTTTCTCTTTTTTCCCTTAGATTCCATATATATGTGTTAGCATACTATATTTCTTTTTCTCTTTCTGACTTACTTCACTCTGAATGACAGATTCTAACTCCATCCACCTCATTACAAATACCTCCATTTCATTTCTTTTTATGGCTGAGTAATATTCCATTGTATATATGTGCCACATCTTCTTTATCCATTCATCCGATGATGGACACCTAGGTTGCTTCCATGTCCTGGCTATTGTAAACAGAGCTGCAATGAATATTTTGGTACATGACTCTTTCTGAATTATGGTTTTCTCAGGGTATATGCCCAGTAGTGGGCTTGCTGGGTCGTATGGTAGTTCTATTTTTAGTTTTTTAAGGAATCTCCATACTGTTCTCCATAGTGGCTGTATCAATTTACATTCCCACCAACAGTGCAAGAGGGTTCCCTTTTCTCCACACCCTCTCCAGCATTTATTGTTTGTAGATTTTTTGATGATGGCCATTCTGACCAGTGTGAGATGATATCTCATTGTAGTTTTGATTTGCATTTCTCTAATGATTAATGATGTTGAGCATTCTTTCATGTGTCTGTTGGCAATCTGTATATCTTCTTTGGAGAAATGTCTATTTAGGTCTTCTGCCCATTTTTGGATTGGTTTGTTTGTTTTTTTGTTATTGAGCTGCATGAGCTGCTTGTAAATCTCGGAGATTAATCCTTTGTCAGTTGCTTCATCTGCAAATATTTTCTCCCATTCTGAGGGTTGTCTTTTGGTCTTCTTTATGGTTTCCTTTGCTGTGCAAAAGCTTTTAAGTTTCATTAGGTCCCATTTATTTATTTGTGTTTTTATTTCCATTTCTCTAGGAGCTGGGTCAAAAAGGATCTTGCTGTGATGTATGTCATAGAGTGTTCTGCCTATGTTTTCCTCTAAGAGTTTGATAGTGTCTGGCCTTACACTTAGGTCTTCAATCCATTTTGATTTTATTTTTGTGTATGGTGTCAGGGAGTGTTCTAATTTCATACTTTTACATGTACCTGTCCAATTTTCCCAGCATCACTTATTGAGGAGACTGTCTTTTCTCCACTGTATATGCTTGCCTCCTTTATCAAAGATAAGGTGACCATATGTGTGTGGGCTTATCTCTGGGCTTTCTATCCTGTTCCATTGATCTATATTCCTGTTTTTGTGCCAGTACCAATCTGTCTTGATTACTGTAGCTTTGTAATATAGTCTGAAGTCAGGGAGCCTGATTCCTCCAGCTCCATTTTTCATTCTCAAGATTGCTTTGGCTATTCGGGGTCTTTTGTGTTTGCATACAAATTGTGAAATTTTTTGTTCTAGTTCTGTAAAAAATGCCATTGGTAGTTTGATAGGGATTGCATTGAATCTGTAGATTGCTTTCGGTAGCAGAGTCATTTTCACAATGTTGATTCTTCCAATCCAAGAACATGGTATATCTCTCCATCTATTTGTATCATCTTTAATTTCTTTCATCAGTGTCCTATAATTTTCTGCATACATGTCTTTTGTCTCCTTAGATAGGTTTATTCCTAGATATTTTATTCTTTTTGTTGCAATGGTAAACGGGAGTGTTTTCTTAATTCCACTTTCAGATTTTTCATCATTAGTATATAGGAATGCAAGAGATGTCTGTGCATTAATTTTATATTCTGCTACTTTACCAAATTCATTGATTAGCTCTAGTAGTTTTCTGGTAGCATCTTTAGGATTCTCTATGTATAGTATCATGTCATCTGCAAACAGTGACAGCTTTAATTCTTCTTTTCTGATTTGGATTCCTTTTATTTCTTTTTCTTCTCTGATTGCTTTGTCTAACACTTCCAAAACTATGTTGAATAATAATGGTGAGAGTGGGCAACCTTGTCTTGTTCCTGATCTTAGTGGAAATGGTTTCAGTTTTTCACCATTGAGGACAATGTTGTCTGTGGGTTTGTCATATATGGCCTTTATTATGTTGAGGAAAGTTCCCTCTATGCCTACTTTTTGGAGAATTTTTATCATAAATGGGGGTTGAATTTTGTCAAAAGCATTCTCTGCATCTATTGAGATGATCCTATGGTTTTTCTCCTTCAATTTGTTAATATGGTGTATCACATTGATTGATTTGCATATATTGAAGAATCCTTGCATTCCTGGGATAAACCCCATTTAATTATGGTGTATGATCCTTTTAATGTGCTGTTGGATTCTGTTTGCTAGTACTTTGTTGAGAATTTTTGCATCTATGTTCATCAGTGATATTGGCCTGTAGTTTTCTTTCTTTGTGACATCTTTGTCTGGTTTTGGTATCAGGGTGATGGTGGCCTCCTAGAATGAGTTGGGGAGTGTTCCTCCCTCTGCTATATTTTGGAAGAGTTTGAGAAGGATAGGTGCTAGCTCTTCTCTAAATGTTTGATACAATTTGCCTGTGAAGCCATCTGGTCCTGGGCTTTTGTGTGTTGGAAGATATTTAATCACAGTTTCCATTTCAGTGCTTGTGATTGGTCTGTTCATATTTTCTATTTCTTCCTGGTTCAGTCTTGGCAGGTTGTGCATTTCTAAGAATCTGTCCATTTCTTCCAGGTTGTCCATTTTATTGGCATAGAGTTGCTTGTAGTAATCTCTCATGATCCTTTGCATTTCTGCAGTGTCAATTGTTACTTCTCGTTTTTCATTTCTAATTCTATTGATTTGAGTCTTCTCCCTTTTTTTCTTGATGAGTCTGGCTAATGGTTTATCAATTTTGTTTATCTTCTCAAAGAACCAGCTTTTTGTTTCATTGATCTTTGCTATCATTTCCTTCATTTCTTTTTCATTTATTTCTGATCTGATCTTTATGGTTTCTTTCCTTCTGCTAACTTTGGGGTTTTTTGTTCTTCTTTCTCTAATTGCTTTAGGTGTAAGGTTAAGGTGTTTATTTGAGATGTTTCTTAAGGTAGGCTTGTATTGCTATAAACTTCCCTCTTAGAACTGCTTTTGCTGCATTTGGTTTTGGATCATCGTGTTTTCATTGTCATTTGTGTGTAGGTATTTTTTGATTTCCTCTTTGATTTCTTCAGTGATCTCTTGGTTATTAAGTAGTGTATTGTTTAGCCTCCATGTGTTTGTATTTTTTACAGATTTTTTCCTGTAATTGATATCTAGTCTCATAGCATTGTGGTCGGAAAAGATACTTGATACAATTTCAATTTTCTTAAATTTACCAAGGCTTGATTTGTGACCCAAGATATGATATATCCTGGAGAATGTTCCATGATCACTTGAGAAGGATGTGTATTCTGTTGTTTTTAGATGGAATGTCCTATAAATATCAATTAAGTCCATCTTGTTTAACATATCATTTAAAGCTTGTGTTTCTTTATTTATTTTCATTTTGGATGATGTGTCCATTGGTGAAAGTGGGGTGTTAAAGTCCCCTACTATGATTGTGTTGTAGAGTTCCCCTTTTATGGCTGTTAGTATTTGCCTTAGGTATTGAGGTGCTCCTGTGTTGGGTGCATAAATATTTACAATTGTTATATCTTCTTCTTGGATTGATCCCTTGATCATTATGTAGTATCCTTCTTTGTCTCTTCTAATAGTCTTTGTTTTAAAGTCTATTTTGTCTGATATGAGAATTGCTACTCTAGCTTTCTTTTGATTTCCATTTGCATGGAATATCTTTTTCCATCCCCTCACTTTCAGTCTGTATGTGTCCCTAGGTCTGAAGTGGGTCTCTTGTAGACAGCATATATACGGGTCTTGTTTTTGTATCCATTCAGCCAGTCTATGTCTTTTGGTTGGAGCATTTAATCCATTTACATTTAAGGTAATTATCAATATTTATGTTCCTATTACCATTTTCTTAATTGTTTTGGGTTTGTTATTGTAGGTGTTTTCCTTCTCTTGTGTTTCTTGCCTAGAGAAGTTCCTTTAGCATTTGTTGTAAAGCTGGTTTGGTGGTGCTGATTTCTCTTAACTTTTGATTTTCTGTATAGGTTTTAATTTCTCCGTCAAATCTGAATGAGATCCTTGCTGGGGAGAATAATCTTGGTTGTAGGTTTTTCCTTTTCATTGCTTTGTATATGTCCTGCCACTCTCTTCTGGCTTGCAGAGTTTATGCTTAAAGATCAGCTGTTAACCTTATGGGGATTCCCTTGTGTGTTATTTGTTGTTTTTCCCTTGCTGCTTTTAATATTTGTTAATTGTATTTAATTTTTGATAGTTTGATTAATATGTGTCTTGGTGTGTTTCTCCTTGGATTTATCCTGTATGGGGCTCTCTGTGCTTCCTGGACTTGATTAACTATTTCCTTTCCCATATCAGGGAAGTTTTCAACTATAATCTCTTCAAATATTTTCTCAGTCCCTTTCTTTTTCTCTTCTTCTTCTGGGACCCCTAAAATTCAAATGTTGGTGCGTTTAATGTTGTCCCAGAGGTCTCTGAGACTGTCCTCAATTCTTTTTTCTTTATTCTGGTCTGCAGTAGTTATTTCCACTATTTTATCTTCCAGGTCACTTATCCGTTCTTCTGCCTCAGTTATTCTTCTATTGATCCCTTCTAGAGAATTTTTAATTTCATTTATTGTGTTGTTCATCACTGTTTGTTTGCTCTTTAGTTTTTCTAGGTCGTTGTTAAACATTTCTTGTATTTTCTCCATTCTATTTCCAAGATTTTGGATCATCTTTACCATCATTATTCTGAATTCTTTTTCAGGTAAACTGCCTATTTCCTCTTTATTTTTTAGGTCTGGTGGGTTTTTTCCTTGCTCCTTCATCTACTGTGTGTTTCTCTGTCTTCTCAATTTGCTTAACTTACTGTGTTTGGGGGTCTCCTTTTTGCAGGCTGCAGGTTCGTAATTCCTGATGTTTTTTGTGTCTGTCCCCAGTGGCTAAGGTTGGTTCAGTGGGTTGTGTAGGCTTCCTGATGGAGGGGACTAGTGCCTGTGTTCTGGTGGATGAGGCTGGATATTGTCTTTCTGGTGGGCAGGTCCACGTCTGGTGGTGTGTTTTCGGGTGTCTGTGGCCTCATTATGATTTTAGGCACCCTCTCTGCTAATGGATGGTGTTGTGTTCCTGTCTTGCTAGTTGTTTGGCATAGGGTGTCCAGCACTGTAGCTTGCTGGTCGTTGAGTGGAGCTGGGTCTTGGCGTTGAGATGGAGATCTCTGGGAGATTTTTGCTGTTTGATATTACGTGGAGCTGGGAGGTCTCTTGTGGACCAGTGTCCTGAACTTTTCTCTCCCTCCTCAGAGGCACAGCCCTGACGCCTGGCTGGTTCACAAAGAGCCTGTCCTCCACACGGCTCAGAATAAAAGGGAGAAAAAAAAAAAAAGAAAGAAAGAAAAAAGAAGATATAATAAAACAAAGTAAAGTAAAATAAAATACAATAAAGTTATTAAAATAAAAAGTAAAAAATAATTATTAAAAAAAATGTTTTTAAGTAATAAAAAAAACAAAAAGAAAGAAAGAAAGAAGAGAGCAACCAAACCAAAAAAAAAAAAAAAAATCCACCAATGATAACAAGTGCTAAAAACTATACTTAAAAAAAATACAAAAAAAAAAAAAACGGACAGACAGAACACTAGGACAAATGGTAAAAGCAAAGCTATACAGGTAAAATCACACACAGAAGCATACACATACACACTCACAAAAAGAGAAAAAGGGGAAAAAATTTACATATCATTGCTCCCAAAGTCCACCTCCTCAATTTGGGATGATTTGTTGTCTATTCAGGTATTCCACAGATGCAGGGTACATCAAGTTGATTGTGGAGATTTAATCCGCTGTTCCTGAGGCTGCTGGCAGAAATTTCCCTTTCTCTTCTTTGTTCGCACATCTCCTGGGGTTCAGCTTTGGATTTGGACCCGCCTCTGCGTGTAGGTCTCCTGAGGGCGTCTGTTTTTTGCTCAGAGAGGACCGGGTTAAAGGAGCAGCTTATTCGGGGGCTCCGGCTCACTCAGGCCAGGGAGAGGGAAGGGTACGGATGCGGGGCGAGCCTGCGGCAGCAGAGGCCTGTGTAACGTTGCACCAGCCTGAGGCGCGCTGTGCGTTCTTCCAGGGAAGTTGTCCCTGGATCACGGGACCCTGGCAGTGGCGGGCTGCCCAGGCTCCTGGGAGGGGAGGTGTGGATAGTGACCTGTGCTTGCACACAGGCTTCTTGGTGGCTGCAGCAGCAACCTTAGAGTCTCATGCCCGTCTCTGGGCTCCGCGCTGATAGCCGTGGCTTGCGCCCGTCTCTGGAGCTCCTTTAAGCGGCGCTCTTAATCCCCTCTCCTCGCGCACCAGGAAATAAAGAGGCAAGAAAAAGTCTCTTGTCTCTTCGGCAGCTCCAGACTTTTCCCCAGACTCCCTCCCGGCTAGCTGTGGCGCACTAGCCCCTTCAGGCTGTGTTCACGCTGCCAACCCCAGTCCTCTTCCTGGGATCTGACCTCCGAAGCCCGAGCCTCAGCTCCCAGCCCCCGCCCGCCCTGGCGGGTGAGCAGACAAGCCTCTTGGGCTGGTGAGTGCTGCTCGGCACCGAGCCTCTGTGCGGGAATCTCTCCACTCTGCCCTCCACACCCCTGTGGCTGCGCTCTCCTCCGTGGCTCCGAAGCCTCCCCCCCTCCACCACCCTCAGTCTCCGCCCGCGAAGGGGCTTCTAGTGTGTGGAAAGCTTTCCTCCTTCACAGCTCCCTCCCACTGGTGCAGGTCCCGTCCCTATTCTTTTGTCTCTGTTTTTTCTCTTTTCTTTTGCCCTACCCAGGTATGTGGGGAGTTTCTTGCCTTTGGGGAAGTCTGATGTCTTCTGCCAGCGTTCAGCATATGTTCTGTAGGAGTTGTTCCACATGTAGATGTATTTCTGATGTATTGGTGGGGAGGAAGGTGATCTCCACATCTTACTCTTCCGCCATCTTGAAGCTCCCCTGAACCTTTTTCTTGTGGACGTTTATATGTCATATTTGAGTGAGAGGAGTTTTTTGGTGATGTTTTGAAATGTAAACTCCTTTTATATGTTCTAGTTTCTCTGATTCAAATCCCTAACCATTTACTGAGGATGTAATTTGTGCAAAGGCATTATGCCAGGTGTTAAATCACAGAAGTTCTCTAATGTCAATCATCAACATGATGAAAGCTAACTTTTTTTCAAAGTAATCTTGGAAGGCTTTAGAAATACAGATTCCCAGGTTCCTGTGACGACACTGTGATTCAGAGGGTCTATGGTAGGTGGGGAGCATCTGTATTTTTTTTTTTTAAACATCTTTATTGAAGTATAATTGCTTTACAATGGTGTGTTAGTTTCTGCTTTATAACAAAGTGAATCAGTTATACATATACATATGTTCCCATATCTCTTCCCTCTTGCATCTCCCTCCCTCCCACCCTCCCTATCCCACCCCTCTAGGTGGTCACAAAGCACCGAGCTGATCTCCCTGTGCTATGCGGCTGCTTCCCACTAGCTATCTATTTTACATTTGGTAGTGTATATATGTCCATGACACTCTCTCACCCTGTCACATCTCACCCCTCCTCCTCCCCATATTCTCAAGTCCATTCTCTAGTAGGTCTGTGTCTTTATTCCCGTCTTGCCACTAGGTTCTTCATGACCTTTTTTTTTCTTTTTTTCCTTAGATTCCATATATATGTGTTAGCATACTATATTTCTTTTTCTCTTTCTGACTTACTTCACTCTGAATGACAGATTCTAACTCCATCCACCTCATTACAAATACCTCCATTTCATTTCTTTTTATGGCTGAGTAATATTCCATTGTATATATGTGCCACATCTTCTTTATCCATTCATCCGATGATGGACACCTAGGTTGCTTCCATGTCCTGGCTATTGTAAACAGAGCTGCAATGAATATTTTGGTACATGACTCTTTCTGAATTATGGTTTTCTCAGGGTATATGCCCAGTAGTGGGCTTGCTGGGTCGTATGGTAGTTCTATTTTTAGTTTTTTAAGGAATCTCCATACTGTTCTCCATAGTGGCTGTATCAATTTACATTCCCACCAACAGTGCAAGAGGGTTCCCTTTTCTCCACACCCTCTCCAGCATTTATTGTTTGTAGATTTTTTGATGATGGCCATTCTGACCAGTGTGAGATGATATCTCATTGTAGTTTTGATTTGCATTTCTCTAATGATTAATGATGTTGAGCATTCTTTCATGTGTCTGTTGGCAATCTGTATATCTTCTTTGGAGAAATGTCTATTTAGGTCTTCTGCCCATTTTTGGATTGGTTTGTTTGTTTTTTTGTTATTGAGCTGCATGAGCTGCTTGTAAATCTCGGAGATTAATCCTTTGTCAGTTGCTTCATCTGCAAATATTTTCTCCCATTCTGAGGGTTGTCTTTTGGTCTTCTTTATGGTTTCCTTTGCTGTGCAAAAGCTTTTAAGTTTCATTAGGTCCCATTTGTTTATTTGTGTTTTTATTTCCATTTCTCTAGGAGCTGGGTCAAAAAGGATCTTGCTGTGATGTATGTCATAGAGTGTTCTGCCTATGTTTTCCTCTAAGAGTTTGATAGTGTCTGGCCTTACACTTAGGTCTTCAATCCATTTTGATTTTATTTTTGTGTATGGTGTCAGGGAGTGTTCTAATTTCATACTTTTACATGTACCTGTCCAATTTTCCCAGCATCACTTATTGAGGAGGCTGTCTTTTCTCCACTGTATATGCTTGCCTCCTTTATCAAAGATAAGGTGACCATATGTGTGTGGGCTTATCTCTGGGCTTTCTATCCTGTTCCATTGATCTATATTCCTGTTTTTGTGCCAGTACCAATCTGTCTTGATTACTGTAGCTTTGTAATATAGTCTGAAGTCAGGGAGCCTGATTCCTCCAGCTCCATTTTTCATTCTCAAGATTGCTTTGGCTATTCGGGGTCTTTTGTGTTTGCATACAAATTGTGAAATTTTTTGTTCTAGTTCTGTAAAAAATGCCATTGGTAGTTTGATAGGGATTGCATTGAATCTGTAGATTGCTTTCGGTAGCAGAGTCATTTTCACAATGTTGATTCTTCCAATCCAAGAACATGGTATATCTCTCCATCTATTTGTATCATCTTTAATTTCTTTCATCAGTGTCCTATAATTTTCTGCATACAGGTCTTTTGTCTCCTTAGATAGGTTTATTCCTAGATATTTTATTCTTTTTGTTGCAATGGTAAACGGGAGTGTTTTCTTAATTCCACTTTCAGATTTTTCATCATTAGTATATAGGAATGCAAGAGATGTCTGTGCATTAATTTTATATTCTGCTACTTTACCAAATTCATTGATTAGCTCTAGTAGTTTTCTGGTAGCATCTTTAGGATTCTCTATGTATAGTATCATGTCATCTGCAAACAGTGACAGCTTTAATTCTTCTTTTCTGATTTGGATTCCTTTTATTTCTTTTTCTTCTCTGATTGCTTTGTCTAACACTTCCAAAACTATGTTGAATAATAATGGTGAGAGTGGGCAAACTTGTCTTGTTCCTGATCTTAGTGGAAATGGTTTCAGTTTTTCACCATTGAGGACGATGTTGGCTGTGGGTTTGTCATATATGGCCTTTATTATGTTGAGGAAAGTTCCCTCTATGCCTACTTTCTGCAGGGCTTTTATCATAAATGGTTGTTGAATATTGTCAAAAGCTTTCTCTGCATCTATTGAGATGATCATATGGTTTTTCTCCTTCAATTTGCTAATATGGTGTATCACGTTGATTGATTTGCGTATATTGAAGAATCCTTGCATTCCTGGAATAAACCCCACTTGATCATGGTGTATAATCCTTTTAATGTGCTGTTGGATTCTGTTTGCTGGTATTTTGTTGAGGATTTTTGCATCTATGTTCATCAGTGATATTGGCCTGTAGTTTTCTTTCTTTGTGACATCTTTGTCTGGTTTTGGTATCAGGGTGATGGTGGCCTCGTAGAATGAGTTGGGGAGTGTTCCTCCCTCTGCAGTATTTTGGAAGAGTTTGAGAAGGATAGGTGTTAGCTCTTCTCTAAATGTTTGATACAATTCGCCTGTGAAGCCATCTGGTCCTGGGCTTTTGTGTGTTGGAAGATTTTTAATCACAGTTTCCATTTCAGTGCTTGTGATTGGTCTGTTCATATTTTCTATTTCTTCCTGCTTCAGTCTCGGCAGGTTGTGCATTTCTAAGAATCTGTCCATTTCTTCCAGGTTGTCCATTTTATTGGCATAGAGTTGCTTGTAGTAATCTCTCATGATCGTTTGTATTTCTGCAGTGTCAGTGGTTACTTCTCCTTTTTCATTTCTAATTCTATTGATTTGAGTCTTCTCCCTTTTTCTCTTGATGAGTCTGGCTAATGGTTTATCAATTTTGTTTATCTTCTCAAAGAACCAGCTTTTAGTTTCATTGATTTTTGCTATTGTTTCCTTCATTTCTTTTTCAT
Organism: Eubalaena glacialis; assembly: GCF_028564815.1. Lineage (NCBI taxonomy): Eukaryota > Metazoa > Chordata > Mammalia > Artiodactyla > Balaenidae > Eubalaena > Eubalaena glacialis. The sequence continues at coordinate 32,710,202 of NC_083726.1, read as the reverse complement.
TTATTTCTGATCTGATCTTTATGATTTCTTTCCTTCTGCTAGCTTTGGGGTTTTTTGTTCTTCTTTCTCTAATTGCTTTAGGTGCAAGGTTAGGTTGTTTATTCGAGATGTTTCCTGTTTCTTGAGGTAGGCTTGTATTGCTATAAACTTCCCTCTTAGAACTGCTTTTGCTGCATCCCATAGGTTTTGGGTCGTCGTGTCTCCATTGTCATTTGTTTCTAGGTATTTTTTGATTTCCCCTTTGATTTCTTCAGTGATCACTTCGTTATTAAGTAGTGTATTTTGTAGCCTCCATGTGTTTGTATTTTTTACAGATCTTTTCCTGTAATTGATATCTAGTTTCATAGCATTGTGGTCGGAAAAGATACTTGATACGATTTCAATTTTTTTAAATTTACCAAGGCTTGATTTGTGACCCAAGATATGATCTATCCTGGAGAATGTTCCATGAGCACTTGAGAAAAATGTGTATTCTGTTGTTTTTGGGTGGAATGTCCTATAAATATCAATTAAGTCCATCTTGTTTAATGTATCATTTAAAGCTTGTGTTTCCTTATTTATTTTCATTTTGGATGATCTGTCCATTGGTGAAAGTGGGGTGTTAAAGTCCCCTACTACGATTGTGTTACTGTCGATTTCCCCTTTTATGGCTGTTAGTATTTGCCTTATGTATTGAGGTGCTCCTATGTTGGGTGCATAAAAATTTACAATTGTTATACCTTCCTCTTGGATCGATCCCTTGATCATTATATAGTGTCCCTCTTTGTCTCTTGTAATAGTCTTTATTTTAAAGTTTATTTTGTCTGATATGAGAATTGCTACTCTAGCTTTCTTTTGATTTCCATTTGCATGGAATATCTTTTTCCATACCCTCACTTTCAGTCTGTATGTGTCCCTAGGTCTGAAGTGGGTCTCTTGTAGACAGCATATATACGGGTCTTGTTTTTGTATCCATTCAGCCAGTCTGTGTCTTTTGGTGGGAGCATTTAATCCATTTACATTTAAGGTAATTATCGATATGTATGTTCCTATTCCCATTTTCTTAAATGTTTTGGGTTTGTTATTGTAGGTGTTTTCCTTCTCTTGTGTTTCTTGCCTAGAGAAGTTCCTTTACCATTTGTTGTAAAGCTGGTTTGGTGGTGCTGAACTCTCTCAGCTTTTGCTTGTCTGTAAAGGTTTTAATTTCTCCATCAAATCTGAATGAGATCCTTGCTGGGTAGAGTAATCTTGGTTGTAGGTTTTTCTCCTTCATCACTTTAAGTATATCCTGCCACTCCCTTCTGGCTTGCAGAGTTTCTGCTGAAAGATCAGCTGTTAACCTTATGGGGATGCCCTTGTGTGTTATTTGTTGTTTTTCCCTTGCTGCTTTTAATATGTTTTCTTTATATTTAATTTTTGATAGTTTGATTAATATGTGTCTTGGCATGTTTCTCCTTGGATTTATCCTGTATGGGACTCTCTGTGCTTCCAGGACTTGATTAACTATTTCCTTTCCAATATTAGGGAAGTTTTCAACTATAATCTCTTCAAATATTTTCTCAGTCCCTTTCTTTTTCTCTTCTTCTTCTGGGACCCCTATGATTCGAATGTTGGTGCATTTAATGTTTTCCCAGAGGTCTCTGAGACTGTCCTAAGTTCTTTTCATTCTTTTTTCTTTATTCTGGTCTGCAGTAGTTATTTCCACTATTTTATCTTCCAGGTCACTTATCCGTTCTTCTGCCTCAGTTATTCTGCTATTGATCCCGTCTAGAGTATTTTTAATTTCATTTATTGTGTTTTTCATCGTTGCTTGGTTCCTCTTTAGTTCTTCTACGTCCTTGTTAAATGTTTCTTGCATTTTGTCTATTCTATTTCCAAGATTTTGGATCATCTTTACTATCATTATTCTGAATTCTTTTTCAGGTAGACTGCCTATTTCCTCTTCATTTGTTAGTTCTGGTGTGTTTTGACCCTGCTCCTTCACCTGCTGTGTGTTTTTCTGTCTTCTCATTTTGCTTATCTTACTGTGTTTGGGGTCTCCTTTTCACAGGCTGCAGGTTCGTAGTTCCCATTGTTTTTGGTATCTGTCCCCAGTGGCTAAGGTTGGTTCAGTGGGTTGTGTGGGCTTCCTGGTGGAGGGGACTAGTGCCTGTGTTCTGGTGGATGAGGTTGGATATTGTCTTTCTGGTGGGCACGTCCACGTCTGGTGGTGTGTTTTGGGGTGTCTGTGGCCTTATTATGATTTTAGGCAGCCTCTCTGTTAATGGATGGGGCTGTGTTCCTGTCTTGCTAGTTGTTTGGCATAGGGTGTCCAGCACTGTAGCTTGCTGGTTGTTGAGTGAAGCTGGGTCTTGATGTTGAGATGGAGATCTCTGAGAGATTTTCGCCATTTGGTATTACATGGAGCTGGGAGGTCTCCTGTGGACCAGTGTCCTGAAGTTGGCTCTCCCACCTCAGAGGCACAGCCCTGATGCCTGGCTGGAGCACCAAGAGCCTTTCATCCACACGGCTCAGAATAAAAGGGAGAAAAAATAGAAAGAAAGAAAGAAAGAGGATAAAATAAAATAAAATAAAGCTATTATAATAAAAAATAAGAAAAAAATTAAGAATAAATTTATTAAGAAAAATTTTTTTTAATTTTTAAAAATAGATTTATTAATTTTTTGTAATAAAAAATAAGAAAAAAATTATTAAGAAAATAATTTATTAAGAAAAAAATTTTTTAATTTTTTAAAATAAAAAATATGAAAAAACTTATTAAAAAATTTTTTTTAATTTTTTAAAAATAGAAAATAAGGAAAAAATTATTAAGAAAACATTTATTAGGGAAAAAAAATTTTTTAAGTTAAAAAAAAAACAAAAAATGGACGGACCGAACCCTAGGACTAACGGTGAGAACAAAGCTATACAGACAAAATCTCACCCAGAAGCATACACATATACACTCACAAAAAAAGGAAAAGGGGAAAAATTAATATATCCTGCTCCCAAAGTCCACCTCCTAAATTTGGGATGATTCGTTGTCTATTCAGGTATTCAACACATGCAGGCACATCAAGTTGTTTGTGGAGCTTTAATCCGCTGCTTCTGAGGCTGCTGGGAGAGAGTTCCCTTTCTCTTCTTTGTTCGTACAGCTCCCAGGGTTCAGCTTTGGATTTGGACCCGCCTCTGCATGTAGGTCACCTGAGGGCGTCTGTTCCCTTTTGGGAGGTCTGACGTCTTCTGCCAGCGTTCAGTGGCTGTTCTGTAGGAGCAGTTCCACGTGTAGATGTATTTCTACTGTATCTGTGGGAAGGAAGGTGATCTCTGCGTCTTACTCTTCCGCCATCTTGCCCAGACCTCTGGATACTAATTCCCGTATTTTTTTTAAGTCTCCCAAAGTGATTTTACTGAAGACTCAGTTTTAAGAATAGTGCTATAAGTAAATCAAAGATGTCGATGATATAGCTCTTACCTTTAAGCAGCTCACAATCTATTTAAGAAAATATACCACATACTCTCATAATCAGATTATGGGGAAATTTTGGTAAATGCAATAACAGAATTACAACTGAACCTCCAAGCTTATGATCCTTCATATTATGGATTTTTATTGACTTCCTGAAACAGTGTTCTATGACAGGGGTTCTTGATCTGGGGTCCATTAAATTCAAAGAGGTCCATGGATAGAAGGAACTTGGTAGACTAAGGTGGGAAAAATAATTATATCTTTATTTTCATTAATTTCTAACTGAAATTTGTAATTTTCTGCATTTATTAATTTATTAATAAATCCACAGTAGTATTAGCAATGTCTGAAATCATAAGAGAGATCTTAAAATATTGTTTACTCTTATCACTACTTCAAAGTTACAGTAATTATTATTAAATAATGTGCTACTAAAAAACAAAAATATTATTATACATAACAGTTTGGTGTTTTACTAACTACATGCCAATATAGACTTTTTATTTTGCAATTATTCTGAGGTGTCAAAAAATGGTTAAGAACCTCTAACCTCTGCTCTCTGATGGAAAACCACAGAGATAAAAAGGATGTTACTAATCATTTAATCCATCTTCTTCATTTTATAATTGAAAAGTAAAATGTAGTGCATACCGTAGTTGACTCACTAATATTCTCCTCCCAATAAGAAGTAAAAGTGCAGTTTTTACAATTGACCTCAAATCAAGGGTAAAGTCTGATTACTTAAAGGAAAACTATCCCTCCTATCAGTGATTCCTCTGTAATGGGCTAGTATCCACTTCAGTAGAGAGGAATGCTAGAGTTTTCTGGGGAAATTCTACTTTATTCCTTAAATAAGAAAGCTGGGATTCTATTCTCTCTCTTTTACTTAAGTGAGTGTGGAGAAAAGTCACCTTGTTTTGGCTGGCAACCATCTTTCAGTTAAGATAGGAGCCATCCTTAAGGCAAACATACATACAAAAATGTGTAGAACCAATAGAAAAGAGAAAAAAGGAATCTGATCCCTGAAAAAACTGAGACTGGTGCTGACCCTACTCCACTTTTTAATTCCCAGTTATGAGTTAACAGATTCTATATTGTTTTTAATCTAGTATGAGCTGGTTTTAAATTTATGACAAAACTGATTTAGCATTTTTCCACCTGCATTTTTTAATTCAGTATTAGCGTAGCACTTACTGTATGCCAGATACTTCCCTAAGCAACTTACTTATACTGAATTCTATCTTCTTCACAAAAACCCTATTAATAGCCCCATTTCTACAGATGAAGAAATCAAGGTAGAGAGCAATCAAGTCACTTGCCCAAAGTGGTCCAGTCAGTAATGAATGGAATTGATCTCTGAAACTTCCAAAGACTTGGGATTCACATTGGATATGGCAGCTCCCTGATGCCCATCCAAGACAACCCTATAGCTGGAATAAAATAGTATTATAGTATGTATGAAATAACAATAATAAGATTAATATGAATTTTCTCTCAAGGAACTTATTATTATGTTCTATAGAACTATGGGGGATATTTAGTTATATCTATTTTACTTATGCATTTAAATCCCCTGAGAGGAGATGTAATTCAAAGTAAAAAAAAAAAAAATTCAAAAACTTAAAATTACACTAACTTAAAATGTGATAAATGGTTTTACATAGTTACAACATCAACATTCCCACAGGAATTGCTATTTTGTGACTCAGGAACACCTGGGTATGAAGTAAACTAGGAAACTCCATTCTGGGAAGTGAGGGGCTTCACTGAATTAGGTTTAACTTTGATGTAAATTAGTAGCAAAGGAGAAAGAATGAGTCAACACCAAGCAGTGGCTACCTCCCAAATGATAACGTGGTGGGCCCAAGAGGTTGTCAGCACAGGCGAATGCATGAAACGATTCTGGGAAGTGAGCTGTGGGAAAACAGAAAACCAACTGCTGAGCCGGGGACAAGCCAGCAGAGCTCAGTTCTGCATAATTCGAGCAACAGTAAGTAATTAATAAAGCCGGTAGGTACATATATACAATGGAATATTACTCAGCCATAAGAAGGAAGAAAATTGGGTCATTTGTAGAGACGTGGATGGATGAGAGTCTGAGTGAAGTAAGTCAGAAAGAGAAAAACCGATATCGTATATTAACGCATTATGTGAAATCTAGAAAAATGGTACAGATGAACCTATTTGCAGGGCAAGAATAGAGATTCAGACATAGAGAATGGAGGTGTGGACACAGGGGAGTGAAGGGGAGGGTGGGATGAATTGGGAGATTGGGATTGACATATATACACTACCATATGTAAAATAGATAGCTAGTGGGAACCTGCTGTATAGCGCAGGGAGCTCAGCCCAGTGCTCCGTAGGGACCTAGATGGGTGGGAGGGAGGTCCAAGAGGGAGGGGATATAGGTACACATATAGCTGATTCACTTCGTTGTACGGCAGAAACTAACACAACATTTTAAAGCAACTATACCCCAATTTAAAAAAAAAAAAGCCAGTAGGTGTGCAATAGTGAATAATACGTAACCATTTTAAGCCAGTGTTTCCAAACATGTTAAATCACAAGAGTTGCAAAGAGTATTGGTTAAAGTAATAGATTCATGGATCTTCCTCTGTAGAGCTTCACAGTGGGTATCAGATAGAAACAAATATTTGCATTTTAAACAAATATCCATAATGATGAGTCTTGAAATCTGGAAGATTTAGGAACCACTGACTTTAGACTAATTAAACCAAAGTTTATGGTCATAACTATAAAACAGGGATGCAATACAAGTCAGTTTAGTAGAGATTTGTGCACATTCTTTTTAGTTTAGAAATGTGTACAATGTACATTCATGAGCTATTTGTTGACTACATACTACATGCTAGCCATGGTGCTGTCAGTGGAAATTTGTGATGAACAAGTTGTGGCTTCTTTTGTTGACTAAGCACTTCCAGAAGAAGAGATACACAGTCAGTAGGCAATTATAATACACTTTGATAAATTCAATGTTAGAGTTAAGTATACAGTTTTACAGTAGCAAATAGAAGCTTGTGACCTAAATTTAGGAAGCCATACCTAAATTGAAAGTTGAAAGGCAAATGGAGAATAAATGGAACATGTGCAAAGACTGAAGGTCTTCCATGGCTGACATGAGGTGGGGGCAAAGTACTCAGAAGTAGGCAGGAGAGATACATAGGAAATAGATAATGAAGGGTCTTCAGAAGATATGTAGAGTCACTGGAGAGATTTAAGCAAGGCAGTGACATAATCAGATTTGTGTCTTGGAACAGTGACTGCACAGTAAACAATGAATTAGAGTAGGACCAACCTCACAGAGGTTAATTAGGAAGCTGGGGCACTAATTCAGCCTTTGATGATAGTCACCTATTGTATTAATTTTCTTTTGCTACATAATAACATCACAAACTTTGTGGCTTAAAATAATACGTGTCTGTTTCTGTGGATTAGGAGTTCCATGGCTTCCCTGGCTCAAGGTTTTATAGGTTTACGAAGTGTCAGTCAGGGCTGTGTTCTCATTTGGAGACTAGGGAAGGATCTGCTTCCCGACTTTCATGGTTTTTGGCAATCTTAAGTTCCTTGTGGTTGTAGAACTAAGATCTTCAGTTTTCACTGACTCTTGCCAGGGGCCATCCTCATTCTCAGAAGCTACCAGCAGTTCTTTGCCATGTGGAGTTCCCCAACATGGCTTGGGTGGTAGAGGCATCTTAAGATCTGTCCACCACATCTGAATTTTTTAAAAGTCATTAGGATTGGAAAGAAGTGGATAAATTTGAGCTATATTAGATTATTTTAAATAAGAGATTACATTGTTTACATCAATTACAATTGAGCCACTCATGAACCTGTATTACATTCATTAAATGTAAAAACAAAAATATCTGAAATTTCTCTTTTGGAGGGATAATTTACTTTATTAGATGCAGGTGCTGGGTTTATAGAATAATTGTTTTCACTACCATGCAATGATTATAAATTGTTTGCTCTAAGTAGAGAAATAGACTGGGGAGGAAAATTCTCCCCTAAGGACAGTGAGTTTGAAGACATTCTTTAATAACCAAGAAAAGGTGCCCAAGAATGACATGCTTTTCCAGCAACACTAACAGCAGGCATTAGTCACAGTCTTGGCACATGAGCAGATGCTAGAGTCCTGGAACTTCACTTGCAAGTAGTTAAAACCAAGCACATCATTTCGACATGTCACAGTTATTTGACATTTCAGGAAAGAGATTACCAATTAGTTTAAGTAATCTAGCCAAAACCTTAGGAAATTTTTCCAAATTATTTCCACCTTGTAGCCTTGCCATATGTGTGTCTAAATTCTACTTCTCCTATATATGTCCCAGGTGTGTTATTATTCAGAGAGACAAAAACCTGTTCAAATCATTCACAGAAATCCCATAAGCTCTAGCAGTATCCTGGGCAGTTAATAAGACTAAATAGGAATCTTTCATTTATCTTCCATGCTAAAAGTTCAAATTCTTGTGTGTTGATCTAGCAATAAATTATGAAGTGTTCCTCAACAGTTATACAGATGAAGTATTATTTTTAACTGGTTTCCCATATCATTGTTAGCATATAGGAATAAAAATGGTTATTTCATTGGTATTGGCACTGCTAGATGATATCAGTTTGAATTTTAAATGCCTTCTTGATCACCAAGGTGTTATATCAGACATGAAAACTGGATATGCCCACAGTGAGCACCCCAGCAGGTAAATTGAAGCTGGGAACTGAATGTTGCCCACGGATGTGTTGGATTATACAGAGCAGCTGCAGAATAGCCTCGTGCTCACTTCCTTTAATAGTTTTATTTTCTCCAGTTTGCTGCTCCTTCAGGCAAGACACATGGGTAAGGAAAGCAAGCGCTGCTTTTAGTGTACAAGTATAAGTTAGACTTTAGAGAAATAGATACAGCTAACAAAATAATGATAACAATGCTTTATATTATTAATTGTAATACTAACAGTGACAAATAATGTAATTATATAATAATGCTAGCTAATAATAATAATAGCTAATATTTTGGTGGTATATGTAGATAAGGTTTTGAGGTACGTAACCACCCTAAGCCTATTCTTAGTCCCCATTTTAGAAAAGAAACTGAACTTTGGACCTATTCATATGTTTTATCCAAGATATCTCACTCATAAGTGCCAGAGGCAAGATTCACACTCAGGTGTATCTTCCGTGAAGTTTTTGAAGTCCTTAAAGATATACAGTATGGCCAATTTCACTCGAAGGATGTGAAAAAAATAAAATAAAACAAAACACACAATCTGAATAAACTGCAGGTTGAAATAAAAGAAAATTTTACAGCACGTAGGGTCTCTTCATTATGATGTGTAGCAAAGAACACTTGCCAGTAAACCATTACCTCCTAACTCACTAAAGTTCAAGGCTGTATCACTCTGCTTATGACTTTTTTTCCTTTTCTTCTTAACTTGAATTCTGGACACATAATTATGCCATTATAAATACTGCCTGTGGGAAATGAGGAAGTAGAGCCATTTGTGTACTACACCAACTGACATACCAGATGACAGCCAACTGCATAGCATTTAGCCAGTAAAACAAACAGAAACCACATTGAGGCTTCCACACATGGAGGAGAATTGCAAGCATATGCTCACCATGCCTTTCTTAATGGAAGCCGCTCAGCTTATTCTAGATATTTTATGTATCATGTTCCACCCAGAGCATTACAGAGGGTGTGAGGAATAGGATAAATAGTACAGAGAAACAGTATGATGTTTGGGAGTGGAGACAACTTTCCAGTGAAACGATTGCCTCTCTTGCTACTTGCTTTTTCTCATTTTCTTCCATTCCCTACATATTGAGAACATGTCTAACTAACCAGTAATAAACTGAAAGTGAAGTCAATGCCTAGCACATTATCTACAGCTCCCTCCTCAAAGTCTTTCTTCTTCTTTCCCTTTCTCTTCTTCACTCCTGGAGAGTGTAATGAATAGTCCACAGCACAGTTGAGAAATATTGTACTTCTTAGTACCCATCATCATTTCAATACAATCAGTGAACACAGAACACAGCTTTGTGGGGAAAGTAATTCTGCCACATATTAAGTCACTGTCTCTCAGCTCCAAATGTACCTTCTCCTACTCTTTGTGATGGGACTCTGCAATCCACTTTTCTTGTTCACAAACTGCTGCCTGTTAAGCTCTGACAGTGAGAAGAGCTAGAAGGAGCCTTCTAGTTTGGAGGAGAAGGGCCTTGCTTTTTCCTGTTCTCTATTGGTTTCTGGTTGGTTTCCCAACTGCCATGGTTCCTGTAAGCATCATATCAGCAAGGCTTCTTCACCCTGGCAGTGGCAGTTTCTTCCCTTAGAACGATAGAGGAAGAATGGGAAGCCAGACACAAAAAAGGAAACAAGCTTATTTCCATGTGTTCCCTGTGTGCTTCTTCTGGGATTCCTCTTTGCCTTAGTTTGCTGAGAGCATCACACCAGCAGCACACTGTCACCCTGACAGAGGCAGTTCCTTCCCATCGAAGCAAGTGAATCCAGTTTTCAGTCTCCCCAGCAATGGCAGAACCAGCTCCGCTGATACCAGCTCCATCTCACTGGCACCCCCTCAGAAGTCTGGCTGACAGCCCTGTGGGACCCCTCTTCCGAGCTCAGAGATGGCCGCACCAGCTGAGCAGCACCCTCTCTTCAGAGAAGTGTGGCATGCTAGAGCCTGGCTTGCCCCGGGCCAGGATAAAGATGGCTGAATGACAAAGTATCCGACACTGTCTGTGAACTCTAAAGAACTTCACACTTTTGCAGAGTGTGCTAACAGATTAAATGGGAGATAGAGAGCATGATTTAAAGCTGAAGAATTAATTTTTCAGATGCTGTTAAACATTTTTTACTCTGTTTTTAGAGCTTGTTAATATCACTGCCTTCACTCATTTTAACTGCTCCATTTGCCCTAAGAGCTTATATATCTTCGAAGACCAATATTGTAAGCATGTAGAGGGAAGGAACCTTCTGTTTTGTACGCTCAGTACATTGACAGTGCTCAATATATCTGAAATGACAACAACAAAAGAATTGCTTGACTTCTGCTGTAGTTCCTGATTTGTGAACAGCAGTTTGCTGGAAAGGCGGTCTACCTACAGTGTATGGAGATAGGGTTGTCCCAAAGGAATGGAATGGTAACAATAACAACCTTAATTCAAAGTGTCAGCAGGGGAGAAAATGTAAGCAGCAGCAAGAAATGGCAAATTGCAGCTTCTCCATGGCAAAGGGAAAAAAGAGCCAAAGAAAATACAAAACCCAAGAAACTCAGGACAGTTATATTAAGATTGCTCCAGTAAAGCTTTCTTAAAAGAGCAGTCTCTGGCGCCTGCCTGTTGCCATCATTAATATCATCGGCTCAGAATAGATGCTGTGAAATGCTATGAAGCTTCCAAAGAGTGAAGAGAAACTGAAGGGGTGAATAATACACTGAAAGCACAGTACTGCTAGGCTTATAAGCCTGTTTATTCTGCAGCAATTTCATCCAGAGCAAGCTGATCGCTTTTCTAATGCCTTGAACAGCAGGTATCTACAGCCTCAAGGTAAGAGGCATTAAGGTAAGAGGTAAGAAGCATTAAGTATTAGCCAACTTTCAGACTTGAAACATTGCAGAGGTGGAGTTGGAAGAATTCCCAGGGTGGTTTTTCTCCCAATTTCTTTTTTCCTTTTTTTGCCTTCACATCCTAAAAACTGATAAGAATACAATTCCACTTCCATATCCCTATGTTGTTGTGAATTTCATCATCTTCCCTGTACAAAGATGAACACTTTTTATATGATTCATGGCCTAAATTTCAGTCAAAACCCATGTAAGTGTTCTGGGAATGTTTATACTCAAAACACTTCTGTTCCTTTTTTTTTTTTTTTAATAGAAGCCTATAAGGTGGAAATTCAAGATCAAGATAAAATGGGCTGTGGTCCTCTTACTTTGTCTCTACAAATAATAAATCTTAAGAGATATTGGCATCAGTTCTGGAGAAGTTTCCAGAGGAAAATGTCCTGGACTCAAGAATCATACAGCCAAAATCTCGGTATTAGAAGGGACCTGAAAGGTCATCTAGATCAAGAAGCAGCAAACTTTTCCTGTAAAAGGCCAGATACTGAATACTTTAGGCTTTGCGGGCCATAGGGTCTCTATTATAATGTTCAGTTCTTCTGTTGCAGCATGAAAGCAATGTCTACAACACATAAACAAATAAGCATGGCTGTGTTCTAATAAATTGTTATCTACAAATACAGGAGGAAGTGGGCTGTATTTTGCCCATGGGTCAAAGTTTGTGACCCTTGATCTAGACTATTCAGCCATGAGATGGAAAAAGAAAACAGAAAGAAGAAACTCCTTTAAGTTGGAAAACAAAAGAGGTCCTAAATATCTGACCTCTATTGATTATTCAACTTTTTATTTTTTTAAGGTATAATATTCCAGCAGTTAAGGACATAAATCTTATATGTACAGCTTGATATAGTTATTTAAATATATATATATATACATATATGTATATATATGTATATATATATATATACATATATACACCCCTGTAGAATCACCCAGATCATCATGATATAGAACATTTTCAACATACTCAGAAGTTTCTCTTGTCTCCCTTCTGAATTACTTACCCACAGAAGTAACCCCCATTCTTACTTTATCAATATAAATTAATGTTACCTATTCTTGAATGTCATATAAAGGGAATCAGGTAATTTATAATTTGTTGTGTGAGGTTTCTGTTGCTCAACACTATGACTGAGGACTTACTATTTTATAAAATTCTTGCTCTAAAATGTGAAATTTCGAACATGTTTATTACAGCATTAGTTATGTCAGTAAACTATATATTCAGTGATAGAGCAATGGTTACATAAGTGTGGTAGATCTTTTTGTGCCCACTGTATTTGTTTATAACTTAAATTATATTAGAATTGACTTGCGCCTCCACCTAACATATTGGCAGAAGTTTTATTATCACACTCTTGGGACTTCTTCTCTCCCCATCAGTGCATGCCCCTTACCCATCATCCAAGAGCCATAAGGGCTTATGCAGTACAAAAGAGGGGTGGGCCAGGCTTCCTTTCCCAGGCTAGGGAGAGATCCACTGTATACCAGTCTGCAGCTGCCATCACTGTAGTTGATCCTCCCAACCTCACAGGTGTGCTGTGCAGAAGGGTTTACCCCAGCCCTGCTGGCCCATGCCACAGTGAAGTCTCTCCCCAGGTCTTTCCAAGTCTTTCTTGCTGAGCTCCCGAACCATGATCCTTTGAAAGAGACCGATCTACCAGCAACTGCACTCTCTCCAATTTGGGCTAGGCCACAGACAACCCACATTTAAGGTCCCAAATCTTTGTAGTGCTAAGTTTTTAAGGAATTCACACAGCTAGTTACTTCCTCAGAATACTAACCTAGAGGAGAGTCAGGACCCTGAGAGGCAGTTTGAGTGTAGTAGTTAAGAACATGAACTCTGGATTCAAACAGCTCAGATTCAGTTTCTGGCCCCTTTACTTACTAGCTGTGTGAACTTCAGTAAAACACTTAACTAATCTGTGCCTGTATTTTCCTGTGCCAAATGGGGATGATAACAGTACCTACCTTATAGGGTTGATGTAGGATTCAATTAATTAATGCACATAAAGCACTTGGAATAATAGAGTAATGCCTAACACATAGTAAGCTACACTACAGAGCAACAACAATTAACTTTGAAATGCAAAGTATTCCTGCTTACCTCTTTTGTAAAATAATCTAGATATTATTATTCTAGGCCCCATAGTAATAAAACTTAATTGCCCAGATAGATTTAGTCAAAGGTTCCAAACTGGGCTGATACAGAAATAAAAAGAATAAATACAAAACTGAATATATTGGTAGTAATTAGGTGGACGCTAAAGATGGCAGAGGAGTAAGACGTGGAGATCACCTTCCTCCCCACAAATACATCAAAAATACATCTACATGTGGAACAACTCCTACAGAACACCTACTGACGCTGGCAGAAGACCTCAGACTTCCCAAAAGGCAAGAAACTCCCCATGTACATGGGTAGGGCAAAAGAAAAAAGAAAAACCATAGACAAAAGAATAGGGATGGGATCTGCATCTCTGGGAGGGAGCTGTGAAGGAGAAAAAGTTTCCACACACTAGGAAGCCCCTTCACTGGTGGAGACAGGGGGGTGGGCGGTGGGGAAGCTTCGGAGCCATGGAGGAGAGCGCAGCAATAGGGGTGCGGAGGGCAAAGTGGAGAGATTCCCGCACAGAGGATCAGTGCTGACCAGCACTCACCAGCCCGAGAGGCTTGTCTGCTCACCCCCTGGGGCAGGTCGGGGCTGGGAGCTAAGGCTCCGGCTACGGAGGTCAGATCCCAGGGAGAGGAGTGGGGTTGGCAGCGTGAAGACAGCCTGAGGGGGCTAGTGCACCACAGCTAGCTGGGAGGGAGTCCGGGAAAAAGTCTGGACCTGCCTAAGAGGCAAGAGACGATTGTCTTGGGGTGCACAAGGAGAGGGGATTCCTTCCACATGTGCCCACAGAAGGCAGAACACCGCCTAAGCGAGTTCCAGAGACAGGAGCGAGCCATGGCTATCAGCTCAGACCCCAGAGACGGGCATGAAACACTAACACTGGTGCAGCCACCAAGAATCCTATGTGCAAACACAGGTCACTATCCACACCCCCCTGGAGCCTGTGTAGCCTGCCACTGCCAGGGTCCTGTGATCCAGGGACAACTTCCCCGGGAGAACACACGGTGCGCCTCAGGCTGTTGCAACATCACACTGGCCTCTGCTGCTGCAGGCTTGCCCCACATTCCAATTATGACTACCCTACCCCTCCCTCCCTGTACCCCGGCCAGAGTGAGCAAGAGCAACCTAATCAGCTGCTGCTTTAACCCCCTCCTGTCTAGGAGGGGAACAGATGCCTGAGGGCAACCTACACGCAGAGGTGGGGCCAAAACCAAAGTTGAACCCCAGGAGCTGTGCGAACAAAGAAGAGAAAGGGAAATTTCTCCATGTAGCCTCAGGAGCAGTGGATTAAATCCCCACAATCAACTTGATATACCCTGCATCTGTGGAATACCTGAATAGACAACGAATTGTCCCAAAATTGAGGCAGTGGACTTTGGGAGCAACTGTAGACTTGGGGTTTGCTGTCTGCAACTGATTTATTTCAGATTTTTATGTTTATCTTAGTTTAGTTTTTAGCACTTGTTATCATTGGTGGATTTGTTTATTGGCTTGGTTGCTCTCTTTTTTTAAATTATTTTTTTAATTTTAATTATTTTATTTTATTATTTTATTTTATTTTATTTCTTTTTTTCCTCCCTTTTCTTCTGAGCCATGTGGCTGACAGGGTCTTGGTGCTCTGGCCTAGTGTCAGGCCTGAGCCTCCGAGGTGGGAGAGCTGGGTTCAGAACACTGAACCACCAGAGACCTCCCAGACCTATGTAATATCAGTTGGCGAGAGCTCTCCCAGAGATCTCTGTCTCAACGCTAAGACCCAGCTCCACCCAATGGCCAGCAAACTCCAGTGCTGGCCACCCTATGCCAAACAACTAGCAAGACAGGAACACAACCACACCTATTACCAGAGAGGCTGCCTAAAATCATACTAAGTTCACAGACACCCCAAAACACAACACTGGACGTGGCCTTGCCCACCAGAAAGACAAGATCCAGTCCCACCAACCAGAACACAGGCACCACTCCCCTCCACCAGGAAGCCTACACAAGCCATGGAAGCAATCTCAACCACTGAGGGCAGACACCAAAAACAACGGGAACTACGAACCTACAGCCTGTGAAAAGGAGACCCAAACACAGTAAGTTAAACAAAATGAGGAGACAGAGAAATATGCAGCAGATGAAGGAGCAAAGTAAAAACCCACCAGAACAAACAAAGAGGAAATAGGCAGTCTACTTGAAAAAAAATTCACAGTAACAATAGTAAAGATGATCCAAAATCTTGGAAACAGAATGGAGAAAATACAAGAAACATTTAACAAGGACCTAGAAGAACTAAAGAGCAAACAATGATGAACAACACAATAAATGAAATTAAAAATTCTCTAGAAGGAATCAACAGCAGAATAACTGAGGCAGAAGAATGGATAAGTGACCTGGAAAATAAAATAGTGGAAATAAGTACTGCAGAGCAGAGTAAAGAAAAAAGAATGAAAAGAATTGAGGACAGTCTCAGAAACCTCTGGGACAACAATAAATGCACCAACATTTGAATTATAGGGATCCCAGAAGAAGAAGAGAAAAAGAAAGGGTCTGAGAAAATATTTGAAGAGATTATAGTTGAAAACTTCCCTAACATGGGAAAGGAAATCCTCAATCAAGTCCAGGAAGTGCAGAGAGTCCCATACAGGATAAATCCAAGGAGAAACACGCCAAGACACATGTTAATCAAACTATCAAAAGTTAAATACAAAGAAAAAATATTAAAAGCAGCAAGGGAAAAACAACAAATAACATACAAGGGAATCCCCATAAGGTTAACAGTTGATCTTTCAGCAGAAACTCTGCAAGCCAGAAGGGAGTGGCAGGACATATTTTAAAGTGATGAAAGGGAAAAACCTACAACCAAGATTACTCTCCCCAGCAAGGATCTCATTCAGATTCGACGGAGAAATTAAAACTTTTACAGACAAGCAAAAGCTAAGAGAATTCAGCACCACCAAACCAGCTTTACAACAAATGCTAAGGGAAGTTCTCTAGGCAGGAAACAAGAGAAGGAAAAGAACTACAATAACAAACCCAAAACAATTAAGAAAATGGTAATAGGAACATACATATCGATAATCACCTTAAATGTAAATGGATTAAATGCTCCAACCAAAAGACATAGACTGGCTGGCTGGATACAAAAACAAGACCTATCTATATGCTGTCTACAAGAGACCCACTTCAGACCTAGGGACACATACAGACTGAAAGTGAGGGGATGGAAAAAGATATTCCATGCAAATGGAAATCAAAAGAAAGCTGGAATAGCAATTCTCATATCAGACAAAATAGACTTTAAAATAAAGACTATTACAAGAGGCAAAGAAGGATACTACATAATGATCAAGGGATCAATCCAAGAAGAAGATATAACAATTATAAATATTTATGCACCCAACATAGAAGCACCTTAATACATAAGGCAAGTGCTAACAGCCATAAAAGGGGAAATCAACAGTAACACAATAATAGTAGGGAACTTTAACACCCCACTTTCACCAATGGACAGATCATCCAAAATGAAAATGAATAAGGAAACACAAGCTTTAAATGACACATGAAACAAGGTGGACTTAATTGCTATTCATAGGACATTCCATCCAAAAACAACAGAATACACTTTCTTCTCAAGTGCTCATGGAACATTCTCCAGGATAGATCATATCTTGGTCACAAGCCTTGGTAAATTTAAGAAAATTGAAATCATATCATGTATCTTTTCCAACCACAATGCTATGAGACTAGATATCATTTACAAGAAAAACACTGTAAATAATACAAACACATGGAGGCTAAACAATACACTACTAAATAACCAAGAGATCACTGAAGATATCAAGGAGGAAATCAAAAAATACCTAGAAAAAAATGACAATGAGAACACGATTACCCAAAACCTATGGGATGCAACAAAAGCAGTTCTAAGAGGCAAGTTTATAGCAATACAATCCTACCTCAAGAAACAAGAAAAATATCAAATAAACAACTTAACCTTATGCCTAAAACAATTAGAGAAAGAAAAACAAAAAACCCCGAAGGTTAGCAGAAGGAAAGAAATCATAAAGATCAGATCAGAAAGAAATGAAAAACAAATGAAGGAAACAGTAGCAAAGACGAATAAAATTAAAAGCTAGTTCTTTGAGAAGATAAACAAAATTGATAAACCATTAGCCAGACTCATCAAGAAAAAAAGGCAGAAGACTCAAATCAACAATTAGAAATGAAAAAGGAGAAGTAATAACTGACAGTGCAGGAATACAAACGATCATGAGAGATTACTACAAGCAACTCTATGCCAATAAAATGGACATCCTGGAAGAAATGGACGAATTCTCAGAAAATCACAACATTCCGAGACTGAACCAGGAAGAAATAGAAAATATAAACATACCAATCATAAGCACTGAAATGGAAACTGTGATGAAAATATTTTCCAACAAACAAAAGCCCAGGACCAGATGGCTTCACAGGCGAATTCTATCAAACATTTAGAGAAGAGCTAACACCTATCCTTCTCAAACTCTTCCAGAATATAGCAGAGGGAGGAACACTCCGAAACTCATTCTACGAGGCCACCATCACCCTGATACCAAAATCAGACAAAGATGTCACAAAAAAAAGAAAACTACAGGCCAATATCACTGATGAACATAGATGCAAAAATCCTCAACAGAATACTAGCAAACAGAATCCAACAGCATATTAAAAGGATCATACGCCATGATCAAGTGGGGTTTATCCCAGGAATGCAAGGATTCTTCAATATATGCAAATATATGTTAATGTGGTGATACACCACATTAACAAATTTAAGGATAAGAAGCATATGATAATCTCAGTAGATGCAGAAAAAACTTTTGACAAAATTCAACACCCACTTATGATAAAAAACTCTCCAGAAAGTAGGCATAGAGGGAACCTACCTCAACATAATAAAGCCCATATATGAGAAACCCACAGCCAACATCATTCTCAATGGTGAAAAACTGAAACCATTTCCTCTAAGATCAGGAACAAGACTAAGTTGCCCACTCTCACCACTGTTATTCAACATAGTTTTGGAAGTTTTAGCCATGCCAATCTGTGAAGAAAAAGAAATAAAAGGAACCCAAATTGGAAAAGAAGAAGTAAAACTGTCATTGTTTGCAGATGACATGATACTATACATAGAGAATCCTAAAGATGCTCCCAGAAAACTACTAAAGTTAATCAATGAATTTGGTAAAGTAGCAGAATACAAAATTAATGCACAGAAATCTCTTGCATTCCTACACATTAATGATGAAAAATGTGAAAGAGAATTAAGGAAACACTCCCATTTACCATTGCAACAAAAAGAATAAAATACCTAGGAATAAACCTGCCCAAAGAGACAAAAGACCTGCATGCAGAAAACTATAAGACACTGATGAAGGAAATTAAAGATGATACAAACAGATGGAGAGATATACCATGTTCTTGGATTGGAAGAATCAACATTGTGAAAATGACTCTACTACCCAAAGCAATCTACAGATTCAATACAATCCCTATCAAACTACCAATGGCATTTTTCACAGAACTAGAACAAAAAATTTCACAATTTGTATGCAAACACAAAAGACCCCGAATAGCCAAAGCAATCTTGAGAAAGAAAAACGGAGCTGGAGGAATCAGGCTCCCTCACGTCTGACTATATTACAAAGCTACAGTAATCAAGACAGTATGATACTGGCACAAAAACAGAAATATAGATCAGTGGAACAGGATAGAAAGCCCAGAGGTAAACGCACGCATATATGGTAACCGTATTTTTGATAAAGGTGACAAGAATATACAATGAAGAAAAGACAGCCTCTTCAATAAGTGGTGCTTGGAAAACTGGACAGCTACATGTAAAAGAATGAAATTAGAACACTCCCTAACCCCATACACAAAAATAAACTCAAAATGGATTAAAGACCTAAATATAAGACTGGACACTATAAAATTCTTAGAGGAAAACATAGGCAGAACACTCTATGACATAAATCACAGCAAGATCCTTTTTGACCCTCCTCCTAGAGAAATGGAAATAAAAACACAAATAAACAAATGGGACCTAATGAAACTTAAAAGCTTTTGCACAGCAAAGGAAACCATAAACAAGACCAAAAGACAGCCCTCAGAATGGGAGAAAATATTTGCAAAGGAAGCAACTGACAAAGGATTAATTTCCAAAATTTACAAGCAGCTCGTGCAGCTCAATATCACAAAAACAAACAACCCAATCCAAAAATGGGCAGAAGACCTAAACAGACATTTCTGCAAAGAAGACATACAGATTGCCCACAAACACATGAAAAGAAGCTCAATATCACTAATCATTAGAGAAATGCAAATCAAAACTACAATGAGGTATCACCTCACACCAGTCAGAATGGCCATCATCAAAAAATGTACAAACAATAATTGCTGGAGAGGGCGTGGAGTAAAGGGAACCCTCTTGCACTGTTGGTGGGTATGTAAATTGATACAACCACCATGGAGAACAGTGTGGAGCTTCCTTAAAAACCTAAAAATAGAACTACCATATGACCCAGCAATCCCACTACTGGGCATATACCCTGAGAAAACCATCATTCAAACAGAGACATGTACCACAATGTTCATTGCAGCACTATTTACAATAGCCAGGACATGGAAGCAACCTAAGTGTCCATCAACAGATGAATGGATAAAGAAGATGTGGCACACATACACAATGGAATATTACTCAGCCATAAAAAGCAGTGAAATTAAGTTATTTCTAGTGAGGTGGATGGATCTAGAGTCTGTCCTACAGAGTGAAGTAAGTCAGAAAGAGAAAAACAAATACCATATGCTAACACATATTTATGGAATCAAAAAAAAAAAAAATGGTTCTGATGAACCTAGGGACAGGACAGGAATAAAGATGCAGGTGTAGAGAATGGACTTGAGGACATGGGGAGGGGGAACGGTAACCTGGGACGAAGCTGGGACGAAGTAAGAGAGTAGCATTGACATACATACACTACTAAATGTAAAATAGACAGCTATTGGGAAGCAGCTGTATAGCACAGGGAGATCAGCTCGGTGCTTTGTGACCACCTAGAGGGGCAGGATAGGGAAGGTGGGAGGGAGACACAAGAAGGAGGGGATTTGGGGATATATATATACATATAGCTGATTCACTTTGCTCTACAGCAGAAACTAACACAACATTGTAAAGCAGTTATACTCCAATAAAGATGTTAAAAAAAATAAAAATAAATGTAGTAATTATAAGCATTAAAAAAACCCTGAATATATTATATAATCTATACTTAAAAGTTACATACATATGCATAGAAAACACACCAGAAGGAAATATGTCTAGATGTTAGCAGTCATCTTGAAACTGTGAGATTACAGATAACTTTAATTCTCTTCCTTATATATTTTTATAATTTCCAATACAATAAGCAAATGTAAGTTCTAATTTTAACAGTAAAACTGTCTTCATGTGTAGCTTATTTAAAATAATGTATAAAACTTGTTTTTGAGTGCTGGAACTTCATATAGTAGAGGCATAATCATGAGGCAACTGGCATATCCAAACTCTGGTTTGCTGGTGTCTAAAAGAAAAATAATATCCCTACTTCAAAGGCAGAATCACATGAGGAAACCCTTTTATAATGTAATATACTATACAAATATAAGAAATTTCATTGATTGTACTATTAGGTTTAAAAAGGCAGATAAGGCAATATTTTCAGAAACTCGAGGTGTTCATTTATACTCAGACCATTAGGGAAAAAGTGAACAAAACTTCCAGCTGAGAAAGTGATTTAAAAGCTTATATTAATCCATGGTTCCTTCACTTTCATAGTGAATGGTCATAGGGGACTGTTGGCTGGCTTGTGCCTGCTCATATGAGAGAAAACCCACGTGAATACACCAAGAGTGCTAAGATGATTCCAGTACTACAAAAATTGATTGAAAGTCTGATATGAGCCAGGCATTATGCTAGTTATTAGGGTTATAAAAATGAGTAAGACAGATCATTATCTTTAAAAACTTTACAGTGTAGAAAATTTGGAGACAATTTCATGCATTTTTATTCTACTTTAATCTAGCATTGTATACATTTTTAACCTTTGAAGAATGTATCTTGATTATTGTAGTTCCTTTATTTGTTAAAATAGTTGAGGAGTGTAAGTTGTCCTCCATCCCCCACCATCGTAGACAAAGAGAGAAACACAGCAAAAGTCATGTTTTGAAGATACTACCCAGCAGCTGCATCAGAAGAGAGAATGTGTTCTCAATCCCACCAGTATCCAATTCTGTCTTTTATAAACTGGGTGATTAGTGGTGATAAGACCCAAGAACAACCTCTCTTTTCTGTACTCAAGGCACTATGAGACAGTGACATTGTTTCCATTCTCTGTGTAGCAATGAAAAACTAGCAAGTAGCAGACACAAATTCCAAACAGAGAGAGATATAATGATTTTTAAAAACATTGTTCATTCCTATGTTCTCCCTTTGTTGTAACATGTACAAATTCTATATCTTCAGACAGGTCAGAACCTACAGTACCTCACTCTAGGAACACTAGTGACCATTTTTCCATGATGGCGAAAGAAGAGCTGTCACAAGACAAAAATCCAAAACATTTCTTAGCCTACGAGCAGGATTTTCCAAGGGCCCCTCGGGATCCAGAGGGGGTCAAATTTCTCAGTTATATGTTATCGCTCCATGTAGCTCTCTTTAGGACAATCACAAAAATATGATTTATTTATGTGGTTAATTGATTTATGGCTTTCACATCCCCTCAACAATAAGTTTCATAAGAGCAGGGACCTGTTTGTTTGTTTGTTGTTTTTTTGGCTCACCGCTTAATCCCTGGTGTCTAGAACAGAGTTTGGCATGTAATTGGAGCCCAATAATAGCTGGTAAATAAATAAGGGGCAAAAAAAGGGACAGTGGCAGTTAACATTTATTGAAAACTTTCCATATACCAGACAGTGCTGAGCAGTCCACATACAGCTGCCCTGTGAGATAGGCATCCCATTATTCTCCTTACACAGGTGATGAAAAGGTATAGAGACAGAAGCTTAGAGAGGTGGGGTCATTTGGCCAAGGTCACACAACTAGAAATGTGCATGGCCAGGGAAGTCCAAAAGTTAGCGTGGCTTAGTCTGGACTCATATTTTATCCATTCTGTTCTTTGTTCTTGTTTTCCTTTTAATCTTACTGAATGAATAGCCCCTTTTCTACTGTAATAGTACATTAAAGAAAGAACTAATGGTCAAATTATGTAAGTAGTTTTCACATAAAGAAGTGATTTCAAGATGTAGGTTGTTCCTTAGCTAACTGTTCTACCTGAATCTTTAATGGACTAAAGTGAATTTTTCAGCTATAAGGGGAGTCCATATTATGTGGAATTTCCTAAAATAATCTGACCACAAATTCTTCTGTATAATAACTTTCAGGACTTTTGTTCCACTTTGGGAATATTTAAATTAAAACAGCAGTATGTAAAATCACTTGAAATCAGAATTTACAAAGATTAAATATTTTCAGAAGACAACTAAATTATATAAGCATGTTAAAGGAACTATCCTACAGTTTACTCACTCTGATGGGAAATCTGGTCCATTATAACTGCAAATTTGAATTTGGTATAAAATATCTTCTTATTATTACCTGTCCCATTAACATTCTTCTTCCCTGCTCCATCATTGTTAAACTTAATATAAACTGGCTCCAAGTTTCCAGTCTGGCGTGTAAGGAGATTTAGAAGTTGCCACTCCATCCTAACAAGTAAAGCTGAACAGGCTGAAAATATCAACAACTCTTCTTAGATCTGGCAGAAAAGTGAAGTCACAAGGCAAACCATTGCCCCCAAAATTGGAAAGACAAATAGACAGATACAGAGAATCACAACTTATCAGAACAGAAACTCACTAGCAGAAACCTCCTCAGGAACCAGTACTGGGCTAGGAAAACCTTGAACTGCAGCTGATGAATTTCTGGAGGCTCGATGTGGACAACTCTGAGAGTTAGAACCTCCAGGGGGAGTTTTACCTCCAGGAGTCCTCCTAAGTCCTCACAGTGAATATTGGAGAAAATGTTTCAGGCCAGGAAGGGGAAAATAACCACCTTGAATCCACCAGAGCATTCTGTTCTTCTTAACAAGTCCTTTACTATAGCCTAACATGCTGGGGTTTTATCAGAGCCTAACCAACCTGGAGAGAGGGAAACAGCCAACTGCAGCTCACCCAAGTGGGGGAAAAAAACTGAGAAGCACGGATAAAACTCACAGTCCAGGGGCACAGGCTCACAAAAAGACTGAGATCTAATCACGGGACTATAGAAGGCTTGCCCTTCCCCCATACCTTACTCTACATTACAAAGGCCTTTTTCCTGCAGTTCCTCTTACACAGTCCATCATATCGATTTTTCAACAAAATTTATAAGGCACACTAAAAGGCAGAAAATGCAGTTTGAAAAGTATTTGAAAGTAGCTTTAACAGGAGTCAGATATAACAGGAATAATCAGGTCAAGAATTTTTAAAGCTATGATAAATATGCTAAAGGCTTTAGTGGAAAAAGTAGACAACATTCAAGAAACAGATGGATAATGTAAGTGGCGAGATGGAAATTCTAAGAAAGAATCAAAAATAAATGCTAGAGATCAAAAACACTGTAACAGAAATAAAGCCCTTGATGGGCTCAATAGTAGGCTTGAAATGACTGAAGAAAGACTCTCTGCATGACAGAAAACGATAAATGCTGCATGATCTCATTTATATGTGGATTCTTAAAAAAAAAAACTGAGCTCATAGATACAGAAAACAGATTGGTGGATGCCTGAGGAGGGGTGAAGGGGGTCAAAAGGTACAAATTTCCACTTACAAAATGAATATATTGAGTTGGCCAAAAAGTTCATTCAGGTTTTCTGTAAGATGTTACAGAAAAACCCAAACAAATTTTTTGGCCAACCCAATATTATGAAGATGTACAACATGATGAGTATAGTTAGTAATACTATATTGAGTATTTGAAAGTAGCTAGGAGAGTGGATCTTGAAAGTTCTCATCACCAGAAAAAACATTTTTGTAACTCGATGGTGATAGATGTTAACTGGATTTATCATGGTGATTGTTTTGCAATGAGAATCATTATGTTGTACACCTGAAACTAATATAATGTTATCTTAATTATACCTCAATAAAAGAATAAAAGAGGGCTTCCCTGGTGGCGCAGTGGTTGAGAGTCTGCCTGCCAATGCAGGGGACACGGGTTCGAGCCCTGGCCTGGGAAGATCCCACATGCCGTGGAGCAACTGGGCCCGTGAGCCACAAGTACTGAGCCTGCGCGTCTGGAGCCTGTGCTCCACAACAAGAGAGGCCGCGATAGTGAGAGGTCCGCGCACCGCGATGAAGAGTGGCCCCCGCTTGCCGCAACTAGAGAAAGCCTTCGCACAGAAACGAAGACCCAACACGGCCAAAAATATAAATTAATTAATTAATTAATTTAAAAAAAAAAAGAATAAAAGAATCTCTGCACTTAAGGATATGACCATAGAAACTTCCAAAACTGAAAAGCAAAAGGAAAAAAGTGTGAAACAAAAAAACAGAATATGCTAGAACTGTAGGACAACTAAAAATGTGTAAAAATGTGCATAATGAGAATACCAAAAAAGGAGGTGGGGGGAGGAAGGGAGGGAAGGAGGTGGGGAGGAAGGGAAGGAGGGAAGGAGGGTGGAAGGAAGGAAGGATTTGAAGCGATAATAACTGAGAATTTCCCCCAAATTAATGTCAGACACCAAACCACTGATCCAGGAAGCTCAGAGAAGAGAACATCAAGCAGGGTAAATGCAAAAAAAAAAAGACCTCACCTACTCATATAATATTCAAACTTCAGAAAATCAACAATAAAAAATCTTGAAAGAAGCCAGAGGAGAAAAACACCTTACCTACAGAGGAGCAAAGATGAAAATTACACCTGACTTCTCCTCTGAAACCATGCAAGGAAGAAGAGAATGGGTGGGATGTTTAAAGTGTTGAGAAAAAAATCACCAACCTAGAATTCTGTATCCCAAAAAATTATACTTCAAAAAAGAAGGAGAGATGAAGACTTTCTCAGACAAAGAAAAATTGAGGGAATTTGTTGCCAGTAGACCTACCTTATAAGAGATGTTAAAAGAAGTTCTTCGGAGAGAGGGAAAATAATATAGGTCAGAAACTTGGATCTACATAAAGCAAGGAAGAGTATAGAAGAATGAATAAATGAAGATAAAGACTTTTACTGTTTCTTAATTTAACAGTTTTTTTCATAATAATAATAGCAACAAATGTATTCAGTTATGTATGCTTATGTATATATGTGTGTGTGTTTATGTAAGCTTATGCATAAGTAAAATGAGTGACAGCAGTGATACAAGGGACAATAAGAAGGAATTAGGATTATTTTGTTGTTGTAAGGTACTTGCACTACCCATGTAGTAGTATAGTGTTATTTGAAAGTGAACTTAGATTCATTGCAAATGTATATTGCAAACTCTAGGGCAACCACTGAAAATATAGTTTTAAAAGGAGCATAATTAATGTGCTAAGAAAGGAAAGAACTTGCTAAAACTTTGAAGCAACCAAGATGTTCAGTAGGTGAGCAGATAAATAAACTGTGGTACATCCAGACAATGGGATACTATTCAGCACAAAAAGAAATGAACTATCAATCCATGAAAAGACATGGAGGAACCTTAAATGCATATTACTAAATAAAAGAAACCAAACTGAAAGGCTACATACTGTATGACTCCAACTATGTGACACTCTGAAAAGTCAAAAAACTATGGGGACAGTAAAGGTTTTGAAAGGAGGGAATAGGCAGAGCACAGAGCTTTTTTAGGGTAGTGAAACTATTCTGTATGATATTGCAATAGTGGATACATGTCATTATACATTTGTCAAAACTCAGGATGTACAATGCCAAGACAATCCTAATGTAAACAATAGACTTTGGGTTATAGCAATGTTTCAGTATAGGTTCATCTATTATAACAAATGAACCACTATAGAGTGGGATGGCAGGGGACAGGTAATATATGGGAACTCTGTACCTTCTGTTCAATTTTGCCCTGAACCTAAAATTGCCCTAAAAATAAAATTTATTAATTAAAAAAAAATTATTATAAACCATACCTCATCCTTCAAGAGCTAGGGTCTCTCTAGCTTGTAACAGGATGCAAACTAATAAACCAATTAGTAACACTGAAAGCATTCTCTATTGTATTGAACAGCTGGAAAATAGGCAGGGGAAGACAGTCACTCAATTCTTCATTGCAAAAAACTTATTCTATATTAGCTAAAGAGGTAGTTGAGAAAGAGATCTAGCAATGAAGGAACTAGAAGTGAAATAAGAATCACAAAGAAAAGAAGTAATGTAAGTGTTCTATAGAAACATGAAAAAGGATATAACGAAGGGTGAGACTGAGGTGGCAGCACGGTAATTTTGAAAACAGCAACATAAATACTTCATGCAACCTACTCACTATTTGTTTGATGATTATGAATTTTCATGTGTATCATTTGACTTCTCTAATCCTTTCATCATATGTATAAAGTGAAAATAATGATGAATATTCTACTCTCCTGGGTTAGGAGCTTTAAAATAGAGAAAATGCAAACTCCTTTGATGTAGCATTTACTGAGCAGCACTTTATTTGAGCTCATATCTGTCTATCTAACTGATCCTGAGTTTCTTGGGAGCAGGGATGATTTGTCCTCTTCAGCTCTCTAATCTTGCCATCTAGCATAGTGTCTGCCGTATAGTGAGCTTAATACATACTCATTAAATACAAGAAGACAGGAGGAAGGGCGGGAGAGAGGGAGGGAGGGGACAGAGGAGGGAAGGAGCCAAGAAGAGAGAGAACAAGGGATGTTACAAGGAAGAAAGAAGGGAGACAAGGAGGAATTAAGGAAGGATGGAAGGAAAGGAGGAAGTCTGGCTTTAATGATCCAAGAAAGAAAGAGAAAGTGGAACAAAATGTATCAATACCTAAAGTCCTAGTCAAAGTTTTTCTTATATACAAGATAGGGGGACTGTGGTTGAAAGGAGCAAAGATATATAATTGATCTCACAGGTGAATGAAGTAAAGATAAAACGAGAACTTAAAGTGGATGCAAATAATGAGTTATATTTATAGAACTTTGTAATCATGTGTGCCTAATTGGCTTTAATAGTTTTTTAGTCCATTTACCTCTTCAGGGTTTGGGGGCAATAAATTACAATGCATTTGTCTTGTATCCCTGTAAAAAATATAAACATTTATATATTTCTCTATTCCACAGAAAAAATGAGGCAGCAATTTTGACACATAATAATGTCATTCTATGAGCATCATATTTTTAAATACCATTGTGAGGAAACATATCCTGATTGAATGTATTTTTAGCATTATAAATAGCAGTTTAACAGAAGGTAAAGCAGTACCTGGAAAAACATATTCTGTGTCTCTGCCTCTGTATTTCTCACACAGACACACACAGACACACACACACACCCCTTTTCAATTTGTTGATCAAAATAACTAAATTTCTCCAATAGATAATCACCGTCCCTCAAATTTAAATCTAGTATGTTAGCTCCTGGTAGTTTATTCATCTGTGTCAGTACCTACTCTATTTTCTAACAAAAATATATATACCACCTATTTTATACAAGTCTGTGTGTTCCTTTCACTCATATTCAAATAAATAAATATTTCTTTTTTCTCATTCTTTCCAGCAGACTCTATAGTTTTATTAGTTTTGCTGTGACTCTGCACTTTCTTCCTTTATGCACTATTTCTTTTCTTGTTTTATTTCTTACATCTTCCTCTATTCCCTGTTGGAAGGAAGATTACCATCCCTGACTCAAGCACTCATGACCTACTGGACCCAACAGCTACAGCCGATTTAAGTAGGGCCTCAGGCCATACTGTCACCTTTCTTAGGAGGCACGTATACCAAAGCTGCAGCCTGGCCCTTGAGAGGAATACCAGATCTGAACTGGGACAAGCTGGGCTGCTCTGTTCTCTATCCTAATGTGATTAATTGCTGCCAGCATGATTTCAGCAAGGGCATCCAGAGAAAAATATGCCCCAGAGTGTCCTTTGCTCCATCTGTCTTTATGCTTTTATTTTCAAATACTATAGAAGCCCCCAAGCTACGTTATAGCTTCTATGGATCCTTACAAACTGAAATAAATTATTTTTTCTTTATATAAAATGTCTTCGATGAAAAGGTTATGCTTTGTTTTTATTCCTGAAGACTCCTACTGCTAGCGTCAGTGAGTTAGAAATAAATGTTCTCAAACTGTCTTATTGTGGTTTCTTCCTAGATGCATTTTCTGTTTGTGTGATACTGCTGACCTCTAGTGTTCAGAACACCAGTATTTTCTTTAACTTCACTTGTGTTTAGTATTTTCAAACTTCATGGGTTTGGCTCTTCTTTTAGTGGAATCTGATAAAAATTCTAAGTTTAGTAATAAGTAAATGACTGTCTTTTTAATATAAGTACTGAATCTGAGAATTAAGATTTGGGGTCTTTTTAAACTATGAATTGTTAGAAGAGATGTAAACATTTTCAGTTGTCATCACAGGCATTCCCTTTGAAGCATCTCAAACTGAACATAATCCAAAACCAAACTCCTTATTCCTCTTACAGTCGCCAGCCTGCCATTTGTAAATCTTGGAGTTAACCTTGAATTCTTTACTTCCCTCATCCTGCAAATCTATGAGAAATCCTGTGGGTTCTACTACTGAACACATCAGCATCCAGCCACTATTCACCCTCTTGCCACCGCCCTGTCCCAAGCCACATGCTCCCTCACTGGGATTATGGTGATAACCTTCTAACTGGTCTCTCCGAGGCTATAGCTCTCCTCCTACACGGAGTCTGTTAGCTTTAGCAGCCACCGTACTCCTTCAGAATTATGGAAGGCAGATCGTGGCATTCCTCTGCTCAGAACCTTCAGATGGCTTCCTGGGCTCTCAGAGAAAAGGCTGAAGTCTAGAGATGACAGCAAATGCCCATCTGACCTGCCTCCACAGCCCACCTCTCTAACTCCGTCGTTCACAACACTCCCTTTCTCTCTCTTTCCCTTCCATCCAGCCGCACTGGCTTCTTGGCTATTTCTTAAACAAAGACACTGACCAAGATGACCTGAAAGTTCTCCTCAGCTTGGCTAAAGTTTAGACAGTGTTCTTCCTGCCTCTAGGACTTTGACTTCCCTTTCCTAGTGTTATTCACTTTGCAAAGCATCCAAATGAAAATGTGAACCCTCCATGACCGTTTTGTAACAACAAAGAAGAAAATTAGTGTTTACAAGACTGAACACAGAGGTTGTAGAACATAGATTCTAGAATCACAAAGACTTAGGTACAAAAAGGAGCGTTACACTTACTGGCTATTGACTCGAGTTACTGAGAAATTTGGAATCACAGCATTCTCATTTATAAGGTGGAAAGGTAAAATTAATGCATATTTGAAAGAATATTATGAGAATTAATAATATAATTATTAAGAATTAATAATAATAATACATGTAATTCACTTAGCATATGCCTACCATGGAGTAAGCACTCTATAAAGTTTTACTATTACTGTTGGTGTTATTGCTGTTATTATTTGCAGAATCACAATCAACATATAACACTTCAATAAAATATAACTTTTGCTAGAGATAAAAGTTATTATTAATTATAGTATTATGGATTTTATTATAATTTAATATTCAACTTTAGAAAAATACTAAGGCTTGTTAATTATTAAATGCTCTAATCTGTTTTTCTCCTTAAAAACCATTTTGTTTCATTTTCTGATAGACTGTAATCTTGTTAAAGACAGAGATTGAGTCTCCTTCATTTGATTCAGCATCCTTATCGCCTACTGTGTGTCAGCCATCATTCTAGGCTCAGAGAAATCAATAATAAACTAAAAAGAAAAAGTCCTTACCTTCATGATGCTTTATTCTTAAGGGTAAAAACTGGCAATAAACAAACAAACATACAATAGGTATATTATATAGTTAGTGGGATATCACCAATACCTTGAATAGGAACTGGTTCAGAATAGGCACTCAATTAATATGAATTAAATTTGATTATGTTAAATTATTTTATTATTACATAGAGAATATGCAGAGGTGTGCTGGAGTGAGCACTTTCCAGCTCAGGAGAGCCAGTTGTGTGCATTCCTTCCTAATTCTGTGTTCAGTGACTTCGATTTGGTAGCTTTAAATCAACCATGGTGAGAGTTTTTACACTACAGAAATCACCAATGCTACAGACTGAAGCTGTTTTTCTTGAGAATCAGTTGTCAAACATTTATCAGCACACCACTGGATAAAGGCTGACAAAGTGTGGAATCTGAATTTTATGCACTTCTGAAAATAAATAACCCTTAATACATCACATTAATACATTAACATATATTAATATAATAGCACATTAATATGTTAATGTTTCAGAGAGTCAAATTTACAAATTATATAACACAATGCTAGTCTGAAGATGATTCAAAAATATATACTTAGTTAAATGGAGCTATTTTCTCCCAATAATGAGTAACCATCTCTTGATTATTCAGGCCCATGCAAGAAGCAATAATGTGGATAACCTATAAAATCAACCAACTAACAAATGTTCTCTCTATAATTTTAAATATAGCTTTTTGATAAAACAATTTGCATTTTGAATAAGAATTTATATAGTATGATGAAAGCAATTTTATATCCTTTAAACATAACCCACTAGCTATGGAGGGAAAAAAGAAGCTTCTGGATGTCAGGAGGGAGCAAATTTCAAATAATTTCCCTGTGGAATGCAGAGCTATAGTGCCCTGGGCTAGAAATGTCCCGGGGCCGCCTGCCTGGGGAGTATAAATTATTAAATCATAATTTAAAAAAGAAAACTAAAAAGGAATCTTTTAAAAATTCTCCTACAACTTATGACTTGGTATTTAATTTTTAATGGTGTAATGTATCAAATTTATTTCATTCTTATTGTGTTTTATATATATATATTCCTATTAAAATTGGATATAGATTTGTTTTTGAATCAAAAATATAAGAAAGGGAAACATTTCTGCATCCTTAGTTATCAGATCTCATAGGAAAGGAGCAAGTGAGTCTGAGAATTATCATTCTGTTCTCAAAAACAACTTCAAACTGTATTTCTAGCCTATGCTCCAGCAGAAATATACAGATTTTATTATACTAAGTTGCTGTTTAATATCAGGCAAAGTAAATATCAGATTAAGTCCTAAGAGTATGGTCACATTATTTCTATTATATTTATCAACAAGTAGGGGTAACCTGTCAGATAATTTCCAGTAATAATAAATGAGTATCATTTATTGAAAACCACCTCTATCCCAGACACAACTCTTAGCACTTCATATATTATCTCTAATGCCCATAACAACTCTATCAGGAAGGTGTTATTACAAATGAGGACATTTATGCACAGAGAGACTAAGTATTTCCTCCTAGGCCAAATGACTAGCAAAAGGCAAAGCCAGGAGCCTAAAAATGTCCTCTGGCTCCAAAGCCCATGTGAGTTTATTGAACTCCTTGGCAATTACCTACTCTTCTTAATAATCACCCTTAATTTGCTCTATGGCAGCTTTTCCCTGGGGGAAAGAACATAAATATCAACTTGGCAATAGGGACAATTATCTTCACAAACACTGCCATCCAAAGCCAACCCAAAGCAGATTGAATTGGAACCAGAAGTTCTCCCAGCCTACTGTGGATGATCTGTTCTGATTAGCTTGCAAATGGTACAAATTGTCCTCAGTTTATGCCAGGAGCAAAGTAGAAGTTGTGGCTTTTATTTTTTCAGGCAGTTTAAACTCCGATTTGTGACAAAATAATTGTAAGTAGAAAGAAACTGATTTCCAGGTCAAATGGCAGCCTCTGGTAAAAGGAGCCAAAATTCATTTTCAAAGGAAATGCTGTCTATAGAAAACTTTTCTTAAAGATAGCATAGATATGTCCTAAGATTAGAAGTGAAAACAAGCTATTTGGATCCCTCAAGTAAATCTAAGAGGATTTAGGTAAAAATGTATAATAGTTCTATTGTAAGATAAGAAGTTATTTACATCAAAGGAATAAAGGCTTTTAAATAAGAGAAATAAAACACAGCCCCTTAAGTGATAAATGCAAGAGGACTAGTGCCTAATTTTTATAAATGTGCCCTTGTTTATTTGGATAGTATATTTAGGGGGTTCTTGTGACTTTAGGAGTGGAACATGCTTGCCTGTCCCTCTTCCTGCCTTCCTTTACCCAAATATTGGCAAGCATAGCAGTAAAGAGAGGTTTATCAAACTTTTCCTTCAGTGGTACATTTCTAAATATTCTATGACTCACGTATACATTCAACAAGCAGTTTCTGTAGAGTTTAAGTTTTGCCTGTGCCATTGTGTTTGATTCATTTGAAATTTACTTCTTGTGTGATATTAGGGATCCATTGTCTTTTTTTTCTTTAGGGATACTCAATTTCCCAAAACATTTATTTAATAACCTCTTCTTTCTCTACTGATCTACAATACCATTTCTGCCATATGTCAGATTTACTTAGATAGGTAGGTTGGTTTTCTAGGCTCTCTGTTCTCTTCGATTTTGCCTCAGATATCATAATAATGTCAATAGTATGCTGTAGCAGATATAAAATATAGTTTTATAATATTAGATAGCTTTAGAGCAAATTGTGATATATGACAGGCAAAGCCCCACACTTTATTCTTCTCTGTTGGTAGTATCTTGGTTATTCTTAAGGCTTTGGAATTTCATATTAGTTTCAGAATAAGCTTGTCAAGTTTCATGAAAAAAGCCTGTTAGGATTTTGATTGACATGATATCATGACTAGGTCAATTTGCAGACAATTGACATTTAACATATTGTGTTTGTCTATCCATGATTATGGTATAGCATTTCATTTATTTTTTTTAGGTGTTGTTAGTAACTTTCATTAAAGTTTTATAGATTTATGCACAAAATTCTTGCCCATTCATGAGTCAGTTACTTAAAATAAATTTCTTTCTCTTTACACACACACATACCCACACACACACACACACCCCATTGGTCATGTTTCTCTGGAGAACCCTAATAAAAATTTTGGTACTGAGAGTGGCTCTGTGGGAACATAACCTAAGGATAAGTTTTCTGAATTGGTTCTAGGGTTTCTGCCCTTGGATCTCTAATCTAATTAGTTTTAAAGGCACTAATTACTCTATTTCTAGCAGTAGAGCATTGATAATTAATGGTGTGATGTGGCAATAGAAACATGCAAAAATGTCACCATTGGATACTCATAATCAAACACTTCTATGGGGCAAGGATCTAGGTGACCATGTATATGATACTTTTGAGCATTTTTGTCAAACTAACAAATATAATGAGATTGGCTGGTTGTTCCTAATGTCACTGAACAAAATGAAAAAAAGAAAAAAGAACTCAGGAAATTGAATATTTAAAAACAAACAAACAAAAAAGGAACAAAGAGTACCACTCACCATCCAGTTATACTAAGGGTTAAATCACAACCCACCGCAGTCACCCACTGACAGAGCATGCCCTGAGAGGAATTCAGGATGGAGAAAACAGGATGAGACATTCTGAGCTTTGGAATAAACAGACCCCTAGATAGTTAGATATATATCTCAGGAAGAACTTCAATAATCCCAGATTCTTGCATCTTCCCATACATAGAAAAGCAGTAAAATCATTTGTTCTTTGTGATTAGCAGTAATCTTTTACTAAGATATATGCATGATTGATTACGTTTTTTCTAACCAAAAAATTCATATTATATACTGGCTTCTCCCCTGCTTCTTCAGAGCTGGTTACTCAGAGGTACTGAGAAGCTATCTCCCAGGTGATAGTCCTCAGTAAGACCCTGAATAAAACTTAAACTCACAACACTCATGTGCATTTTTCTTTACATTGACAAATTCCTAGCTCATACATCACATAGAAAGTGAAACCTGAAAGTTTCTATGTCTGCCCCGAAAGAAGGCTCTTTATTTGTCATAGGCACAGGGTTGAGAATGCTGGAAAACAAACCTAAAATCTCATCCTGGAGTGACTGAATTACAATGCAAATTGAATTCACAGGCTCACAGGGTATTTACTGTTACAATTATGGTATTGATTGCGAAGGAACATAATCCTGAAAGTTGAAATAGGGACATATAGGAAGACTTTGATGAAACTGGGAACCATAAGGAAGTATGCTACACTCCAAAGTAACTGCTTGAGTTTTCTAATTTATACAGACAAAAGTCCAAGGAATATGTGTGGGAATGAATTTTAAAGATGTGGAATAATCATGGAAGGAACATAGAATTGGATCAAGCCAAATTTGTTGATACGGGCCCACTAAGCAGATGTTCTGCACTTAGTTGCAGCTTGGGAAATTAGAAAGGGTTCTAAATGGTTGGTTGGTTGGTTGGTTGGTTGGTTGGCTGGTTTAAATATGGACTAAAAGGTAGTCCAGAGTGAGCAAATCTAGAGTGAGTCCAGACCTGCCTTGATTTATTGTAGAAGAAGGGATTTAAATGTTTAGAGAGATTGGAGTGTTAGAGTACATTTGTCACTTAAAATCTACTCACCCACCCTGGAAGGGTCCCAGAGCCACCTTTGTGTCCTCCCAAAATTCATATGTTTTTGAAGGCCTAACCCCCAATGCCTCAGAATGTGACCTTATTTGGATATAAGGTCTGTACAGAGGTAATCCAGTTAAAATTAGGTCATTTGAATGGGCCCTAATCCAACATGACTGTGTCCTTATAAAAGAATAAATATGAACACAGAAACACACATTAAGGGAAGATGATACGAAGAGACACAAGGAGAAAACAGTGATCTATAAGCCAAGAAGACAGTCCTGCAATAGATCCTTCAGAAAAAACCAACCCACTGACACCTTGATTTCAGACTTCTAGCCTCCAGATTTGTGAGACAATAAATTTCTGTTGAGTCACTCAGTTTGTGGTTCTTTATTATAGCAGCCCTAGCTAACTAACATACTAAACACCCAATAAATGCTATTTTTATTATTATTTTTATTACTGTTGCAATAAATACATTTTTATTTTATTATTTTGTTTTATTACTGTTGCAATAAATACATTTTGAAAAGAGTAGAATCATTGAACACCAGTGAAATTCATTGAAAGTTTTTGTAAGTGCCAGATAAGCAACTGCCCAACAGTGGCACTGTGGAATTTAAGCTTAAATGCACTCCTTGTATGTTTAGGAGTCAGTAAGCATTGCATCTTGCTGGCTTCCAAATGTTTGGTTGTCCACTTATCTTTGTCATCCCCTATCTTTTCTTATTTTGGGGTTTGTTATCTTCTTCCTTCCTGGTTACTGGTTTACCCCCATTTAAACCAAGTGCCCTTTCTCTAAATCATAAACATTAAAACAAGGTTGATTAATGCCACTGTCTAACTTGGTCCTTTAGACAAAGTTTATCATAATAAAAATGTACATTTTTTTCAGGAATTATACATGTACACATTCAGAAGAATCACATTCAGAAGAATCACATTCAAGCCTTCCTTTTTATTTTCCTCTTTCCTCATTGATTCTTCAGCATTTGGCATGCAATGCAGATACACACTGAGAATCTGTACTTCAAGAAAGAGATCTTGAATTTCCTTCTTTGAACCCCTCCTTCTTCATCACTAGTTGAAAAGTTTTAGAAGGACACAGATCTGTCTGTTAAATGGAACTATAGGCTGTTTCCTATCACCTTCCATCTAGACAGCTTTTCAGCTCAGCTCTTTTCTTACATCCCTCTCAAACTATCTTACCAAGATATTTTGCTGACACAGTTTTCATTTCTATCTGCTCTATCTGTAAAAAAAACAAAGTGACTATAACCTCAAGTTTTTGCAAGTGTGGAGACAGAGCACCATTAGAAGCCAGAAACTAGGGTTTATTATTCCACAAGCTGGAATCACACCATATAAAATGTTTTAAAATAAAATATTTCTAAGAACCCTGATTGCCTCCCTTCCCCAATAAATATTGAACAAGAAGCTACCAATAACCACAAGATGCATGCAAATATAAATACAGGGTGTTCTAAAGTCTTAGTGAAGTTCTGAGCCTTCATAAACTCAGAAGTATAAGTGTTACAAACTTAGAAAAACATCATTTGAAAGGTTAATTACTTATATTGCTCTCATACTTTTTTTTTCTTAATTGGGGTATAGTTGTTACATTTGTAAGCATTTATACTTCTGGAGTTTACTGAAGCCTTAAAAGCTCACTCTAGACTTTGTGGATACCATGTTATTAATTCACTTTTTTTTTTCCTTTTACAAGTTCTTTTCTCCAGTATGATCATATAATTTTTGTTTTCATGGTAGGAAAATGTTTATTTTTCAGTTTTGAATGTAGCACATTTCAGCAGATAGATTTTGTAGTTGCCAATTAAAAGACATTGTTCAGCAACTGCCCTGAATAATAAACCAATCTTTGTCTCTTTCTACAACACATTGAAGTGTATTTCTATTAGAATTCCTCTCATACTCACCACCAAACTGTAATCCTGGGACTTCATTGAATTTGTTTACATTTTATCTGTAACTATCACTGACGCCCAGCTTAAAATCTAGGTAAAGAAAGAAAATGTGAGGTTTCTTCCTTAAAGAATATTGCAAAATAGAAATCAAAGGCACAGTTTTACTCCTCAATCTGTGCAATCTTAGTTTACAATTAAAGAATGATTTTAATTGTCAAACTTTTAAATTTTATTAAATGTTTGTGGCAATGCACTGAATGAATTCCAGACCTATATAAATACACAGGCAGCTGTTTGTAATTTGCATTTTTATCAGTTTTGAAAGAGCACAATGTACTTCCTGCATCTTATTTTCAGAATTTGCAATTATCATCTTTGGCTATCCAGTATACAGTATGGAGTACTTGAGTATCTCATTCTTTGAATTTTCATTTTGATTGTAAACCAGATGATCTCTGGCACTTTTCTCTTTTCTCATTTTTCTCTTCTTTCAACCTCCAGGTTTACTTGCTCCCATTTCTTCTTGGCTCTAATAATAAAATAGAAAAAATATTTCAATTATTCTCTTTTTCAGCGTTTTTCAGGGTACCAAAAATTTGCATTTCTTTTGCTAATCACTTACCATAAATCTAAAGACAAAACAAAAACTAAGCTTATTGTTCTAATTCATAAATTTTCAGAATGCCATTCAAACTAATTCCACTTCTTTCTGAAGCCCGCTAGCTGTGATTTGAATTTAGATGGAGGGGTGGAGAGGAATGGAAATAATACTACAGTATATAGAAGGCTGCACCATGGGGCACCCAGAATGAACAGAATGAATGTTCCCTCCTCTGGAGAAAGGCACCTCCAGTGACACCAGCTATATGCCTATCAGAAAGGACAAGTGGCCTCAAGGAAAGGCTGACAACGACATCTCTAACTGCCTTCAGCTCCTTTCCTCGATTCCCGCAGACACATTTTCCTCTCTTATTGCATTAGCCTCATAGCAGCCAACATTGTCCCAAAGACTCCTCTCACCCAGTTACACTTCTGAGGCCTTGGCTCCAGATATTCCTTAGAGGAGTAGACTAGTGGCTCTCTCCAGCAGTCCACCTGTCCCCCGGGAAACGCTGAAATCTCTCCTTTGTGCCCTAGCAGGAAGTGTAGGGGAGGAAACACAAGCTACTCTTTCTCTCCCTATTCTGGTGATGACAACAACAACCGGAAAGGATAAGAGTTTAGGGGTTACACATTTCCCAGCAAAAGCTCAGGTAAGTAAGAAAACTAACTTTATTTTGTTATAATTCTATTTAATTTCTTGATTCTAAATTCCCATTCTGCCTGATGTAGAAAATTTGCATATAAACTTAGTCCCATTCAGTGCTTTCTTAGCTACTTCACATGTATATGTCAATCACATTCAGATTTGAAATTCTGAGGGTTTTTCTCCCTCCCCTACCTTCCTGCTGCTTATCCTAATTTCTAGGGTTGGGACTGGGGAGGATGGTTCCTGCTGTGTGACAGGTAGGAAAAGAATGTCCTCTCAACAATCTTGGGTTTCAACAAGGTCTGGGTCCTGTGCTGGTGAACAGTGGCCCAGATAACATAGTCTAAGGTTTCTGAGGCTTTAATGTGTATCCTAATCACCTGGGGATCTTGTTAAAATGCAGATAATGATTCAGTAGGTCTGACATGGAGATTCCACACTCCTAACAAGCTCCCAGGTGATATCACTGCTGGTGGCCCTCAGACCATACTTCACGTAACAGGGGTTTGATCAGTGGATGATGGCTTGGTTTCTAATTGACTTCCTGGCACAGCAAACGGTTGAGGTTCCAGCTGAGTCCTCCCCGGAATAGCACCCAACCACAAAGGCATCTTTTTGATGCTATCCCTTTAGGCCTAGCCAGAAGACTTTGTGTAGACCTGCTGGTCCTCTCTCCCAGGAACTCACTCTCACTTGAAACTCACAGGGTTACGTGATGCCCTCCCAAGCAACCCTGGAGCTTGGCAATCTCAAGAGGCTCTGTCTCCAGCCCTCTTGCATTAGACGTGCCTCGTCCTCCCCACAACCCCACCACCAGATGGCGTTGAGAAACTCTCTCCAAAGATTCCCCCCTAGATTGCATCTGGGAAGTACAATGCAGAGCCTCTTTATACTCAGATTCTTAAAAGTTCCAGAGGAATTCTATCATTGACCTTTCTATCCCTGGGCCCTGGCATAGCTGGAGGTGGTAGGAGAAGGGGAGGAGGGAACTAGTACTGCGTAAGTGGCTTCACAGTTTCTGCTCTCTTGCTGTCTCTCCATACCCTCCTCCTTACTCTTCAGATTGAAAGAAAAGAGCAGTTTCGTTGGCTCACATCCCCTGTCACATCCCTTTTCCTGTGGCATATGTGGATGGTACATGCTTCATACTCTGAAGTGACCCCTCCTTTCTCCAAATCCTTTGGTGATTCATGTTTCACTGTGTGGGATGGGAGGGGAGAAGGCTGCTGCAATACAAGGGTAGTCACTGGGACAGGGGCAGGGGGGTGAGAAGCACATCCTTTAATGCTCCAAATAACATCCTACCCACAAGGAAACCATGGGAGAAAAAGATGTGACTTGACAATTGGTAGTTTTATCTAGGATTTTCATTGCCTTTTCACCTCCTTCCCCCCCAAATTAAGTGCAACCCACGTGAAATGAAGAGGAAATATAATCAATTAAATAGTGCCACAGCAGAGTTTTCTTGCAGTACAATATGATTTGGGAAGAGATGGGAAAAAAGAAAACAACTGACTCCAGTATAAATATATATACAGGTCTGCATACTGCATCACAGTTATAGTCAAGAGTTTATAGGGAAATACTGCTTTAGAAGATCTCAGCTGTATATTTTGGAAAGTGTACAGTTTCTAGTCTGGATGTGTTCTGATTCATTCTGGGAACCTCTCGTATAAGAGTTTATGGATTTCAGATGATTCTGAAAGTTCTAGGCTACTGATTTAGGTAGGAACTCCCTATCTAGGTCTTTTTCTGAAAGGTTCAGTTTTCCAAGAAATAACTGAAACCATTTTATCCTGTGTGGTTTTCCAAACCCACTGAGCCAGCCCCAGAATAAGCTGGGAGAAGACACCAAGCTTTTTAGTAGAAGAACCAGATCCCAAACCTGAGGCCGGATCTGCTACAAACCTTTACACTGAGGAGGTTCCTGGAATCCCTACACCCTCCCAGAGCACAGAGCACAAGGGGGAGACCATAGTCACTTTGAACCTCCCAGCCTGGAAACTACGTCTTAGATGCCCTGTCAGCCATTACCAGCCAATATGTGTCCATGGTGGATATAGTAGGGCTTTAATATTTTGTGTCAAAATATGGATTTATATATTGCTTTGTAGTTCAACAAAGAATGCATCTTATATTACATAACTGCTGAAACTGCTATGCTTCTAAGGAGAGAAATATATCAAAAGATTTCTGATAAAATAAAAATAGGCAAAGGAAAACACAATAAAAAAGTAAAATTAAATTGCTAGTAGAGACGATATCTACTAAACTCCAAGTAATTATGTTTAGGTATATGGTGAAAACTTTCTAAATTTTCTAAAATGTGTTCCTTGAGCTTAAAAACTTGTCATTTATTTTCAGAATTGTATGATACATTAAAATCACTAGTAAATATTTACCTGTATATATCTTTTCAGTTTTTGA
Organism: Eubalaena glacialis; assembly: GCF_028564815.1. Classification (NCBI taxonomy): domain Eukaryota; kingdom Metazoa; phylum Chordata; class Mammalia; order Artiodactyla; family Balaenidae; genus Eubalaena; species Eubalaena glacialis. Next base: position 32,669,808 of record NC_083726.1, on the reverse strand, counting down.
ATATGTTTTTGAAAAAGGAATTCTTTTTCGCCAGGCTGAACCATTATATGATGTTGACATATATTTATCTGAGAGAAAAAGGAAACAGGAATTAAATATTTTATAATGTAAAAATCATATTCCAGGAGCATTTCAAAGTTATAAATATCTCAGAGGTGAAGCTATTCTCTAATAATTCATTTTACCATTTCAAGGCTAAGGCATCAGGGATACAAGTGAGCTTATTAAAACCATTTAAGTTATCAATGAACACGGTTATACATCTCTTAATTGACTGTTCAGTTCCTCAAATAAGGCTTGCTCCCACGAGGCTAAGCTAGAGAAGAGTATGATGTGTGTATGTAATCAAAATGTTTCATTGCCTGGCCTTACCATGATTTTACATAAAATTCTGTTAACATTTGCAGAGCTAAAGAAAGGAAGGAAAGAAAGGAAGGAAGGAAGGAAGGAAGGAAGATAGGTGAGGGCACCTTAACACAAATCTAGACTGTGGCATCAAACTGTTCTGGTAGTTACTGTATTCTTCACAGTTATCCACTCACAGTAAAATAATAATAAAATTAATAACAAAATAATAGTAGTAAATAAAATTAAAAGTCTGTTTCACTTAAGAATATCCTTATTTTTATATATAAATCCATACATCATTCCATTCTAAAACAAATAGAAGAAAATAATTTAAAAGCCAACTTCTATTTAAATTGTAAAAGGAGGACCTAAGAGAGACATAGAGTTTTCACTTATGTTTCAGAAAGTACACAACATTCAGAACTCTACTAACTAGACTGTGCACACAGGAAAATACAGACATGAAATTACAGGGAATTGAGTGACCTTTTGTTAAGTTGAGAAAACAAACCCAACTTTAAAAGAGCCAAATTCATCTGAGAGAGGGGAAAAAAAAAGAGAGATTTGGTTCCCTCCTCCCTTGCGTCCTTGTACTTCCTGAGAAATACTATGACTTTGCCTATTACATGATGAAATGATTTAGAAGCAATCTGGGCATGGGTGGGAGAGATGAGAGGTTGTCAAAAATATTGCAGTTAACCCCCAAACTAACCCTTTCAGAAAGTAATCATGAAGGCCTAAAGAAAAACCACAGCACTAGACAGAAAGTGATAATTGAACAATGCAGTCAGTGGAACAAGAAAATGTCAACCATTCAAAAACAATCCTCAAGAGTGAAATAAAGTTATCCAGGGGGAACAAAGTGCAGTGCTCTGAGACAAAATTCTAGAGGGTCATGTCAAGCCATCTGCAGCCAACATGTTTTCTCCAATATCCTTTAAATCATGTGTACTCCTGCACATGGACAAAACTCCTCTTACTAGTTTTCTAAGATGTTATGGTGGTGATGGCCTGGAAAAAGAAGGGGGTGGATAGCAATTAAGATTGGTTGGACCATCAGGAAATTCCATGGGAATGCAAACCACAGACATGAGTAAAGAGCCTTATATAAGTGTAGAACTCCACCTGAATAGAGGTTGAATTTGGGTTCCTTGTTAACATCAACTTTATTGTAGGACCCGTTTGTGGGCCTGCTGCGGGGAGGTGCATTCATTGAGACAGTTCTGACAGCATCTCTCTGAACATGGATATAGGAGGCATTCTCAGAATTTCCGTTTTTATTATTGCGATGGTAACTCATTTTATTTTGGGGATTTGGAGCCTGTACTGCTATAAAAGAAAGGGGGAAGAGAGTGAGGGATAAAACAAGCTGATTTCACACCTGTAAATAACATATTGCACTTTAAATGTTTGATAGCACAACGGAAGATAATGTAAGCTAAAAGAACTAAGTTTATAGGAATTGGGCTGACATCTAAAATAACATGTTGCATGACAATGACTTGTTTTTCTGCTAGAAAATATTATTTAATCTCTTTTCAAATTACAATTTAGGAATATCAAATACATAGACACTTTACCTCTCCGCATTCCTGGGCCAGGAAAGTTCTTTGGTTCATCATATATCCATTTTCTTTTTTTCACGCCTTTAAAATGAGGCTTCCTCACTGGTTGGACATCATTTACTTAAAGAAGATACAAATTTTTACAGGTTTTAAAGAGACGCTTTCATGTGAAAATTACTGTAGGTGATAATTACATATCTGTGCATTCACATGTCAAGCAAGAGAAAAAAATAAATGTACCACCCCAGTACTTTACTTTCTAGAACAAAGGGTGATTTAATTTTAAGTACCAAAAAAATCTATCTTGGAAATTGATTGATGAGAAAACTTTCAATAAGTAACGTTCCTTTGGAGAAAAATGCTTTTCTCCAAAGGAATGTGTGGATCCTTGTAGGTTTAAAAGAACATAAAATTACAATCCAAATATAATTATATATCCCATTATAATGTTATTTTTAAGTAGTTTTAGAATTGTGATTTTGAACATAAATCTTTCTGTACTTTTTAAGCCAAAACTACTACGTCTTAAGAAGTTGGATTAGTGTAAAATACTTTAATGACTATTACCTTACTGTTTTAAGATCTTAAGAAGTTGGGGGTATAGATAGTTTGGTGAAATAAGCCTCAGTAATCAGAATTTGTAAGTGCTAATATCACTAAGTTATTCACTTCTTGCTTGCATGTTTTTACATGGAAAATTTTATGTGCATGCTCAATTTTCCAGGAATATCTAAGGTACATTTCTCCAGAGTGTCTTAAAACGATTTAGTAAAGAGGAGCATTCTTTATTATTTCTCTATGTGGAGATCCTAAACATTCACAAGTAGCTACTACACAGAGAAAATGAACATCAAATTCACTCTGTAGATTACGTTAGCTCTCTACAGCGGGCTGATAAATCTCTCTTCGCCCTAGCTCTCATCTTCAGCGTCAGCAGTAAGCCTTCAGTGAAGCTCTGATTCACCACCTCCGCTCCAAACATCATGCTCCACCCTTACTCTCAGGCTCCCACTCCTAGAACTTGGAAACCATATTTTTCACAAGTGTCACTTCACTAAGCTTCTCTCAGGTAAACCGTCACGGTTCCCTTTGTTTCCCAGCTGGGGCTGAAGAATATTACAGGGGTTCAATAAATGAAATAAGGAAAATGAAGGAAGGAGGGAGGGAAACAGGAAGATTCATGAGTCTTAATTGCATCAAGAGAAGAAGCTCCAAGTACTAAATAGCAAGGAGAAGCCAAACCAAGAAAAATAAATCTGAAACATAATAAAAATTTGTCAACGTATCCCAGCACAGGTTAAATTTAAAATGTACTAATGAATCTTCAGAGAACGTAGTATATTATTAACTTTAATATCTAAATTAAACTAGTGGGAAAGTGTAAAATCTACTAGGACCTACATCACAATTCATTGTCAATTAGAAGAATATTGTGTCTTTAATTCTTAATCCTGAATAGTTTTCAAACCATCCTTTTTTCTTTCTTTTTTAAAATTCTCCTTCAAATAAGCAAAACAAATCCATGATAAGGCAAATATATCTAAGGCCAAAAAGTGATAGAGCTGATGTCTCACTTGAAGAGGGGTCCTCTCTGCACTTCATACTGATATTCTCAGTAGCATTTAATACATGCGTTGTAGGTACTAGTCGGGTAGTTAGGGAACGCTTTGGATGAGGACTGTCCTTGTTATCTTTTAAAAGCAAATTAAGAAAATAGAATGTCACTATTAGTAAAAAGAAGTGTTTCAGTTGGTATTTCACTTTGCAAGCATTATATGATGGGCATACCTATTTAAAATATATATAGGTATATTAATTTTTAGAACCCACCACTGAAATTCCCTAATTACCACATTGAGTCCCCCAAATTTGTCACTAACAAAACATTAAAAATTCAGAAATAACAGCCATTATCTTCAATATGTAAATTATATATTTGTGGCAATATTTTTAATACCTCTGTATAAAAAAATAAAATACAAAAAAATAAAAGGTTATCAATTTTACATCAAGTGTGCCAATTTAAACCAAGGATGAAGAAATACCTGTAACAATCTTCACTTGTTCTAAGCTTTGGAGCAGGACCATCCAATAGAGTTTTCTACAATGATGGAAACATTCTAAATCTGTGCTGTCTGAAATGATAGCCACTGGTCACATGTGGATATTGAGCACTTGCAATATGGCTAGTGCAACTGATGAGCTGAATTTTAAAATTTTTATTTAATTTTAATTAATTTAAACAGCCACACGTGAATGGTGGCTATGGTTATTAGTGTAGTTAGAGGTGTGTGTTTTTTGATGGATTGAGCAAAAGAGAGGAAACAAGATTTACATATAATTTTCCATAAGGAGAATTTGATCACAAGTGTCTTCCTGTTCTTAAGAATATTTATTTAATGGTGGGGAAAACAGTAGATGTAATTGGTTAATACTTAGATGGAGAACATGTGAAGTCCTCTAATTAGAGGACAGCTGTACTGTCTGTGACTGAGAGAGCTGCCCAGCAGAGGTCCCAGCTGGGGGATTCTAAGCACGATAAAGGCAGCATAAAACTACAGAGGATGTATTTTATTATCATATCTCTGGATTATTCACAGACTATAATTAGTAACAATCATAAAGTGGGGAAGTCAGCATGAGAATTAATACTCTTCTCAGTATATATATGTTCACAAACAAAGCTTTCTAAGAAAATTCAATCACACTGAATATTGGAAGCTGAAAAAAAAAAAAAAAAACTAGAGGACTGGGTATTACCATTTAAGAGAACCAATAACTTTAGAGCTAGCAAGACTCCTAGAAATTATGTAGTCCAACAGGCTAATTTTTCAGATAAGGAAACTGAAGCTAAAAAAAGATGAAGCCCCATAGGCAAATAATTAGGGATAGAGCCAGGACTGGAAACTTAGGGCTTCTGACTCCTATCTAGTGTATTTTGTGTATATTTTTATTTATTACCTTGCCTCTACAAAAATCATGCTTTATATTTAAATTGTCTATACAAATTACAAATGGATCAAAATATAGACTGGCTCATTACCTTTAGCATTTGAACATTTCGACATCGTGATTTCTTTCTTTTCAGTTAAAGCTTCATTTTCATCTACTCCAAGAAATATGATCCTCTGTGGAATGTAACAGTCACCTCCTATGACAATAACTTACTGTCAGTGGCAATGATGGCAGAAAATTGTACAAAACTATCTTTTAATACAGGATAATCCTCCCCTAAAATACCCCTTTTGCACACTTTTATGTAAATACTTCTCAGTGATACCATCACCATCTCTATACATATCATATGTTTCGATTAATACATGTGTATATATATATATGAAAATACAGTATGTACACTTACAGATAATTGGAAGAAAATGCACAGTCAACACAATTTTCCATATAACAATCTTTACCACACTTTAGAGATACTCAGAGTAAATATAATTTATCTTCCACATAATATCTTCAGATATATGAAAGCAGTTTTTATGTTCCTTAAAGATCTTCTATATTCCAGGATAAATATCCATAGTTGCTTTAAATATTACTTAAATACTTAATTTCAGATCCTTCACCATACAAGTTACCCTTTCTTAACATAAAATATTTGTTTCAAGTAACCTTGTTTAAAAATGATGCCCAAATGTGGACTACCCTGTACAGAAATCAGTGGAACTAGTATAATAATAGATGACATTTATGGAGCATCTTTCTATAAGTCATACACTCTACTAGTATTTTAAATGACTTATCACATTTAATTATTTTCCTATACTACTCCTAATAATTCAATGTAAGTTTACCTTAGCTATTTGGTAGCTGACACATGTTACTGAATTATTTTGAAACCTTGTGGCCAACAAAAACATTTATTTTTTTCCTCACAATATATATCATGTCAGGTCTTTCCCAACTTGAAGAAAACCTACCGGTAATGTCTTGGACTTAAATGCAAGAGATTATGTTTATCACAGTTTGAGTTTACGTTGTTAAGTCTGGCTCATTGTTCCAGCATATTAACTTCCAGTCATCTGTAAATTTTATAAACGCGTCTCTATACATCTAGTCATTCAATTGTTTAAATGTAAAATCATTTATTCTACAAATATTTACGGAGTGCACATCATGTGCCAGACATTCTACTAGAGATTCGTCTAGAGCAATTGATTATACACAATTCCTGACCTCAAGGAGTTTATCCAAAGCCAATGAATAAAATGCTAAAAAGATGTTGATGAAACAAATCAGTTATGAGAGAGAAAATTCAGACTCATTTATTATATGGTGACATACTCAGAATCAATCAGTAATAAACTAACTCACCTCCATTTTCAAAAGCAGCAATGTCAGTCCTTGGTTTCCTATCCAGTGATGCTTTTATCTCACCTTGCCTTTCAAATAGGCTGAATTTTGTTGGAACTGTCAGACTGTCCCCTAGGAAAAAAAAAAAATCACTCCAGGAACCATTACGCGGTTACCTAAGTTTATGATAGAATTTATGATGACAGTAAAAAGACTAAAAGTTAATGGAAATATTGTTTGCACAGTGATTTGATGAACAATAAATTTATAATTATACAAATTTTAAGCCAATTTATAATTAGGAGGAAAGCAGAAGGCAAGTTTATTTTCCTATGTGGCTAACGTATCAAGTGGCAGTTAAAAAATTTAAGCAATCTAACTCTATAGTGTATGTATATTTAGTTTATATGATGTGCTTTTCATATAATGAATTTTGTAATATTTATTTTGTTTTCATCTACTAACCATGAACAGAGTAAAAAGTATTAGGGTCAACTACTGATTAAAAAATGCTAATTATACTGATAATTAATTCTTACCATTTCCTTATACATCTCTAGCTAATCTTCTCCAAAAATAAAATATTAAAAGGAGAATAAAAGAGCTATGACAATCTGATACAACTCGTGATTCTGGACTGGATTCTAAACCAGGGAAAAAACTTCATTTTGTTATAAAGGACATTGATGGCACAATTGGTGAAATTTTTTTTAAAAAGTCTGTAAATAATATTGAATCAGTAGTGATTTCCTGATATTGATATTTATACTGCATTTGGGTGAGAGTTATGTAGGGGCATCATGCCTGCAACTAACTCTCAAACAATTTGAAAAAAATAACAACAATGTGTGTGTTGAGAGAGAGAGGGAGAGAGAGTGAAAAATCAAATGTGTAAAATGCTAACATTTGGGGAAATCTGGGTAAAGGATATTCATGAATTAACTGAAATTATTTTTAAAAAAAAAGCTTTTTAAGCCATAATGTAAAGCAAAAATGCATATAATTGTCTTTATAATCTGCCATTTTTAATATTCATTGCTAATGTGTTTGTTTTTGTTTTGTTATTGTTTTATTTTTTCTTGTCTCCATAATTCAAGAAATCTGTCCTTCACTAGATGGCTCCCATCTATCAGCTAGGTCTTTTTGATTATTCTACCATCTGATGGCATGGTGCTGCCATCTACTGCCATATGTTTAAATAGTTTGCCACACATACGTACTTGCAAGACAGGCATTCTACTTTTTATCCTATACTCATATTGATCCTGGGAGACTTTGCCAACTATATATATATTTTTTTTTTTAAAGAGGAGAATAGAATTCAGATCTCTCCTACTCCTGCAAAACTTGTTTTGCAGCTCATCCCAGGGGCAAGAAAACTACTTAAACTCATGGCAACCATGGATTTTTTTCTCTGAGTTCCTTTTTTTTTTTTTTTTAATTTTATTTTATTTATGTTTTTATACAGCAGATTCTTATTAGTCATCAATTTTATACACATCAGTGTATACATGTCAATCCCAATTGCCCAATTCATCACACCACCACCACCACCCCCCCGTGGCTTTCCCCCCTTGGTGTCCATACGTTTGTTTTCTACATCTGTGTCTCAATTTCTGCCCTGCAAACTGGTTCATCTGTACCATTTTTCTAGGTTCCACATATATGCGTTAATATACGATTTTTGTTTTTCTCTTTCTGACTTACTTCACTCTGTATGACAGTCTCTACATCCATCCACATCTCAACAAACGACCCAAAATCATTCCTTTTTATGGCTGAGTAATATTCCATTGTATATATGTACCACTACTTCTTTATCCATTTGTCTGTCGATGGGCATTTAGGTTGCTTCCATGACCTGGCTATTGTAAATAGTGCTGCAATGAACATTGGGGTGCATGTGTCTTTTTGAATTATGGTTTTCTCTGGGTATATGCCCAGTAGTGGGATTGCTGGATCATATGGTAATTCTATTTTTAGTTTTTTAAGGAACATCCATACTGTTCTCCATAGTGGCTGTATCAATTTACATTCCCACCAACAGTGCAAGAGGGTTCCCTTTTCTCTACACCCTCTCCAGCGTTTGTTGTTTGTAGATTTTCTGATGATGCCCATCCTAACTGGTGTGAGGTGATACCTCATTGTAGTTTTGATTTGCATTTCTCTAATGATTAGTGATGTTGAGCAGCTTTTCATGTGCTTCTTGGCCATGTGTATGTCTTCTTTAGAGAAATGTCTATTTAGGTCTTCTGCCCATTTTTGGATTGGGTTTTTTTTGTTTGTTTGTTTGTTTTTATTTATGGTTGTGTTGGGTCTTCGTTTCTGCGCGAGGGCCCTCTCCAGCTGCGGCAAGTGGGGGCCACTCTTCATCGCGGCGCGCGGGCCTCTCACCATCGCGGCCTCTCCCGTTGCGGAGCACAGGCTCCAGACGCGCAGGCTCAGTAACCATGGCTCACGGGCCCAGCCGCTCCGCGGCACGCGGGACCCTCCCAGACCACGGCCCAAACCCGTATCCCTTGCATTGGCAGGCAGACCCTCAACCACTGCGCCACAAGGGAAGCCCCCGGGTTGTTTGTTTTTTAAATATTGAGCTGCATGAGCTGTTTATATATTTTGGAGATTAATCCTTTGTCCGTGGATTCGTTTGCAAATATTTTCTCCCATTCTGAGGGTTGTCTTTTCGTCTTGTGTATGGTTTCCTTTGCTGTGCAAAAGCTTTGAAGTTTCATTAGGTCCCATTTGTTTATTTTTGTTTTTATTTCCATTACTCTAGGAGGTGGATCAAAAAAGATCTTGCTGTGATTTATGTCAAAGAGTGTTCTTCCTATGTTTTCCTCTAAGAGTTTTATAGTGTCTGGTCTTACATTTAGGTCTGTAATCCATTTTGAGTTTATTTTTGTGTATGGTGTTAGGGAGTGTTCTAATTTCATTCTTTTACATGTAGCTGTCCAGTTTTCCCAGCACCACTTATTGAAGAGACTGTCTTTTCTCCATTGTATATTCTTGCCTCCTTTGTCATAGATTAGTTGACCATAGGTGCGTGGGTTTCTCTCTGGGCTTTCTATCTTGTTCCATTGATCTATGTTTCTGTTTTTTCTGCCAGTACCATATTGTCTTGATAACCATAGCTTTGTAGTATAGTCTGAAGTCAGGGAGTCTGATTCCTCCAGCTCCATATTTTCCCCTCAAAACTGCTTTGGCTATTCGGGGTCTTTTGTGTCGCCATAAAAATTTTAAGATTTTTTGTTCTAGTTCTGTAAAAAATGTCATTGGTAATTTGAGAGGGATTGCATTGAATCTGTAGATTGCTTTGGGTAGTATAGTCATTTTCACAATATTGATTCTTCAATCCAAGAACATGGTATATCTCTCCATCTGTTGGTATCATCTTTAATTTCCTTTATCAGTGTCTCATAGTTTTCTGCATACAGGTCTTTTGTCTCCCTAGGTAGGTTTATTCCTAGGTATTTTATTCTTTTTGTTGCAGTGGTAAATGGGAGTGTTTCCTTAATTTCTCTTTCATATTTTTCATCATTAGTGTATAGGAATGCAAGAGATTTCTGTGCATTAATTTTGTATCCTGCAACTTTACCAAATTCATTGATTAGCTCTAATAGTTTTCTGGTGGCATCCTTAGGGTTCTCTATGTATAGTATCATGTCATCTGCAAACAGTGACAGTTTTACTTCTTCTTTTCCAATTTGTATTCCTTTAATTTCTTTTTCTTCTCTGATTGCCATGGCTAGGACTTCCAAAACTATGTTGAATAATAGTGGTGAGAGTGGACATCCTTGTCTCGTTCCTGATCTTAGAGGAAATGCTTTCAGTTTTTCACCATTGAGAATGATGTTTGCTGTGGGTTTGTCGTATATGGCCTTTATTATGTTGAGGTAGGTTCCCTCTATGCCCACTTTCTGGAGAGTTTTTATCATAAACGGGTGTTGAATTTTGTCAAAAGCTTTTTCTGCATCTACTGAGATGATCATATGGTTTTTATTCTTCAATTTGTTTATATGGTGTATCACATTGATTGATTTGCGTATATTGAAGAATCCTTGCATCCCTGGGATAAATCCCACTTGATCATGGTGTATGATCCTTTTAATGTGTTGTTGGATTCTCTTTGCTAGTATTTTGTTGAGGATTTTTACATCTATATTCATCAGTGATATTGGTCCTTAATTTTCTTTTTTTGTAGTGTCTTTGTCTGGTTTTGGTATCAGGGTGATGGTGGCCTCATACAATGAGTTTGGGAGTGTTCCTTCCTCTTCAGTTTTTTGGAAGAGTTTGAGAAGGATGGGTGTTAGCTCTTCTCTAAATGTTTGATAGAATTCACCTGTGAAGCCATCTGGTCCTGGACTTTTGTTTGTTGGAAGATTTTTAATCACAGTTTCAATATCATTACTTGTGATTGGTCTGTTCATATTTTCTGTTTCTTCCTGGTTCAGTCTTGGAAGGTTATACCTTTGTAAGAATTTGTCCATTTCTTCCAGGTTGTCCATTTTATTGGCATAGAGTTGCTTGTAGTAGTCTCTTAGGATGCTTTGTATTTCTGCAGTGTCTGTTGTAACTTCTCCTTTTTCATTTCTGATTTTATTGATTTGAGTCCTCTCCCTCTTTTTCTTGATGAGTCTGGCTAATGGTTTATCAATTTTGTTTATCTTCTCAAAGAACCAGCTTTTAGTTTTATTGATCTTTGCTACTGTTTTCTTTGTGTCTATTTCATTTATTTCTGCTCTGATCTTTATGATTTCTTTCCTTCTGCTAACTTTGGGTTTTGTTTGTTCTTCTTTCTCTAGTTCCTTTAGGTGTAACATTAGATTGTTTGAGATTTTTCTTGTTTCTTGAGGTAGGTTTGTATAGCTATAAACTGCCCTCTTAGAACTGTTTTTGCTGCATCCCGTTGGTTTTGGATCATCGTGTTTTCATTGTCATTTGTCTCTAGGTATTTTTTGATTTCCTCTTTGATTTCTTCAGTGATCTCTTGGTTATTTAGTAACATCTTGTTTGGCCTCCATGTGTTTGTGTTTTTTACGTTTTTTTCCCTGTAATTCATTTCTAATCTCATAGCGTTGTGGTCAGAAAAGACGCTTGATATGATTTCAATTTTCTTAAATTTACTGAGGCTTGATTTGTGACCCAAGGTGTGATCCATCCTGGAGAATGTTCCATGCACACTTGAGAAGAAAGTGTAATCTCCTGTTTTTGGATGGAATGTCCTATAAATATCATTAAATCTATCTGGTCTATTGTGTCATTTAAAGCTTGTGTTTCCTTATTGATTTTCATTTTGGATGATCTGTCCATTGGTGTAAGTGATGTGTTAAAGTCCCCCACTATTATTGTGTTACTGTCGATTTCCTCTTTTATAGCTGTTAGCAGTTGCCTTATGTATTGAGGTGCTCCTATGTTGGGTGCATATATATTTATAATTGTTATATCTTCTTCTTGGATTGATCACTTGATCATTATGTAGTGTCCTTCCTTGTTTCTTGTAACATTCTTTATTTTAAAGTCTATTTTATCTGATATGAGTATTGCTACTCCAGCTTTCTTTTGATTTCCATTTGCATGGAATATCTTTTTCCATCCCCTCACTTTCAGTCTGTATGTGTCCCTAGGTCCGAAGTGGGTCTCTTTTAGACAGCATATAGATGGGTCTTGTTTTTGTATCCATTCAGCAAGCCTGTGTCTTTTGGTTGGAGCATTTAATCCATTCACGTTTAAGGTAATTTTCGATATGTATGTTCCTATGACCATTTTCTTAATTGTTTTGGGTTTGTTTTTGTAGGTCCTTTTCTTCTCTTGTGTTTCCCACTTAGAGAAGTTCCTTTAGTATTTGTTTTAGAGCTGGTTTTGTGCTGCTGAATTCTCTTAGCTTTTGCTTGTCTGTAAAGCTTTTGATTTCTCCATCGAATCTGAATGAGATCCTTGCCAGGTAGAGTAATCTTGGTTGTAGGTTCTTCCCTTTCATCACTTTAAGTATATCATGCCACTCCCTTCTGGCTTGTAGAGTTTCTGCTGAGAATTCAGCTGTTAACCTTATGGGAGTTCCCTTGTATGTTATTTGTCATTTTTCCCTTGCTGCTTTCCATAATTTTTCTTTGTCTTTAATTTTTGCCAGTTTTATTACTATGTGTCTCGGCATGTTTCTCCTTGGGTTTATCCTGTATGGGACTCTCTGCGCTTCCTGGACTTGGGTGGCTATTTCCTTTCCCATGTTAGGGAAGTTTTCGATTATAATCTCTTCAAATATTTTCTCTGGTTCTTTCTCTCTCTCTTCTCCTTCTGGGACCCCTATAATGTGAATTTTGTTGCGTTTAATGTTGTCACAGAGGTCTCTTAGGCTGTCTTCATTTCTTTTCATTCTTTTTTCTTTATTCTGTTCAGCAGCAGTGAATTCCACCATTCTGTCTTCCAGGTCACTTATCCGTTCTTCTGCCTCAGTTATTCTGCTATTGATTCCTTCTAGTGTAGTTTTCATTTCAGTTATTGCACTGTTCATCTCTGTTTGTTTGTTCTTTAATTCTTCCAGGTCTTTGTTAAACATTTCTTGCATCTTCTTGATCTTTGCCTCCATTCTTTTTCCGAGGTCCTGGATCATCTTCACTATCATTATTCTGAATTCTTTTTCTGGAAGGTTGCCTATCTCCACTTCATTTAGTTTTTTTTCTGGGGTTTTATCATGTTCCTTCATCTGGTACATAGTCCTTTGCCTTTTCATCTTGTCTATCTTTCTGTGAATGTGGTTTTTGTTCCACAGGCTGCAGGACTGTAGTTCTTCTTGCTTCTCGTGAATTCCTTGTTTTATATGCAGAAAATAATCTTCTTCTTATCTTGCCTTCAAGGGCAAGATGTTCACCAACAGAAAAGTCAGATTCACCAGAACATAAGATCCATAAAAGGCACAGCTTTGGAATTATTCACCTGTTTTGCCGTTGAAATTGGCTGGTACACAGGAGGCACTCATTCAATGAATAAACGTACCCTTGTTCTGCCGCTAGTGTTGTTCTGTGTTCTCCCTTTTGTCCTTCTAGGGCTAAGTTGTCCCTTCTACTTATAAAGAAAAATCTACACCTGTTTCATAGGGAGATTTATTTTCATAGCTAAATAAAATGGTAAAACCAAATTATTTACAGAATTATTGCATGGGGTGTGTAGTGCTACCATGTGTTTATTAAGTCTATTCATTCTGTGGTTCCTCTGGAAAATACAATTACATTAATAGCAGCTTTTCATATTAAATTTAGGTCATCGATAAAATCACTTCCTTCTCACTCTCATTTCTGATGTATTATTTATCATTTGACTTCAGTGCATACCTTACTAAATAATTCACAGCTATCACACCAAGTACCTCTTATTCATCACCTTGAAATGCTTCCTTTTCATTCCTTACCTTCCTGCAATTCACTGCCATTTTCCAAAGGCTTTTCTAACTCTTTTTCCACCGTAGAGGCTATGCTTTTAGATGATAAAGTATCTGGAGGAGTATGAAATCTGTAGTATTCACCTAATCTCCCACAAGAAAATTAACAGTTAGTGTACTTCTCACATCAAATATTAGAAAATCCACAAATGTTTGATTTCTTACCAGATTTATAACACATCTCCTTTATTGCTCTTTTTTCTTCAATTTCTTCAGGAGTCTTTGTCCATAAGCTAGAAGCATCTATAGGATATATATATTTTTAATTAAATTGTCCCAAAGCCAAATAATCTGAAAATTTATAAACCAGAATGAAACATCCCACACATTGTTCTCATGAATGGATTACTGTTTTAAAAAACATTTAAAATCAGTAATTTGCACACTGTCAAATGTTTCTCATTGCTATATTTTACATTTTAGAAAGAATCAGTCAAGAGGAAAGAAATGACTATACATTATGTGTCTTGAGATGAGAAGCTTCAGGTACAGATCCACATTTGAGATCATCTTTGTTTGCTTGCTTGCTTGTTTGTTTGGAGAAGGAAGATGTAAGTATGGGAGACACAGAGCTACAGCAGAAAAGGACACATCTCCTTCCTCCTCTTCTTCCTCAAAGTTAGTTTTTAAAATTAAAGGATGGTGAATGGGTTGCGATATATCCTCCTGAGGTTTCAGGGGCTCCCGACTCTGGGACAGAGGTGCAATTCCCTCCTGAGTTTGTTTCTGTAGTAAAATACCTACAGAAAAAATGTCACATTTCAGTTTTTCAATGTGCCCACATCCTGTGTCTCCATGGAAGGACATATTCCAGGGTAGAGACAGACTGAGAGTTTATTTTTCCACATGCCTATCTTGTTTGTACATACTTATTGGCACTGAAGGGCTGTGATGATATGGGAGGAATAGCATGGGCTACACTGCAAAAGACCTGGGTTCTAACCTTGTTTATACTTTGGCAAGGATTACCTGGGATAATGCAGATGATAGTGCTTTATAAATTATAAACTACTCTATTGATCTCTATAACTTCAAGGATCAAATGTGAGACAGATGGATATAATCATGTAATAGATTGACACTCATGTATATCAATGTTAAGTTATATATAAATAATAAAAGTTATATAAATCAATGTTATCAATATTAAGTTATATAAAAGTAAAACAGGCTATTAGTATACCTACAAGCAACTGTGCATATTTAAACATGAGATCTGTCTCCTAGCCATCATACAACAAAACACTTCCAATCCAAATGATAAGCATATGTGTACACATAGAACAAATTAGAACATAATGAATTTAATATACTTAATAAAATGAAAGCTATTTTCTCACCCAAATCTGCCTTGTGTATTACATTATACACTTCTAATAGTTAAACAAATATGTAGAAAATACCATGAGGTTTTTGAATGTGCACTGTGAATCTGAGAAAAGGTTTACTAACCATTTTGTTCATCTTCTTCCTCCTCTTCTTCCTCAAAGTTTGTTTTTAAAACTAAGGGATGGTGAATGGGTCGTGATATAGTCTCCTGAGGTTTCAGAGGTTCCTGACTCTGGGTTGGGGGTGGAATTCCTTCCTGAGTTTCTTTCTGCGGTGTGATATCTATAGAGGAAATGCAACATTTCAGTCTTTTCAAGATACACGTTTTGGTGCATGTTCAATGATCAACTGTTGTCCTCCTGATTAACTGCATATTTGTTAAAAGGTATCTGATCAACCGTTGTCCTCCTGATTAACTGCATATTTGTTAAAAGGTGTCTCTTCTTATTTCTGGAAAGGTTATTGAATTAACTTGTAAAAAGATAGCAACATTTTGCTGGTAAGGTGTGGAAAATATGCTAATTCATAGACTTTAGATAGTAATTATAACCATGATTTGGTTTATATCATACTTTGATATAAATACAAAGTGATCATAAGCATTACTGTATTCTTACATTACATCCATGGGATAAGAATAACTTAACTAATCACATTACAATAATTTAACAAAGGCAAACTCATGTAAGACATAGCTTATAATGGCAGAGTATACGTGTTCAAAAGAGGAAAAAATCCAATGGCTGGGGGTTGATAACTTCGAAGTGAGAATAATACTTTCAGATTCCTTTATTGACTCACATGGGTCAGATTGACCAAAGCTCTAGGTCATATTTAAATGTTCTGTAACCTTCAAAACTAACCAGCAAATAATAGAAAAAGCCAGTGAACACATGTATCTTCTATCATTACTTATTCAATTCCCTTGGTTTTTCAAACCAATAGTTATCAAATTTGGCTAATTATCAGAATCAACTAAAAAAATTATTCAAATCATCTTTTGGGTCTCTGTTTTTCAAATTTCTGATTCAGCAGGTCTAAATTAAAGCCTAGAAATCTGATACTATTTTTTAAATGTCTCAGATAATTACAAAATCAGCCAAGTTTGGAAACCATGGCCCCAAATCAATGATCATCTATCTGGTGTCCTGGGTCATGGGAAGGCTTTCCGTGGGTTTGCCATCCCAATAATTTGAAAGCAATCTATCGTATTCCAGATCCTTAATTTCCACATCCATTTTCACCCTAAAATTCGTTTGCCTGAGAGCAAGGCTCAGTTCACAGTAGCCTTTTCTCCACTTTACAAAATAAAGCTCTACTTTACCCATGCCAAAATTTTCTATAGCACATTGCCCGAAAAAGAAATCCTCCTTTACTGATTAATCAAACCACCATGAACTCATAGGGCTTTTTCCATTACCTTGACTTATACACATTTCTACCAGGAGAAAATCATTTTGTGATAGGCAGAATAATATTCTCCCAAAGATGTCCAAGTCTTAATCGCTGAAACCTGTGTATACATTAGGTTATACAGGAAAGAGGAATTAAGACTGCTAATCAGCTCACCTCAGAATTGGCAGATTATCCTTTATTATTCAGGTGGGACTTTCAAAGTAGAAGAGAGATGCAGAGGAAAAGAGCCAGGAAAAGAAGTGGGACAGTGGAAGCTAGGTCAGAGTGATACAGTGTCAGAAGGACTTGACTATCCATTGCTGACTCCGAGGTGGAGGAAGGGGGACATGAACAAAGGAATACTGAAGACCTCTAGAAACTGGAAAAGGCAAGGCAACAGATTCTCTCCCAGAAATCTCCAGAAGGAATGCAGCCCTTAATTTTAATTCAGAGAGATCTCATCAAATTCCTAAACTATAGAACTACAAGACAATAAACTTGAGTTGTTGAAGTCACTTAGTTAAGGGTAAATTGTTACAACAGTAACAGAAAATGAATACACGTGGTATTAGAAAAAAGTGCTATCTGGTTGGAATGTTCTGAATTCAAATGCATAATCGAGTACGTTGCTAGTTAAGAATTTTTGTTGAAAAATTTTGCTTGCTCCATTTCTAGACTATTGTGAAAGAATATGTCACTCTTGAAAAAAAGTCTTGTGGTGTCAATGAAAAGAGAGCACTAGTAAGAAACTGTGAAGGAAAAACATGGCTTTAAACAGAACTTTTTAGCTATTCTCAATACATATTCCCAAGACTTGTCATTAGCTTCAAAGAAAAGCTTCACTGAACATTCAAAACAATACAAGTTAAAATCACATTTTATAAAAGCTTTATTGAGATATAATTCACATACTATACGATTCCTCATTTAAATGTATAATTCAATGTTTTTTAGTATATTCAGGGAGATGTGCAACCATCACCATGATCAGTTTTAGGATATCTGATCACCCCAAAAAAGGAAACCCATACCAATTAGCAGTTACTCTTCATGTCCACCCAACGTCCCCAGCCTTACAGAAGCACTAGTATACTTTGTTTGTATGGATTTGCCTATTCTGGATATTTCATATAAATGGAATTATACAATATGTGGTCCTTGTACATGACTCCTTCCACTTACCACAGTGTTTTTTATAGCCAAATAATATTTCACTGTATGCATATACCACAATTTATCCATTTGGTTGTTATAAATAATGTTGATATGAATATTGTTGTGCAGGTTTTTGTGAGGACATATCTCTTGGGTATATATTTAGGAGTGAATAAGTAGGACATATAGTGACTCTATGTTTAATCTTTTGAGGAACTGCCAGACTGTTTTCCAAAGCAATTGCACCATTTACATTCCTACCTGAAATGTATGAAGATTCCAATTTCTCTACATCCTCGTCAACTCTTATTATCTTTTTGATTAAACTATTCTAGTAGATGTGAGTGGCATCTCACTGTAGTTTTGATTTACATTTATCTAATGGTTAATGATGATGAGCATCTTTTCATGAGCTTATTAGCCATTTGTATATCTTTGAGAAATGTCTATTCAGACTCTTTGTCCATTTTGTAATGAGATTGTCTTTATATTATTGAGTTGTAAGAGCTCTTTATATATTCTAGATATGTCTCTTATTAGATGAAAGATTTACAAATATTTTCTCCCATTCTGTAGGTTGTCTTTTCACTTTTCTTGATGGTATTCTTGAAACACAAAAGTTTCTAATTTTGATGAAATCCAATTCATTTTTTTAATTGATTGCTTGTTTTTCTGGTGTCATAACTGAGAGGGGTTTGAGTAACCTACAATTTCTTATAAGAATTTTATAATTTTAGCTCATATTTAGGTCTTTGGTCTATTTTGAGTTCATTTTTGTAGAGTATAAAGAAGTCCAAGTTGTTGTTGTGTTTTTTTTATATGGCTATCCAGTTTTCTTAGCACCATTTGTTGAGAACACTATTCTTTCCCCCATTGAATGGTCTATGCACCCTTTTCAAAAGTCAATTGACCAGAAATTGATGTACGGAAAGGTTTAGTTCTGGTCCCTCAATTTTATCTCATTGATCTACATATTGATTTTTATGCCAGTACCAGATGGTCTTGATTACTGTAGTTTTGTAGTAATTTCTACATTTCAAAATCAGTAAGTATGAGTTCTACAACTTTGTTTTTCATTTTCAAGATTGTTTTTTACTATTCTGGGTCCCTTGAAATTCTATATACCATTGACCCTTGAACAACACATGCTTGAACTGCAAGGGTCCACTTGTACATGGATTTTTTTTTTTTAATAGTAAATACTACAGTACTTGACAATCCAAGATTGATTGAATCTGAGCATGCAGAACCATGGATATAGAGGAACTGCAGATTCAGAGAACCCTCTGAATCTATAGTTATCTGAGTATAACTATAAGTTATACTCGGATTTTATATGGCTTGGAGGGTCAGCTCCCCTAACCTCCTCTGTTGTTCAATGGTCAACTGTACATTTTAGAATCAGCTTGTCAACTTCTTCAAATAAGTCATTTGGGATTTTGATAGGAGTGGCATTGAATCTATAGACCAATTTGGGGGGTACTGCCATATTAACAATAAAACCAATGTATGAACATGGTCTATCTTTCCATTTTTAAAGTTTCTTTAATTTTTTTCAACAATGTTCTGTAGTTTTTGAATGTTTTGTTCTTCTTTTGTTAAATAACTAAATATTTTTAATGCTGTTGTAAGTGGAATTTTTTTTCATTTCATCTTCACTTTGTTCATTGCTAGTATATAGAAATACAATCAATTATTGTATATTAATCTTGTACCCTGCTGAATTTATTACTTCTAATAGTTTTAAACAAGTTTTTTAGATTTTTCTAAATGAAAGATCATGCCATATGTAAATAGAGATCATTTTATTTCTTCCTTTCCAATCTGAGTGCCTTTTATTTAGCTTTATTGCCCAATCCCCCTGGCTTTAATATAAATGGCAAGAAAACATCCTTATCTTGTTTCTGATTAAGGGGAAAGGCTTTCAGTTATGCCAGTAAGTATATTAGCTGTGGATTTTTCATATATGTCCTAGATCAGGTTGAGGGAGTTTCCTTCTACTTTTAGTTTGTTGAGTGTTATCATGAAAGAGTGTTGGTTTTTGTCAATGCTTTTTGTTCATATACTATGATGACCATGACCATGTTTTTTTTTTGCCCTTTATTCTATTGATCTGGTGTATTACATTAATTCATTTTTTGTAGTTAAACCAACCTTGCATTTCTGGGATAAATCCCACTTGGTCATGAACTAAAATCCTTTTTTTAATGTTGGATTTAGTTTCCTAGAATCTTATCGGGTATTTTTGTGTGTATATTCTGTATAATCCTATTAATATTATATTACATCTGTAATGTGTTACAAACCCCAAAACACATTGTTATAATTATTACTTTCTATAACTTTATATCTTAAAGTAGTTGAGAGAAGGAAAATACATATCTATAGAGTTTGATACATTAACCTTCTTATTTATCATTTCTAGTTTTCTTCATTTGAGTTACCACCTGGTATCATTTCTTTACCATAATACAGGTTTGCTTTCGCCTGCCTCTTTTGTGCTGTTATGGTCAAATATATTACATTTCTAAATGTTATAGGTTCAAAATACAATTATATACATGTACATATATATATTTTTTTCTTTCAGTACTTTGAGTATGTCATCCTACTGCCTTCTGGACTACTTTTTTTCTGGAGAAGTCAGCTGTTAATCATACTGAGGTTCTCTTATACGTGACAAATCATTGTTATTTTGCTTCTTTCCAGAATTTGCTTTTGTTTTGGCATTTACTCTTTTACTATGATGTGTCTAGATGTGTCTATCTTTGGGTTTATTCTACTTAGCATTTGTTGTGCTTCTTGGATATGTAGATTAATAATTTTCATCAAATTTGGGAAGCTTTCAGCCATTATTTCTTTGAATATTTTTTTCTATTTTCCCTCCTCTCATTCTGGTACTCCCACTATGCATGTCCCACGTTTCTCTGAGGTTCTGTTCATCTTTCTTTTTCTTTTTTTTAATTGAAGTAAAATTGATTTACAATGTTGTGTTAGTTTCAGGTGTACAGCAAAGTGATTCAGTTATACATACATATACTTCTATTTGTTTCAGATTCTTTTCCTTTATAGGTTATTATAAAATATTGAGTATAGTTCCCTGTGCTATACAGTAGGGTCCTTGTTGGTTATCTGCTTTATGTATAGTAGTGTGTATATGTTAATCCCAAACTCCTAATTTATCCCTCCCCCTCCCCCTTTCTCCTTTGGTAACCATAAGTTTGTTTTCTATGTCTGTGCGTCTATTTCTGTTTTGTATACAAGTTCATTTGTATCTCCCCCCTTATTTTTTAGATTCCACAGATAAGTAACATCATATGATATTTGTCTTCTATGTCTGGCTTACTTCATTTAGGATGATAATCTCTAGGTCCATCCATGTTGCTGCAAATGGCATTATTTCATTCTTTTTTTATGACTGAGTAATATTCCATTGTATAAATAAAGGGAGAGGGCCCAAATCAATAGAATTAGAAATTAAAAAGGAGAAGTTACAACTGACGCCACAGAAATACAAAGGACTGTAAGAGACTACTACAAGCAACTATATGCCAATAAAATGGACAACCTAGAAGAAATGGAAAAATTCTTAGAAAGGTACAGTCTACCAAGACTGAACCAGGAAGAAATAGAAAATATGAACAGACCAATTACAAGTATTGAAATTGAATCTGTGATTTAAAAACTCCCAACAAACAAAAGTCCAGGACCAGATGGCTTCATAGGCAAATTCTACCAAACATTTTTCTTTTTTCCTTTCAATTCTATACCTTTTTCAGACTATATAATCTCTATTGATCTGTCTTTAGTTTGCTGATTCTTTCTTCTGTCAGCTTAAATCTGCAGTTGAACCCCTCTAATAATTTGTCATTTTGGTTATTGTTCAACTCTAGAATTTCTATTTCATTCTTTTTCATAGTTTATATACTTTTCCAATAAAATTCTAATTTTATGTGCAGTAATTATTTCTCTAAGTTTGTAATGTAATTGTTATTTTAATAAATTATATATCAATAATAATTGCAATGACAACTCAATCCTAAAGAAATGTATTAAAGAGATAACTTAATGACTATAAGTCTCCATAATGTGGAGGCTTATTCTTATACGAATTTTAAAAATTTAGATTTTTATTTATTCTATTTTATTTTTATTATATTTAAATTTGACACCTATTTGCTTTTAAACTTGGAGATGATCACCAGAAGGATTAGGCCTCTTTTGAAAATGTCTGGTTTAGCAACATTTAAATGAAATCTTTTTTTTTTTTTTTTTTTTGGCTGTGCTGGGTCTTAGTTGCAGCATGCGAGATCTTCGTTGCCGCGTGCAGGATCTTTGTTGCGGCATGCAGGATCTTTAGTTGCGGCGTGTGGGATCTTTTAGTTTGGCATGCAGAATCTTTTTTTTTTTTAGTTGCGACATGTGGGATCTTTTTTTTTTTTAGTTGCAGCATGCGGAATCTTTAGTTGTGCGTGCCAACTCTTAGTTGCGGCATGTGGGATCTAGTTCCCTGATGAGGGATCGAACCCAGGCCCCTGGCATTGGGAGCATGGAGTCTTAGCCACTGGACCACCAGGGAAGTCCCTAAATGAAATCTTTTTCAAAAGAGTCCAAAACCTTTTTTAATTTGTTAGCAGATTAAAGTTTAAATTGCAAAAAGACTAACTGGCAGTTTTATATTCCCAGACAAAAAATGCAGGACTCAAGTATTGAACTTAGTGCTTAAAGATAACAGACAATGGCAAATCAGCTAATGAGAAATTGCTTTTGGCAAACACCTCATTCTGGAAGAGCACAGCTGGTAACTTAGATAGCATTGCTGTGGCTCCAACTCACCTACTTAATATGGACCACATGATGGGTCTCAATTCCTTGATCAGAGGCCCTAGAAATTTTCACAGTTTACACATTTAAATGCGTAAATTTTATCTTATTTTAACTGGCTACAAACTTACACATGAATTGCACAATGCTATGTATGAAACAATAGTTATATTTCGCTACCAAAAAATCGTCATTAATCCCACCCTGAATTTGTCAATCACATGCACCTACTGAAACATAAAGGTAGATTTTAAAATAAAGGTATAACTTTGTAATTTAATTTTTGTCTAAGGTGAGATGATTTATTTTCCCGGTTTTGGTTAATATGAACCTTGGTAGGTAAATGTCCCTGGAAATATTTTAGGAAATATTAGGTCTACAAAAGATCAAATTATATCTTCTGAGGTACTGAAATAGTTTTAGAATGAACAGATGATGCAGTGGGTTCAACACATAATTCAAATGAGCTTCGTAGTTTCCTCCAGTCTGGAAATTGAATCCTCTTTCCTACAGCACAGACATCTGTCTGGGCAGAGAAAAAATATTTACCTGCTTAACATGAATAAATACTTTTCTGGACTTCCTGGGATAGAATTAGCCACTATGTGAAAGGTAGTACTACGTACCTATGTTTCGTGGTTGGGATTCATCAGTAAACAAAATAAAGATTCCTACTCTTACGGAATGTTCATTCTATAGGGAGGAATCAGACAACAAACAATAGATGTAGTGAAGAAATAAATTATATTTTATCTGAGAAAATGATAAGGGAAATGGCAAAAGAAAGCAGAGCAAGGCCAGGAAGAATGTGTAGGGAGGAAGTGGGAAGGCTGCCACATTTCAAACAGAGTATTCAGGGTAGACCTCATTAAAAGATGATATTTGAGTAAGGCCTTGAAGAGGTAAAGGAGTTGACCATAAAGCTGTTGAGAGAAGGGCGTTTCATGCAAAGCCCTTGAAGCAGGAGCCTACTAGCAGGGAGAAGCAGGGAAACTGGTATGGTTGGAGCAGAGTGAGCAAGTAGAACAGCTGCAGGAGATAAATCCAGAGAGGAAACAGGGCACCAGATCAAGTACAGTCATTTAGGCCTTTGTCAGGACTCTGATTTTACTCTGAATGAAATGAAAACCAATTGGAGGGGTGATGTCTGATTTATGCATAAGAGTATCACTGACTGTGCTTTGAACAGACATAGAGGGACAAGAGTTGAAGTAGGAAAACCATTTAGGCTATTGCAGTAATCCAGTCAAGAAATGATGTCGGTGTTTTGGCCCAAGGTGGGAATAGTAGAAATAGTGAGAAAAGTCGGATTTTGGATATATTAAATACAGTAGAGTTAACAGGATTTCTGTATGGATTGGATGTGGGATATGAGAGAAACAGAGTTTGAGGATGATTCAGTTGACCTGAAGGATAGAAGGATAGAACTGCCATTAAACCAAGATAGAAAGGCTATGGATATAGCAGGTTTGGGGATATAGGAGTAAAATTGTGAGTTGAGTTTTGAATGTGTTAAGTGGGAAATATCTACTCAAGAGCCCAAGTGAAAAGTTGAATATAAGGATCTTTGAAGTTCAAGAGAGAGGTCTGGAATAGATATGTAAATTTGGGAGTAATTTACATGTGGATCATAATCAAAGGCATGAGACTGGATGAGATTACTAAGGGAGTAGGCAGAGAAGAAAAGAGAACCAAGAACTAACTCCTAGAACATACCACATGTAAGAGGATGGGGAAAAGACGAAAAACCAGTGAGGGAGAGCAAAAACAGAATACTAGGTAGATAGGAGTAAAACAAAGAGGTACAGGGTCTTGGAAGCTAGATAAGGAAATTATATCAATGAGGGAGGAGTGATCAAATCTGTCAAATGCTGCTAATGGTTCCAGTTATGGAAGGGCTGAAAATTGACCACTGGATTTAATAATTTGTATATCAATGGTGAAAGAGGCTGAAAAGGATGATTTACATGGGATTAAGAGAGAATGGGTGGGGAGGATTTGATAATACCAAGGATAACCATTTTGAGAACTGCTACAAAGAGAAAGAAAAAAATGGGGTGATAGCTTGTAAGAGGATGGATTAAGACAAAGGAGACTTTTTTCCTCAGTTCAAGTTTAATAGAAACTACAAAAGATCAAAAGTGATACCTTACCACTGTACACATCAGCTGGCCTGTCCCATAATACAGCTCAGGCCATTCCCTCCAGAGGAAGAAAGGCTGGCAATTGGTATTTAGAGTATAACTGAGAGAGTGACTGAGATAGGGAAGGGTAAGCTCAGTGGAGGAATTGAGTTCAAGGAACTGAGAGGCTATGGTGGTAGATCATATACTTACATATTGGAATCACCAAGAATTGACACAGGAGTACAGTTAGAGTGACTATGAGCCAGGAGTTCATATTTCTGAAAAATGGGGAGGAAGGACGTGAACAGATGTAGACAAAAGCAAAAAGAATAGCAACACCGAGGGGGGATAATGGCATGAGATACAAACTGGATGGTTTTAAGGAGGAGTGATAGAGAACAATCTGAAATTGGCAATAGGACCTAAGGAAACCTTCTACCTCATCTCCAGATCAAGTGGTACTTGAGAACTGGGGATAAGAACAGCCACCACTTGGAGAGTGCTGCTGGAGAAGGAGGGGGGAGTGACGCTTACATTCGACTATGAAGATGAAGGGAAAGTTCAGGGAAGAAGTTGAAAAAGAATTCTGCGGATAATGAAGGTTGGGGAGGAGTGGATGAAAGGGGCCAAATAAGGAGAGGAGTGAGTCATTTGAAAGATGGGGTTTCTGATATTGACTGATGTGAAATAATAGAAAAGAAATACATTGGTCTCTGCCCCCAGTTCCTGGCACAGAGTTCCTAAAACCTTCGTGATTTCCTAAGTAAAAAGAGCACTGGGAACATCTTTTGTTCTAATATTTGGCCTTTGACCCTGGTTCCTGACACAGAACTCCAAAATCCCTTAGAGTTTCCTCAGTGATGGCAATGTCCTTTGTTCTAATGAGGTGACTCTGGGTGGGCTCCTGGTAGCTTCATGAGTAGGGTTTGTCACCAGAAAGACCAAGCCAGCATTAGAAGCTTGGAACTCTCAGCCCCGCCCCCATGTCCAGGAAGGGGAGAGGGGCTAGAGATTGGTTTAATAATCAATCATGCTTACCTGATGAAGCCTCCATAAACATCCCAAAAGTATAGAATTCAGAGAGCTTCCAGGTTGATGAACACATCCACGTACTGGACGGTGGCACACCCCAACTCCACAGGGACAGAAGTTCCTGTGCTCGGGCCCTTCCAGACCTCACCTTATGTGCCTCTTCATCTGGTTGTTCTATTACAGTAGAGGATGCCATCCTCTATGGCATCGTCTATTACAATAAACTGGTAAACATAAGGAAGCGTTTCCCTGAGTTCTTTGAGCTGTCTAGCAAATTATTTAATCCAGGGAGAGAGATCATGGAAACCTCCAATTTGTACCCAAGTTAGACAGAGGCTGTGGGTAACCTGGGGACCTTCTACTTGCAATTAATGTCTAAAGTGGAAGGTAATCTTTGGGGATACAGTCATTAATCTGTGGGGTCTGTGTTAACTCTGGTTAGTGTCAGAATTGAATTAAATTATAGGACACCCAGCTAATGTCACAGAGAATTGATGGGTGTGGGAAAAAACCCATTTGTATGGTGTCAGAAGTGTTGTGAGTATGGTACTAGTGTGAGAATGAAGGAGAAACACACAGGAGTATTTTTTTCCCCCCTAGGGAAACTGACATAAACAGGAATAAAGGGCAGAATAAAATTAGTCCTGGTGAATTCAAAACACGTAAGTGGATTTGTCCCCTGTAGACAGATGAAAGGAGGTTTGAGGAAGTAGGGTATTAGCAGCCTACGAAGCCTGCTTATCCCCTCTCACGATGGAGGTAGAATGGCTAGGGGAAGGATTTGGTCCCTGTGCATGGATCTGGTTTTGACCCTGTTGAGAGAGGGGAAACCTTATTCCAAGAGTCAGGAGCAGTTTTGACACATGCTGAAGAAATTGAGACTTCCAGAAAAGCTAGAATTTATTTTTGACGTCCAGATTCTATGCCTAATAAATGAGAATAATAAAATGTATCCCTACAGAACTTAGCCCAGGGCATGTCTTATAGTGGGGAGCCCAATAATTGTTACACAGACACTCTACCTTTCCTTTGCCCAGAGATGCAGTCTTTGTTTTCCTCTAGTCCTAAAAGAATTAGTTTGAAAGATAGCAATTTTACCCATAGACCTTTAGGAAGCAAACTATTACACTAGATATAGAGAATTTAGTACAATGTCCTCATGAAATAAAATCACACTAGATGTAAAACAATGGGATGAAGTTAACCACTTAGTAAGTATAATAACTTGCATCCCAGTAGGTTACCTTCAGTAGTTATCTATCTGTCCCCATCCATCTATCCATACATCCAATTTTATTGAGCATCTGTGCTCCAGACACTGTGCAAAGCATTAGTAAAGAAACTAGTTATGATCCCCATCCTTGTGCTGTTTACAGTCTAGTGAAGAAAAACATTGATCAAGGTATCACATGTATAATGAATGCTATGAGATCAGAGTTTTCCAGAAGACTATAACAAAGAAACATAAGTTTTAGTCATTCATTTGCCAAGGATTATCTGAAGCCAAGTTTTCAAATCCAAAGGACTGATAGTCTGCAAACTCATTTCTAGAATAATTCCATCATAAGAAATATGGTGGCCACAGCAGGAGAGTGGCATAGCTATAGCATCAGGAAAACCTGACAATCCCAACTTCTTAAGCAAGGTTCTTGCCATTCACTGTTATAGGGCGTGGTGTCTTCCCTATCCCCTTCCCAGAACCTAGTTTAAGGTTCATCACATAGTAGAACCTCAGTGTCATTTAGTTGGATTGAAGTATGCCACTTACTCTGCAACAATGGGATTGCATTTTATCCACAAATGAAGTCTTAGGAAGAACCACACATCTAGCTGTTCTTCTAGAAGCAGAAGTGTGCAAACCAGAGCATGCCCTTGCTCTCCCCACCTATGAGATAAGGGCACAACGGTGAGGCCAGTTGTGCGATGATTTGCTGAGACAGTTCCCCTCTACCTAGTGAGGTCAGTAGTCCTCTCACTTTTCAGATGAATAAATCCACTTTAGAAACACAGAGAAAGTTTGACTTCCTCTTTGTTCACTACATTTTTGTTGGCTATTTGATGGCTCATTCTAAGCTTCATCTCATGATTCTTGATAGAACCATCCCAAACCATTCACTGGCTGTTAAACTGCATTACTCACCTTGTCATACTTTATTTAACGTGTCATTCTATGCTGCTACTCCAAAACCAGATTATAATATGGTATATCCGTGTTATTCAAAAGAAATACTCACTGCTACTTGGTGGCAAAAATAATCCGTTGATATTTCGAGGTTTGCTGTGATAAAAGATACAACTGATCTTCACACAACCAAGAGGCTGAGTTTCCCAGAAGCATGAAATGCTGCAGTTTTGCTAGACAAAGGAGGTGGGGGAAATGTAATGATCATATGCCATATTCACAGTAAATACAATGTGCTACAACACAACACAATGTGACAAAAACTACTGCAATTGCTGATTTAAGATCACCTGTGTTTCTAGGCTTTGAGTGTTTCTAAGCTCTGCTATTTAAAAGATGCAATGGATTTCCTAAAATATACTTGCCCATTTTTTTAAGAATTTAAATTGAGCAAAGTGCAAAATGCCTAAAATTAAGTAATGGAAGGAAAAGGCATTTCTTCTCAATTGTGTTGTAAGAGTATAGTTCAGTATTATCGAAGGGAGATGCTTTTATCAAACGTGATGATGCTGAGTAATTCTACCTGCATTTCCATGTGTCTAAATCTACAAAGTGGATCTAAACATTTTCCTTCTCTCCATAATGAGCACACAGTGTCACTGCCAAGGGCCTCTTCACAGTGTCGGAATCGGCACTGGGAACCCTAAAAGGAAAAAGTAAACAGTATAGAAAACTCAATATATGAATGTTAGTGTTTAACAACAGATTACTAATCAACTAAAGAAAGTATGAGGAGATCAAATTAAAATTTTAAAAAATACTACAAATACAAGGCCATAAAGTCTAAATTCTAGCAAACCAGTCTAATTTTAATGAAAGACACAAGATAATCTAATGATTAAATAGTACAACACGCCATGAGTCACTGATAAAATTCTCCTTCTTGTTATCAGTTAATCCATATGGCTCACTAAGGATAAACATATAAAAGATCAGTGACACTCTTAATCACAATCCAATGACAGAAGGATCTAATTTTTCTTTCTTAAGAAAACCAGAATTTTTTAAAGAATCATCATCCATATTCTAATTGTAGAGATGATCTCTATTAATCATATCTTTTATTAGATAATTGTTTTCTTACTCAGTTTATGGAGATACTAAGTGTATTTATATAGGGAAAGTGAATGGAGCTTAAACTTTATATTATTGTGGAATTTTTAAAAGTTAGCACATTGTGCTATGTTACATTACATGTATATGCTATATGCCCTTGGTCTACAATTGTGCCTATACATTTACACATTTATATCATTATATCCCAACAAAAGCAGATGTGGATTATTTTAAAGGGCTGCTATTTTTTTATTTTATATCTTTTACACATAGATCCACAGTTGGGAAAACTTCAGGTCATTGGCTTTTGGGGCAGAGGGTGGGTAACATAGAATAAAAATATCCTATTAAACTCATCCCTTTTTTAGACACGTATTTCAGGGTTGTTCCTTATTTTTTTTCCCACCCTCTTACTCTCTGTCTTCAGCCTCTCTCCCTTTTAAGGTGGATCTGTAGGTCTCGTAGTCCAGGATAGTGGGCAGGAACCAGATAAACTGGTATTTGAACTCTATTTTGCCCATAATCAGAAAGTCAATCTGTTACTCACCCTCTCTGTGCTTCAGTTTCCTCACCTGTAAAAAGGGAATAAAGTGCCCTCCTCACAGATTGTTGTAAAAATTATGGGAGATAAAGTATTGTGATTGCTACTATTATTTTTATTTTTTCATTTATTTATTGAGAACTTACTAAGTATTTGAGGATACAGCAGTGAAATAGACAAAACTCTCTGCCCACATGGAACATAAATTCTATTATTTCTTATCATCCTAAGGTTTAATCTTAAAGTAACAGGTAAGAGAAGTAGATCTCATTCTTACAGTCAAGTTGACTCCATTCAGTTGTCCTAGCAGAGATGAAATGCTTTAAACCAGACACAGCATGTCTTTCACTGGGTTCATTCTGATATGAACATGAAGCTCCAAACACTGAATTTCTACATCTCTTATTTGGTTTCATTGAGATCCATTAATCCTAATCACATAGATTAAATATTTTTTCCCATTTTAACTTTATAAACTTCAATTCATGTTTGGCCAATTTGTTTGTATTACTTTCTTTTCCTTTTTCCATGATATTATTTGCTGTTACTTTGACGGGAAAATTCAGTAATTTCGTTAATAAATTTCAAAATAGGGGGTAAATTAGATTTATTTAACTGTTTGATAGTGACCTGAATTTAACTATTCGAATTTATATGACTGGAATCACATTAACCAAAACAGTATGATGTATCATATAATGTTTCAATATTAGGAATTTGATGTTTCAAGGAGCCATAATATAGGCAAAAGTGCCACACTGAGGATTAAAAAGCCAGGGGCATATAACTGGCATATAGAAGGGTAGTTTCAAACAATTTTAAATTATCCCAGATTTTATCAGAGAAATTCAATATATCAAAAATACATGATAAGGATTTACTTCAGATTTTAAATACATAAAGTATTTTGTGGGAAAATAGTAAATTTTGATTCAGCAATGCAAATTATTGCCATATCTTCCTTCATTCTACTAAAAAGCTTAAGCATGTGAAGTACCGTAAATTGTACAATATTTACCTTTATGCATATGGAATTAAAAAAGAAATAGCAGTCATTCCCAACTTCTGCCATTTTCAACTCGCTTGCTGCTAATCCTATGTTTTTTAATATAAGAATTGCAGGAATGCAAATATAAGAACTATGAGTGTGTAAGGGGAAAAAATAATTTCTTTTCCACAGTCTTTCAGGCTATCCGTAGTATTTTTAAAACTGACCTCCTGTTGACAGTATATTACACAATAGATAATTCTTAAATAAATTTAAATTAGAAGATACCTTCTCTAGCTTTGCAGAAATGTTGAAAGTGGTTGCTAGTAAGCACACAAACTCAAACTTCCAGAATTTTGCTCACTGTTACCTAATCCATTATTTGCTCATCATAAATGACCTCACATCTAACTGTAGGCTAGGTTACCTTAGTGAATACTGTACAGTAATTTCTCTTACTCAATTCTAGTATATTGACCAGAAAAAGCTAATAAAAATAAAATAGTATGTTTTATCCTTCAATGTTCTGATTGAAATTGGAACATAAACTAGTTCATACTTTCATAATTAAGAAGTATTAAGTATTTCACAAGTAACTATTTTCTCAACTCATTTCTATATATGATTTGGAAACAAAACTAAAATTTTTAAATAGGTAAATATACTATCTATATTTCAAGATAAAAGTAAAATTATTTAATTATGTACTCACCGCTATCCACTGACTTGACAAAAATCATTCAGATTGCGATATTTAATAGATGCCTGAAAATAAATTGGACTACTTATTCATCTTGTAGCTATATTCCATTTACTCTTCACCCATCATTAAAAGGGGAATAGCTTCTTCCTATAGCAGAAAGATTCCAGAATGCTTGCAAATTTTGAGAATTTGTTGAAAGCAAAATGAAGTACTCTGATTCCCAGAATGAGACATTTCAATCAGCAGTTACTGAGGTCTTCATCTTAGTATCTTTACTAAAAGAACTAGAACCTAGCAGAAATTAATAAAAATATCCATAGAATGTAACTTAGAAAATGCCATAGAGATGACAAATTACAGTAGATCAAAATGTATTTTTAAATTGCAGTGTACTTTTAATTGTAAATTTAAAAGATCAAGACATATAGATTTTCATTTTGGTTAAGTAAAAAAGACTAAGTTGGTATGAACTTTTTGAATACACTGCTTTAGGATAAAAATCTAGGAAATAAGCTAAAATTTAGAAAAGAGTTATTCACCTATAACTGTAAATAAAAGAAAATAATAAAAAGAACTACGCATTAGAAGTAAATGAAGTAGAGAATAAAGACTTGACTAAAACCTTGGAAATGATAGCAATGATACATAGAAAAATCTAATATCTCAACTTTTGCTTTGCCCTACCTTCTAACTCTAGAATAACAATGTACCCATCTTAAGCACATAGGTTACTGGGAGAAACACCCCTTAGAAATAGCTTTAAGTGGTCTTTGCCTCCAGATAAACTTCCTCTCCACCTATGAACTTTTAGCTGCATTGGACTATTTTCAAATACTGTTACCAAACACCATTGTTGCATGATTACATTAACATCATGATTAAAGCCATTGTGAGAACCCATGTTTTACATAGGGGAAAGGCTGAAGAAATGCTTTTACCTCTTGAAGTTAGTTTTGAACAATTATGTTCCATTAGAAACAGCAAAAACACATCAAACCCAGAAGGGAATTTTTTTTTTTTGCCATTGTAAATAGATCTGTGCATTCTGGTAGTGTTTAGAATGCCTGGAACCCTAATTTCTTCTTTTTTTCCAACTCTCTTTTCCTTTCCTTTTTTTCTTTCTACCCTCCCTCCCCCCGCCCCCACACACACCTTTTCCTTATTCTCTTCACTCCTTTCCTGTTGTGAAATTCATTCTAGTTTTTCAGGGAAAGCTATGACTATACCCAGGACGATTTTTTCTCCCTGTAATGAGTAAAGAAGAGTTATGAGAAATTTGCCTGCACAGCTCAGTGTAGGCCTGAAAATTCTGTGTTTTTGTGTTGGCCAAGGTACACTCTGCACTGAACTTTCATTTTTGGTTCATGCCAGAACACTAACACATGAGAGAAAAAAAATAGTCTTTCTTCCAGTTTGTGTTAACACTACTTTAAGTACTGGGGCTGGTAGTCACTCCTTGCTGACTCTTCAGACTTATGAGAATCGGGCAAAGGGGTTGGCTGCTACCCATCAGAGAGAGTAGGAGTCCAGATTGTAACTGTGAATGGGTTCTGTGGCTGTCCCCTGCGTTGGACTCCCCTGTTTCTGCCAGAAGCTTTGCTCCAGGCACTGATGAAATCAAAGCACTAGAAATAAAGAGTGCTTCCTAAAAAATGGTTAGCTTGGTGCTACTTTCAAACAGCAAGTGGTATGTTTTGGAAGATGATCTTTTCTCAGAAATGATAGAATGTTGGGACTAAAAGACTCTGTGGCAGTTTGGGAAATGACAGTTGAGAGTTGTGACGGTTATTTAATTGTTGTCTCCTTGAGACCAATGAAACAAGCTGCTTTTTAGGATTCCTCTGGAGGAACAAAGTCACGGTTTTTGACTACAAAATGCTAAGACGTTTCTGGTCCCAGGATCTCACATCAGGTGTTTTTGCCCCAAACCCCCTTATTTATTTATTTAATTTATTTTTCCTATGAGAAAATCAAAGATAGCAGAAGAGAAAGTAAATACTTTTATACAGCAAATCTCTTCCATCCCTCCCCTCTGAATCCAGCAATCAAAAACCAGTGAATTTTTAGGAGGGTTATTTTATTCTTTGGGAATTCCCTTATACATAGATAACTCCAAGTGAGATATAGTCGTTTAATTTTCTGGGGGCTAAATCAGGAAACTGCTGGGCAGTCTGATACCTGCAGATAAGACAATTATAGGAATGAGACCTGGGCATTGTCCAGACATATAAAAGATGGCAGTAATCAAAACTCCCCTACTAGGGACTACTAGCTTCAATGAGATAGAAAGGCTGCTATTACTAAATATTTAATATTTATTAATTTTTATTCAGTCATTGACTGTCATTACTTACCCTCCAAAGTTCTTTTGAGCAATAAGTCAAAGCGGTTTTTACCTCTGCAGTTGATTGACGACAAGTACTCAAGCCATTTGGACTCTGTTGGAGCTCATACTTAACTAAGGTAAGTGAGATTCCTATGAAAAATTGAGATTGAAAGCTGGTTGTTGGTATTCGTGTGGTTTTGGATTGGTCTAAGGCTACACTTTGCATTCACTCTGGAAAAGACACCAGAACCAATTTTGACCATATTATGCCGCACAATGAGGCGTAATACAAACGGTAATTTTTCTTTTTTGGGAGAGTCCTAGATGTTTTAATTGTAGCGTTTTCTAACATTTTTCCAGGGAAATTACTTTTCATTTCGCCTTGAGATGTCTCCGGATATTTTTAAGCTTCTACAGTGCTTCTCCCAGGCACATATTAAAGGGAACTGGCAAATCGGTTTCATCAAAATGGTGTTAAATCGCCACCTAAAATGACTCATTACTTATCACTTGATAGCATTTAATTTTCATAAATATCATCGGCTACTAATACACACACACCAGAAACGGATCTTTGTGTTTTCAAGGTCATCACAACCCTGAGGGACGCTCGCGAGAGCACACACGGAGGTACCTTGGCTTCCGCACTACAACTCCCAGAAGGCTCCGCGGCCAGGAGGCCGCTTCCGGGCGTGCGTCCCGGCCCATCTCGGTGCCGGGGGACGCGGGAGCGCGGCCGCTGGGCCAGCGCGCGGAACGTGAGTGGCTTGAGTAACGCGGCTGACCGCTGTGGATGTTGTCCTGGCGCGGACCCGGCGCTGTTCGTAAGCGCGCTTTCCACTCGCACTGCCTGTGGACCCACCATGAGGCGCCTGGGCTCGGTGCAGCGGAAAATGCCGTGTGTGTTTGTGACGGAGGTGAAAGAGGAGCCTTCCAGCAAAAGGGAGCATCAGGTACCGAGGAGCGCGGGGACCGCGGGGCGGCCGCGGGTGGGCTGCTCCCCGCGGCCCGGGCTGCGTTTGAACCCGGAGAGGGTTCCCAGGTGCGGTGGAGCCGCCCTGCAGACTGGGGGCGGGGGCGGTTTGCAGGTTTCGCTGGGGCGGTCTAGGGCGGTCTAGGCGTCTTCTACGCCCCGAGCTCCAGGTTCTTGTACCTTCTTAGTTGCAAGGGAGGGAATCTGCGGGAGAATTTTTCTGATCTGGCGATTCAAACTTGCCATCGCATGGAAATTGAAAACCCGCATCTTAAATAATGTTCCTTTCTTCTTAGGTTACCATCTTTTGAGGAAAATCCCTTAAGTAGTCGTATAGTCACCGCAAAACAAGCTTTCCTACTTTTCACGAGTGTGGTGTCAAAGTGGAGATTTTAGAAGACTTGGTTCACCTGTTCAAACCTGGGAACCGATGACAGTGTTGACAACTAACCTAAATAGGTCACTAAAGATTAGACCTCGTGTATTGTTACCAGTAATTAACTACTTGATTCTAATTTTGGTGTTCCCATCTCAAGGTTTTCTATTGTCGCAGCAACGTGTTTTACACATAGAGAGGGCCCTTAATAAATACTGGTGAATGATCCTGTATCAGGATAACTCTTTAATATATAGTAAAGTCCTTGACAGCAAAATCACCACTTATCGGTTGGGTGCTTCAACTCATCATACAAAATCAGCATGTGCATTTAACTCCACCTCCACTTCCCGTTAACTTCGTTCACACTGGCCTTCTTGTCTCCCAGGCTAAAAGACTTTTAAGGCCAAGACTGCTGTGTTATTTCTAGTCCCAGTTTTTAGGACCTGACACATGGTAGGCTACTGGATAAACCCTGGTGTCATTTCATGCCAGTTTTCCATTTACCTTGATGCTTTTTACCTTATAACATCTCACTGCCACCGCTATTATAGTTCTTAATATTTTACGCCCTTATTGCACTAAATTGTTCTTTCTTGCCGCTGAGAATGATCATCATTATTCTTTCCTAGTCAAAACCCCGCAGTTACTACTAAATGTCTGTAGCAGTCGTTGTCAGGCTTTTATTTTTTAAGCCCTAACAAACTTAATTCATACAAAACAATGTCATCCTGAATAGTGGTTCACTCTAGCTGTGATTCTCAACTTTGTATGTTGCGGGTGGGAGGGGAGTAGTTTGTAAAAGCGCCCTCCACCAGGAAAATAAGCCCTTTCTCTTGTCCCTCTGCAGTCAAGAATAGCTTATAGTGTTGTTTATAGCATAGCATTCAAATTCTTAACTGCAATTCAAGGATTCTCATTAATCAGGCCCAGTCTTAAAGTGCCTGTTGGGCCCACAATGAGGTGCCTGAGCTCAGTGCAGTGAAAAATGCCATGTGTGTTTGTGACAGAGGTGCCTACTTAAAGTGACGTATCTGTTCTAGCAAAGTCTGTTTCATCCTGTGAACATACCAAGCACAATCCTGTCTCTATGCTCGAGCTACGCACTCTGCCTGGATCACTTCCAGGATTTTAAAAATTTGGAATCAGAACTTCTCTATGAAATCTTTCATCAGCTTACTTATCCTAGCGATTTCCCCTACCAAGAAATTGTAGAGGACCACTCAATTGATACTAGCTATTACTTTTTATACACACATGCCTTCTGTTTCCAGTCAGAGTTTAAAGACTTAAGTGACAGAGAAGGAGAACTTTGCGAACCCCTTGGTATCTTATGCTGTCCTTTGGACATGTCAGTAGCATAGAGTGGTAGGTAATTCATTCTTATGGAAGGGATATTTGTACTCATCAAGAACTCCATAAAGTCATCTCCTCCCTAGAATCTTTGATAAATTTAAACACACACACACACACACACACACACACACACACAAACACACACAGAGCTATTGGGCCAAACCTTGGTCCTACTGCCACAGGTTAAATTGATATCCTCTGATACCAATGTTGTAAGTTACTGATAAATCCCTAACCATTCAGTTTTATCTTAAAAATACTGAATCAGTACCCGAATGGGGCTAATTTCCTGTTTGCCAGACTCTGAAACAGTACTTCATTTATTAGTCTTAAGCCTATCACACCAGTATGTTTATATTGTACAGTGTTTTTTCACATTATGTAAGGTGAGTGTTACTTCAGATAATTTAGACTATAAAACAGTGGCATAGTCTTTCTCATAAATGAAAATAAATTACAGATAAAAAGCTGGTAAGGATCCTAGAAACTGTCTTCTCCTCCATTCTTGATACTCTTTTGGCTTGTCTTCCTAACAGTAGAAAAACCGTAAGTTAAATATGCAAACAGTTTACTACTGATAAAGCTGAAAGGGTCCGCATTTGTTTTTCTCATCAGCACTTATCATAGCTAACATTGTACTATACATTTTGTTGCTGTTATCATCTCCCTCCTTAAAATGAACCTTCCACCAAAGGCAGGTCCTTTTTTGTTCATCTCTGTCCCAGTGCTGAGAACAATGCTTAACCCATAGGAGGCATTTAGCAAATAATTGTCAAGTAAATGACTGAACACACTTAACACCTGTGCTAGGGATGCAGCTCTGCATAGGACATGGTTCCTGGTGTCAAGCTTATTATGATGGATAAAGAAACGTGAATACAGTTGACCCATGAGCAATGCCAGGGGTTAGGGGCTTGGATCCTACAGCAGTGGAAAATCCGAGTATAACTTGTGGTTGGACCTCATATTCGAGTTTCCTCCATAACCAGGGTTCTGCATCCAGGATTCAACCAACCTTGAATGTGTAGTACTGCAGTATTTACTATTGAAAAAAAAATCTGCATATAAGTGGTCCCATGCAGTTCAAACCTGTGTTGTTCAAGTCGACTCTGATTACAAATCTGTGGGGAAAAACATGTATTGCTATGATAGCGTAGAAGGGGAGTGGGTGATTTGTAAGAACTTCACAGGAGAAATATTTTGAAGGATAAACTGGTGATCATCCCTTAGAACTAGTGAAATTAAGAACTTCCAGGTAAGAGTGTGTGCGAAGGCATAGAGGCTATTTATCTTAAACCAGTTTTCTCTTTCTCTTTTTTAAGCCATTTAAAGTTTTGGCAACTGAAACTATAAGTCACAAGGCATTAGATGCAGATATACACAGTGCAATTCCAACAGAAAAAGTGGATGGAACATGTTGTTATGTTACTACCTACAAAGGTAATATAAAACTGTACTACAAATATTACTTATTTTTCTTAGTCACTTAAACTATATATATCTGAAATGGGGCATTGCTCTTCATAAACCCTTGGAAACCTAAGTATAATAGGAAAATAATAAAATCACAGTTGGTATATTATACTTATTATATCATTGTATCTTTCTCTTGGGGGAAGAAGGAAAGATAACTAATATTTACTTAATACCCATTAAGGGCCAGACAGTATGATAAATGCTTTATATGTGTTATCTCTAATTTGCACAATAAGCCTCTCCATTTCACAGAAACGGAAACTGAAGCTCAGAGAACATAAATAATTTGTTTGAGACCATATAATTACTGAAGGCTCAACTGGTAATGGGGTTTATCTGACCCTAAAGCTTGTTCTCATTCCACTGATCCCAGTGCTGATGCCATTGTTTTTATTGCTATTGGCAATGTCTCTAATTTATTTCATTTTAATGTACTTTAAACTCAAATAGAAATTGTCAACTATGTTAAGGGAAAAAATGCATTGAAAAGAGAGAAATAATCTTTGTGATTTTTTTTCTGGATAGTGAAATTACCTCTCAATTCCAGCAAGAGAAATAGAACAGTTAAATGCATATTGGGCACATTCTTTATATCAGGAAATCTCTTCTGAAGTGCATCTTTTTTCATGTTTAATTGTGATAAAATGCATATGACATAAGATTTACCAGGTTAACCATTTTTAAGTGTACAGCTCAGTGGTGTGTGCAGTTCTCATTGTTGTGATGCTATCAACACATCCATCTCCAGAACTCTTTCCACCTTGCAAAACTGAAACTTCATACCCATTAAACAACTCAGCATCCCCACCTTCCAGACACCATTCTACTTTGTCTCTAGGATTTTGACTACTCTAGGTAACTCGTATAAGTGGAGTCTTAACAGTATTTGTCTTTTTGTGGCTGGCTTATTTCACTTAGCATATTGTCCTCAAGAGTCATCCATGTTGTAGTACATGTCAGAATTTCCTTCCTTTATAAAAGGATGAATAATATTTCATTGTATGTATATACCACAAGTTTGTACATACTACATAATTGTGTGTATATACCATTCATCCATCAATGTGTACTTTGGATGCTTCCATCTATTGGCTGTTGGGAACAGCGGTGCTATGAACATGGTGTACAAATATCTGAGTCCCTGCTTTCAATCCTTTGGGGTATGTATCAAAAGATGGAATTGCTGGATCATATACTAATTCTTTTTAAAATTTGAGGAACTGTCATACTGTTTTCTATAGCAACTGCACTATTTACATTCCTAGCAGGACTTCAGAAGGGTTCCAGCTTCTCCATATCCTCACCAACACTTGTTTTTTTCTATTTTTTTGATAGTAGTCATCTTAATGGGTGTGAGTGCAATGCATTCTTTTTTTTTTTTTTTTTGTGCAATGCATTCTTTTATGTTTACTTGTGAAAAGAACAAAAGGTCCGTTCAACAGAAATGACAGTGTAGT
Source organism: Eubalaena glacialis (assembly GCF_028564815.1). Lineage (NCBI taxonomy): Eukaryota > Metazoa > Chordata > Mammalia > Artiodactyla > Balaenidae > Eubalaena > Eubalaena glacialis. The sequence continues at coordinate 32,630,863 of NC_083726.1, read as the reverse complement.
TTTAATCTGGTTCTTCATATTATTTATTGGTATAGCTAATGAGTAATATATAGTGCCTAAACCAAACTTTAATCAATAATTTTTAAGATTAATCTCTGATTTATATATTTGAAGAAACTAAAAGATTTTTTTAGGCTTACATTAAGAAACTTCAGTGTGCATCATATGTGTAATCATGTATAATGGTGGCAGTTAAACAAGATTGGATTGCTAAAGAAAACTTACAGAACCCAGAGTGACAGTGCTTGCAAATTCACAGTTTATTACAGGTAAAGGATAGGCAATGCAGCAAAGGCATTAAAAGGATGTGCATCACAACCAAAGACTCTCTCACAGCAAAGGGTCTGGTGAGACCAGGTGAAAGCTTCTATGGTCCCCCGCCCCGACTCCTCCCCCACCTTCCTGACAAATCCAGGCAGGACACACTTTCTTAAAGCAGGGACCACCACTGATATAGGCAGGGAACACCTCAGAAACCAGGAATCTGAAATGGAGTCTCAGCTGGGGATTTTTATATTTTGCTGGTCATGAAGGCATCTTTCTGCTAAGTAACCAGCCTCAACATCAGCCCTCCAGGAGTCTCACTGAGACCAGGTGCAACTCATTAGCCTCACTGTTGTCAATAAAGAATGCTGGCACCTGCCCTGAAACTTATCAGATCCCTGACTGTAAAGCATTGCTATTAATCCATGTTCTGTGCCTTGTCCCCAGGGGTCAGAGCCATGCAAAACAGTTTAGCCTCACTCCACATTTTTGGGAATTAACCCTCATAGCACATAGTTCGGTTTCAGGGAAAGTGTGAATACAATTTTCTGGTTATGTTTCCATTTAGTATAGAGGTAGCTTCGGTTTCTCACAATTGCTAGTTTCTAATAAAATATGGCTGTGGAATGTCCTTATGAAAGAGTCACATTTGCTTTTTATCTCATCCCCATCACTCTAACCAAGACTTAAGTCTTATACATCAGGTACTGTTAGGTAGGATGTCTGTTACACTGCATATTTCCCTTTGTCTTCCGGGTTGCTTCTCTTAGAGGAGATGACTCCTACTGTTTATTGAAAAATTTTATATGGAAATGTCTTTCAAGATGAATTTTATTGTTTGCCTCTTAAACTTTTTTTTTCCTTTCATTATTTTTTAGGTCAGCCATACCTTTGGGCTCGGCTAGATAGAAAACCTAACAAACTAGCTGAGAAAAGGTTTAAAAATTTTCTACATTCAAAACAAAACTTGAAAGGTTAGTGGGTCCTTTTTTTTCTTTTTTTTTTTTTAAAGCTTTTCATGATTTAAGTTGAAATTTTTGGCTTATTTCTTCCTATGGTGTTCTATATATTATATCCTTCTTTACAATTTAAGCACTTTGGGAAAAGAAAACATTATAATTGAATATCTTTATATGTAAAATCATATTCTTGAAAAATATTTCAAAATATTTTCCTAACACTTCTGTGACTCTTCATTGTCATATCCATTTTATTAAAACATACAAATTATTGTGTGTGTGTATATATATATATATATATATATATATATATACACACACACACATATATATATATAATGAGTGACACATTTTGGTTTTGTCTACCTAAGAGACAAATGGGTAATTTTATAAATCAGGCACAAATCTCAAAGGATTATTAATATTTTTAATTATTACAGTAGATGCCTCTAAATATTATATAAGTAGATATATACATTTATTGTTATATATCCACTCATTCATACATATAATCTTTATATATTTATATTCATAGTGCATTAAAAATTTACCATAAATCACACATGCTGGAACATTGGTTGCTTTAGTTAGACTGTTGCTACTGTTACAGATAGTGGTGGGTTCAAAACTGAAAATTTAAAGTGTTAGTACCTTAACCCTGAGAAGTAGTCACATTGTGGGGGTAATGAATGGAGACTAATTATATGATACCTGACATTATGGGGTTCATTAGCTGTTCCCACTTTGAATTTGTTCAGTGTTATATATATATTTTTTAAAGTATCGCCATACATAAGATTATTTAACTCTTTTAGAATTTTTTTGGAATGTTGAGGAGGACTTCAAACCTGTTCCAGAGTGCTGGATACCAGCGAAGGAAATAGAACAATTAAATGGGAATCCAGTGCCTGATGAAAATGGACACATTCCTGGTATTATTATACATTCAATTGGAAATTATAGAACTTAATTTTAATATGGTTCATCATGGTATTTATCTGGATAGCACGAATTTTCTAAGTCTAATTTAAGTTTAACGATACCAAAGATGTTTCATATCAAGAACGTCCTCTCAAGTTCAGAATCTTTTCTCAGGTGGACAGTTTACTACCTGTAGTCTGTGAAGATTAATAAAGCATTGAGTGTGGGAATAGCCTTGAAGTGTTGTCAGGATGATGGTATGTTCTAATCTGAAACGGGATATTAAGCCTTTTACTTTTTAGACTGGGGGGGATAACAATATGTATATATTTTTTGCAAAGATCCTAGAAGACTATCTCAAAGGAAAGTGAAAATAGGTGTCTCACAGTAGTTTTTCTGGAGATGGGAAAATTTTGCAAAAGTGTGCTGAGTAGAAGGATAACTCCAGATTAAAAGAACCTATAATGTACAAAGTACTCTTTGATTCTAGTAATACAAAAGTGAGGAGGATCAGAACCTTTATCCTTGATGATCTTTTAGACAACAGGAAAAATCTACCAATAATAGTATGATTTAAGAACTAAAAGGAAATAATACACAGGGTACAGTTGGAGAAAAGAGGAAGAACTCCTAGTTCAACCTGTGGTGGTTAGAGGAGGCGTCTAAGGAGAGTGGACATTGAAACTGAAGCTTAAGAACCAGAAGTTAGTTGGCAAGGGAAGGGAGAAGGTCAGCATAGGCAAACTCCCACGAAGGGTAGAGATCATGGAGTCTTTGAGAAATTTTAAATAACACCTTACTGTGGCTGGAATGTTTAGAGTGTATGACACTTGAAGCTATAAAAGTAGAGGCTGGAGATGTGGAATGGGCTCAGATCTTAAAGGGGTTTATATTCCATCTGAAGAAGTTTGAAGTTTATCCTGAAGATGATTATTAAGCAGAGCTACAGCAGAACTAAATTTAAATTCTTGAAATAGAATTACAAGGGGTGGGGAATTGGAGATAGTAGATCAGCAAAGAGGTTATTACAGTAATCTGGGCGAATAATGAATGCCAAAGATGTGATGGTCATAATAGTGTTTATGCCCTAGTTTGTCTTCTTTTTTTTTTTTTTTTTTTTTGGTAAGGAATTCTCCACAACAAAGAAGCCTAATCTGGCATCAGTAGTTAGGAAGGGAATAGCAGTAACATTCAATAAATGTGGAATCAATAAATTGTTCAATAAATACTGGAACAATACAGTAAATTGCGGAACACTTGCATCTGTCTATTGTCCCTGAAACTGGAGAGAAGGTAGAGAGAAAACTTAATTTAAAAAAAAGTTTTAGTGCTGTGTCTTAGAATGGTGCTCAATTCTTATTGAAAATGTGAATTTTCTATTAAAAGAATGCTGGGTGCTCTGAAGTGAATAATCAAACAGGTTAATTCCTCAGCAGAATCAAGAATGAGACCTTATGATTAAAAAAAAAGATTATAATTTACAAAGTAGTAAAACTGCTAACATTTCCACTGATGTTAAAAGTGATACCTGTGTGTGATAGAACATCCAGAAAATACAGAAAATTTGCAACAAAAATTAAATTTACCTTAGGTCTTAATCCAAAGAAAAACAGTGCAATAAAAAACACTTCTTTCTTTAAATGATAGGTTGGGTACCAGTGGAGAAAAACAACAAACAGTATTGCTGGCATTCCTCTGTAGTAAATTATGAATTTGAAATCGCCCTGGTACTGAGGCATCATTCTGATGATCCTGGTCTTTTGGAAATTAGTGCAGTGCCACTGTCAGATCTCTTAGAACAAACACTGGAGCTTATAGGAACCAATATTAATGGAAACCCATATGGTGAGTAAATCCTTTTTCTTGTTTAGTTACAGTAGTCATTTTTAAAGAAAACTTCCTAGGTTCAACTGAAAAAAAATACACACTAAAGAAATGACTAATAAACTTGAGTTATTTGTTTTGGTTTTTAGATTCCATATATAAGTGAAATCATACAGTATTTGTCTTTTTCTTCTTTCATTTAGCATAATATCCTTTAGGTCTATCCATGTTGTTGCAATTGGCAGGATTTCATTCTTTATTTATGGCTGAGTAATATTCCATTTTCTGTGTGTGTGTGTGTGTGTGTGTGTACACACACCCCATATCTTTATCCATTCATCTGTTGATGGGCACTTAGGTTGCTTTTCATGGCTAGGTAATTAGTTTAGCATTAATTAACAGCTAGGAGTAAAGTAAATAAAAGAATTAGCAATGAATAGCATATCAAGCCTTCGAATATATACCATGATGATTTGAGTACAAGTCCTGAGGGCATTATGGAGTATTGTTAACCCAGGGATGAAGACAGACCCAAGGTCATTAAAGCTGGAATAGCAAAATCCTATATAGAGATCAGAAGCAGACTGATTGGCAGGTGAAAAGAATCTAAGACAGTAATTATTACAAGTTATCAGATACAGCGTGGCTGTTTGGTAAATACTGAATGATAGTTGAATGTGGCTAATGGTGTAGAGCAGCAGTTGGTGGACTTTCCTATAAAAGGCTAGATAGTAAATATTCAGGCTTTTTGGGCCGTATCTCTGAAACAGGCCATAGAGAGTACTTAAATGAATGGGTTGGCTGTGTTCCATTGAAACAATTTACAAAAATAGGCGCCTGGCTGGGTTTGGTTGAAGGTCATAGTATGCCAATTCCTGGTATAGAGCACACGAAGGTGGAATTTAGATTTAATGGGATAAGGTGCCGACTTTTGAGTGAGGGCACTTGTCTCTCTTCAAGGAATCAAACTTTTAGGTAAATTTATTCCTCAATGTTTTAGAGGATTTTTTTAATTTGGAGGGAGAAATTTCCTCATTCTTTTTGAAACTTCTGTATGGCTAATGGCAAAGTTTTACAATTTTAGGGTTAGGAAGCAAGAAGCATCCATTACATCTTCTTATACCACATGGAGCATTTCAAATAAGAAATCTACCTACTTTGAAGCACAATGATCTGTTGTCCTGGTTTGAAGGTTGCAGAGAGGGTAAAATTGAAGGAATAGTGTGGCACTGCAGTGATGGCTGTTTAATCAAGGTAATGGCAGAAAATAATTTGTGGGATTATGTCATTTTATGTTCTTAAAGTAGAAGTGGCACTAAAATGCTCTACAAATTGCAGTAATTCTGATATGTAGTAATTTAATTTCTTCATCTCACATGCCACCATCTTTATATGATAAAGTTGTGTTTCCCAATATGTATTTATTCTGTGGGGCGTTGGTTCTTCTAGATGTGCTTCAGAATTAGTGATGAAAATGTCCGGAAAACCCTGCATACTATGTATTGCCTTCTTGGAAATTCATGTTGAACATTAGTGTTCTCTGAGACATCTGTACTAATAACTTAGTTTAACGCAGCATTTCTCAAAGGTACCTGATTATAGAATTTGTTGAGTTAAAAGAGTGCCAAGGTGACAGTTAATATATACAGAATGAATTCTTTTACACTTTGCGCCCTTTCTGTCTCCTGGACTTGTCTGTTTGATTTCACATAGGTTCTAGTTTGTAATGTTCAAAACTGGACCCTAGTCCAGTTTGGACCAACCCCAACTCCAAACAATTCACTGAAGCCAAAAACTTAGACATCATTTTTAACCCCTCTCTCCATCACTTCGTACATCCAATTATCAGTTCTAAAAGATTCTCATCTATTGCATCTGTGTACTTCTTACCAACCAATTGGCTGTTGATTTTAATTTAAAACAAGATTCATGCTTGACTTATTTTATCACCCTCCTCAGCGTTATCTTTCAGTCTTATCCCTGTCCTGTCCATGCTTCACAAATGAATGAGAATACTACTTCCCTGCTTAAAAGTGTTCAGTGACATTAAGATTTTTCACGATCTGGCCCCTGCTAAAATTTCCAGAACTCTTTACCCCCATCTCCCAAACACCCACACTGTATATGTTCTTAACTAAACGCAACCAGAGCAAAAACACGATTCTATCACATGATATTTCTTTTGGTTAGAATGCCTTCCGCCCACATTTTTCAATTGGCTAACTTCTGCACTCAGCAACAGACTCTATTATTCATTACATTTTTATGGAGCCCCTGATTATGTTCCTGGCATGTTTCCAGGTGCTGGAAATAGAGTCAACAAAACAATGTCTCTGCCTTCATGAAGCTTACATTCTAATGGGGAAGATAGGCAATAAGCAAGTAAATATGTAATATGTCAGGAGGAGAACAGCTATGAAAAAAAAAAAAAGGGTAAGATGACATGGAGCCTTAAATAGTGCCTGGGAGATAGTAGGCACTCAAAAGATTTGTAAGTGAATGAAGATAATACAGGCTAAAAGCTAATATCCTTTTTTTTTTTCTTTTCAGGTCCATCGCCATCATCTTGGTTTATGCTGGCCAATCCCAGATACTTATATGAATTCAAAACCAGTTATTATCAACATGAATCTGAACAATTATGTGTATGCCTTTGATGCTAAGTGTTTATTTAATCACTTTTCAAAAATAGATAATCAGAAATTTGGTAGGCTCAAAGATATAATACTCAATGTATAAACTGGAAATGCAATTAAAAACCAGCTTCTTTGTTACTATATTTCAATATTGAATACTCTGCCATGTTTAGAAGGTAAAAATATCTCAGAGTTTCTATTTATTGTTCAGTGTCTAATATAGCAACATGTCTTCTAGCATTTGAAGAAATGAATTTCCCACCTGCAAATATCTATTCAAAATTTTATTGAGAAATAGCAAGTGAGTTTTAACCTCTGGAATTTAAAATATAATAATAAGCTGCCCAGCTTGTACAAAGGTTGGATTCAGTCCATTATACATGGGTAGTAGCATAAAAGACAAACCAACAATTCTGGACCATTTACTTTAAAAATTAAATAGTTTTTAAGCTGAATTTAATATTGCTAGACATTTAAGAAAATTTATGGCTCAACTTCATAATGTATTTTTATCTATATATATACACACACACACATATATAATTTGAGAATATGTAAGTAAGTATATATAAAACCCCAGTTTTAAATGTTTAAGAAACTTAAAACATTATGAATGTATAGGAATTCACCATAGCTCATTGCCTATTTGACAGATATAACTTATCCTAAAAGTCTTCAAAAATACACTTTTCTAATATGTTGAAATTTTCGTATAATTTTATTTACTAAAAATTCCAGTTTAGGTAAAGGTACAAGGTATTGGGAAGGAAATCATGTAGGTCAGAGACTTGCCTGATTTCCAGATGGAACTTCCGATGGAATTTTAACTTATAAAGTTAATAAACAGTTAAATAAAACTATAGTTAGAGGTGGCCCTTAGTATATAGGGAAATTAACAGGATTTTCCTCCTCTTCATCTTCAAACTGTTCAGAAGCAGCAACAGGACTAGTTAATTCAACACCAAATTGTTCAGAAAGCTTTTTTAACTTCTCTTCTAAGAGAATATTTTTTTTCACTTCTTCTTTGTAATTATACTTCAGATCTTCGATTTCTTCAAAAAATGAAGGATCAAAATTTTCCAGTTCTTTTTTCAGCTTTTTTATTTCCTCCTAATAAGAACATATTATCTTTAAAGGGTATATATAGGAAAAAATACATTCTTTCTTTAGGTGTGAACTAAAGAGATTTAATTATAAACATGAAAGCCAAAGTAACCTGAATAGTCAAATATACTTATACAGCAGAAGTATTTTCTTAAGATTTTATTAATAATGTTTCATTGTACAGTGTAAGTAACTAACTAACTTGTTAACTGTCAAATTATTTGTTCTCTAAGTAAGTTATGTCCTGGTCTTGGACTAAAATTTATCAGCTCTTAAATCAGAGGGGATTTAATCTTTCTCCAAAATAATATTAAGATACTCTCAGTGAGGCAATCAAAAAACTTGGCTATTCACAACATGGAAGTTATTTTGGTTAAGATTCTTTGGTTAGGCATTACTTGTATTTTCTTTACAAATATCTAATTTTCAATGAATAATGGTCACTTGTTATAAATATATTTATGGTCAGGTAAACTGTTGGGCTTCTGCCTGGCTAAAAGTTAGGCATCTGGTAAAGAAACAATTTGAGCTTTAATGACCATGTAGAATAGCCAGTGATCACTAGTGAATTTTCATATTTATGCTCTTTTGTTCTGTTTACAGATTCTTAAAGAGATAAAGCATATCAAATATCTTTCTTTAAGGGAACTATTCCTGAAAAGAATTTCAAAAGGAAATAAAAGACACTGTTCCCAATGTGACCCAAAACTTAGGAAAATATTAAAATAATGAGCTATATTTGTGACAATTAAAAATAATTTACTCTTTAATCCTATTTGTCTCAATTTTTTGATAGTTCTGTTTTAATAAATATTTTTTAATACAGTCAGATGAATATAATCAACTTTGTAATATCAAGGTTAAATGTAAGTATAAAATGTGATCCCAGGAATATTTAGGATACATACTTAAAACTCAGAGATGGTGATCATAAAAACAGTTTTCAACAGCTGTTTTCACAAAACATTTATAATACTATAATTAAAATAGTTACCTTCAAATGCTGCTTTTCTAGATCTGAGGTTTTGAGCTGTGTCTCTAGATCTTTGACCTTTTCCTTTAGTTGATGAGGATCTGCCTCCAAAAAAGTGAAAATTAGACTAAGCTTTTCCGACTCTGAAGAAGTTCAAGATAAAGGATTTATTTTAGAGGATAAGGAGGAAACTTATGAAACTAGAGCCTGGAAAATGTTGTCTTTTATGGTTGAAACACTTCTTTTCAGGCTGTGAATTCTGTATACTACCTCTATATCAGGTATTATAATTCCATAAGCAGACAAAGAGAAGAGGCATATGTTAGGTGTTAGAAGTATAGATCCAGGTTCATTCTTTACATGGAAGAAACCATTATTTTCAGAGAAAAATTCTAGAACCAAGAAAATTTGTTAGGTGCTAATAGTACAACATTAGAATAAGTAGACTGTTAGGGAAGGGGCTACAACCGTAAGGTGGCCAAATGCTCCTGTTACCCAACAACTTTGACTATTCCATGTACTTCAGTGCATCTTTACTGTAATTACTGGGTTGGCCAAAAAGTTCGTTTGGGTTTTTCCATAAGATGTTATAGAAAAACCTGAACGAACTTTTTGGCCAACCCAATACTATGTGAAAAATGTTCTGGGCAGGATGGATAACACAAAGATGAACAAGTCCTGATATTTTGGTAGGAAAACATAAAAAGCACAAGGGCTTTAGTTTAATTTATTGATTTCTCCCAGTTAACATATCTCTAATTTTATAATGAGAATCAGTGGGCAATAGGATTTTTGCTTTAATTAATTGCCATCTTTGCTAGAAACATACTTTCTTTAAACTGCATGTAATGTGTCATGTGGTCATATTTTACGGCCATTGAGGGGTAAAATTTTTAAAATAATGCTGAATTTTGAGAAAATAATGGTCAGCAAATACATTTTCATGAATGGGACAGGAAGCATATTCTGTTAAGGTGACCTTGGAATGGTCCTCCAATTACTGTAAGTTGGAGACAAATATTTTCCTCGTACTTTTCAAAGCTTCCCTCACCACTGCAGAAAGTACTAATGATTTTTTTACAGAGTTGATTCTTGATCACTGGAATGCTATATTGAGTTGTCTTAATCAGTGGGATGCTATATATTACACAGATTGGTAATGAAATTATGCAGTAAAAGTGATTATTATGTATAGCACTTTCCAAAAGTCAGCTTAATGATCACGTATACTTAAATAGTGCTTTAAAATTTCCAAAACAGTTTTGGTTTGATTTTGAGCCTTAACAATCTTTGATAGATATCCTCATTTTTAAATAGGAGATGAGGAAATAAGGGTTCAGAAATTCCCTCTCAGGAAACTGAGGTTTAGAAAGAGAACTTGCCTAACATCAACAGCATTAACCGCTCTTTGGTGCTGTGTCTGGTTTAGTACACCAAGCTGGCTGCTGGAAGAGATGTTGTCAAGAGAGGTTTACATATGTACTTCTAGTCACCAAGAGAGGAGGCAGTCTAGTGGTCAATAGCAGGGAATGGCAAGGAGCTTTGGAGTTTCACAGATTTAGGCTTCATCCTGCCTCTGCCACTTCCTAGCTGCTTTGAATCTGTTTAACACAGGTAGAATGGAGACAGAGGTACTCAAAACTCAGGGCTATAAGAACTAAATTATAAAACGCTTGTAAAGCATTTAGCACAGTGTCTGGTACGACTCATACATGACAGCCTTAATACAAAGTAGCAACAAGACTACTTGGTAGGATATTGAAAAGCTATGTGAAATAGTCAAAAACTGTTCAGATATAAATTAGTATAACCCTTTGGAACAGAATTTGGCATTTTCATAAAAGCTATCAAATACAATATGCATACAAACAGTCGATTCTTATTATTCGCAGTAGTTATGTTCTATAAAGTCAATATGAACAATGAATTAGTGAATACTGAACCACTGCTCTTAGGGAAAATAAACCTACATACACCTACATCTCACATAGATTTCATAATCTTAAATCCTGGAAACAACTCATCCTGGTAGGTTCTATTTTCTCTGTTTTACAAGAGAGAACAAGGTTCGGAAGTATCAAGTGACTTCTGAGGCTGCCCCAATAACAGGCATCAGAGCTGAAATTTAAACCCAGTCCGGCTGGTCCCAGAACCAGAGGTTCCTGCCCTGTGCAGCAGTGCCCCCTGTTGTCTCCTCCTCTGGTCATCCTTGTATGAGAGCTGAAACAATGCAGAGCATCATCTTGCTGAATCTCTTCTGGGAAAGTGTGGATCATAGAACTTAAATTTTTCACTGCTCTGTGTGTATGTCTGCAAAAGTACCGCACAGTACTGATTTGGGGTTACAAGTAAATTTTACTGAGTAGGTGAATATGCAAATAATGAGGATCAACTATTCACTGTGTGTCCACACATACACATATACATTACATACATATGTGTATATGTGCATACCTATGCACACAGGAATGGGAATGATGAGTAATCACTTCTGAATGCAAATGGAAGAGGGTAGAAGGATAGACTTTTTTACTTTGTAAAAGGAAAAAAAGGATATAGGCAATGTTTACTTATACACATGTAGTTTTTAAATTAATAACAAGGTGAAAGTAACATTTAGAAGAAAATGTTCAAAGGGCTTAAAAGGGCCTATACTGAGAAACTGGAAGCAACAGACCTAATATTTATTACTTAGCATTGTATCATGGTTAAATCCGTAACATCCAGATGGAACACAAGGAGAAAGACACTTGAATACTTGCTACTCAATATTACAGACAACTCAAAGGGCTCAATGGGAATATTGTTTCATGGAAGACAGAGACAGCTTTAAAAACTTAAATCAAGGATTTGATTTTATAAAAGGAAGACAGTTATCAGAAATCTGTGAACAAACAAGAAAGGCAAACCCTAATTCAAAAACTTGGGTTATCTAACATGCTATGAGTGTTTAAAAAATATACTACCGGGTATGGTGCTTTCAGGTCCATTCTGGTCTTTGTTAACTTCTATCTGATGGATTAATTCTTCTTTTTCTTTTTCCAGCTGACTATTAGCTAATCTAGAACACAATGATAATGTGTTAAAAAAAGACAGACAGACATTGCTCCACAAAATACATGAGCATTTCTTTAATTGTGTGATGTACAGTGCTTAGAACTTGCTGATATTTATAAAGGTAAACATTTGTCCATTTACTCTCCCTGCTGCAATGCTACCATTCTCAGAGATCAGAGAATCAAAATCCTTCATGTTGTTCTTAAAATCTGATCTGATGTCATTTTCAAGAGTAGTTTTTCTCTTGCAGGGAGGAGCCTCACAAAAGTACGCTACACAGAGCCTCGGAAGATTTTTTTTCCCTCATTTCTATTAACATTTGCCTTTGGAAGCTAAGGTTTAATATATTCTATGCTATTAAGAAAGTTTAAATTACGAACTTGATACCTACATTAAGATCTGGTTTACCCTTTTTTTTAGCATCCATTATATAAAAGAGTGATTGGCATTAGAAGGATGAAATAAGGCTGAAAAACCTATTAGGCAGCAAGTTTGAAAAATCTTAACTCTCCAGATATAGCAAATGTGGTTATATTAAAAAATAATTTTTAAAAAGTAGTCATATGAACAAATAATATACCTAAGAACTTGAAGCTCCCATTGAAGGCCTTGCTCTGTTTCATCACCTTCAGGAACATGTTTGAGAATCTCAATCTTTGGGCACAATGAAAAGTTAGAAGACAAAGTTTGACATGGAAATATGAGGTTTTATGAAGATACTTTCAATGAAGCATAATTTTAAAAGTTGAGTTTTCAAAAGTTCATATGATCGCACATCTATGGTGATCTATCCACTATTCATTCAACAATTATTTATTGAGGAACTACTGCATGCCAGGCATTGTCCTAGGCACACTGGATACAGCAGTGAAAAAAATAAGCAAAATCCCTTACTGCATGATCCTGTGGTCCTTACATTTTTTAGTGGGGGAAGACAAACAGTGAGCATGTGATGTGACTGGATAACACTTCAAGATGGTGGGAAGGGCTATTAAGAAAAATAACCTAGGGTAAGAGGACAGAGTGATGGAAAGTAGTATAGGTTTGGGAGGGTCTGAGGAGCTTGCATTTAAGCAGAGACATGAAGTGCAGGAGTGAGCTATGAGAATATTTGGGTAAACAGTATTCTAATCAAGGGAAACAAAAGCAAGGCCCAGAAGCTTGAATGAGTTTGGTTTGTCCCAAGGATTGAAAGAATGTCAGCGTGGCTAGAGCACTATGAGTGCTGGAGAAAGTAAAGGTGAGGCTAGAGAGGAAACCAGATGCCATACCATGTAGTCTTTGCAGGCTATGAAAAGAACTTAGGATTTTGTTCTGGGGTAATGGGAACCACTGGAAGATTCTAAGGATGGGACTGCTATGATTTGCTTTATACCTTTAAAAGGATTACTTGGCAACTATGTGGAAAATACGTCAGGGATAGGGAGAAGGTGAAACAAGGCAAGAGTGGAAGCAGGGAGACCAGTTAGGAAATTACTGCTATTCAGGTGTGAGAGAATAGCTTAGACTAGACTGGCAGTGTTGGAGGTGCTGAGACATCATCAGATTTGGGATATGTCTGAAATAGAGCTGACAGGATTTAATGAAAAAGACGCGGGGTATGAGTGAAAAGAAATGAGTCTATGATCCAAGGTTTTTGACTTAAATAGGTGAATGGTGGGGCCATTCACTTAGATGGTCCTTGTAGGAGAGGAATTAGTCCAGAGTTCATTTTTACCTACATAAGACAATACCAAGGGGTGGTTTGAAATATGATGCATTATTTTATCACATAAAGAAAAATGACATTACTTGCCTGTTGCTCAAGGTCTTCCGTGTATTTCTTAACTTTTTGTTCCCTCTCTGTTGCTTGTCTTACAAGCTGTTTAAGATCAGTAAGGCTTTTAGTTTTTTTGGCAATATCAGTTTCCAATTCTTTCAACTTGGTTTCATACATTCTAAAAGTATAAAGGAAAAAAAATGGTGTAGACGTGGAAAATAATTTCTCTCATTGATTTAAAAGCCAGTTCAAGTTACTGCACTAAAAATAAAGAACATCTTATTACACTGTTTCTTCTAGTCAAATCTTTTCCTACATATTTACTTAGCATTAGGTGACAGCAAGGGATAAGTACCCCTAATTAATAGGCCAATCAAATAGAGGATTTAGATGTTTCCCAAAGTTATAACAAGGATGGAGCCTGAATTTTACCACTGTCAAAGATTAAAATCAATACCTTTTTCAATCACAAAACAAAGAAATAGAAATTAAATTCATAAGAATATCAAATTCTGTATTATTGAATATTCTTAGGAATATACTTAGAGATAACAAACTAAAGCATTTAATACACACACACGCACACACACACACACACACACACGTAGGAGGTATCCAGGTAGAGCAAAACCAAAAGAACACTGCTGGGAGAGGGAAAAGAATGTGTAAAAGCAGGGGTAAGAAAAATGGCATAAGATGCGGGAGGGATGAAGCTTGTAAAAATCTAAATAGATTTGTAAATTTTCAAGAAATTATCAATAGTTCAAAAAAAAAAAATCCAGACTCCAAAAGAAACTTCTAAAACACTGAGCCAAAATGGTTTTACAAACCCATCATACCACCTTAAAGGAGACAATGCTTATAACATTCAAATTTTTCCAGGGAAAATAAAAGAAGGAACACTTTGGCAACAAAATCAGGTAAGGACAGGATAAGGAAGGAAAATTATTATCTCAGTATTACAACAAAATAATATAATTATTATCAAAGAGCTTGTGATAAACCTTAGGAACCTAGATTAGAAGGCAACGCTCTTAACCTGACAAAAGCTATCAAAGTGGTGAAATATCTGAAGCTCACTCCGTCATTGAATTCCCAGCTCTAATGCCACCCAGTCAGAGAGGCCTTCTCTGACCACCCTATCTAAAAGAGCTCCTGCATCACCCCGGCCTGTCTCAGCAGTCAGTGCTATAAAGCTGGATGTGGAATAGATGTTATTAGTTTGTTGAGTAAATAACAGAGCAACTATAAAGATTTCAGCATGAGCCTAATGGTGAATGGGTACCAAAAGATTATCTCCAAACCACTTTACTGAACTGGGTGTCTAATCCCATCTGCAGACTTCAGCAATTTTTTTGGTGGATTTAGGGAGGCTTGAGGCCAAAGATCAGAATTAGCCTTCTGTCAAGTGGATTCTACTAGGACTTAGTTTTTTTTAAAAGTGCTTACTGAAGGCCTACTCTATGCTCAGTTACCTGTACAGTTCTCAGACAAAAAACACATAAATGATCTAAAGGGCAAAGTCATCTTCAGTTATGTTAAATCTCATCACCCCTTCAAATATTTATAAACTTTATAAACCCTTTTCACATTAATAATCTTTTCTGCAGCCTCACAGAGCCCTTTTTTAGAAAAGAAGAGGACAGGGATTATCATTTCCACAGCTTTAAAAAAACTTAAACTCACAGAAGAACTGTAATTTACTTAAGGGCATAGTGAGAAATAGGTATTTCTAAGCCCTGGAAGCTACCTGGCTCTCTGAAGGAACCTAGTCAAAGCAGGCCTTTTAGAAATACATCTAACATAAAGCAGAGTCTGGCATGCAGCAGGTACTGAGTAAATACCTGCTGTATAAATACATCTCGAAGCAACTCAAAATTCTTTGAGTCCATGTGTGATTGTAGAAGGAAATAAAGGACCAACCAAGAAATCAACTGATAGGGTTGCTGGTTGAGAGCCTCTGCTGGAGTCCAAGCAGGCAAAAGAAGACCCCTTCTCCCCTTTATACTATCACACATATTATTTCATTTAGCCCTCACACTAGCCCTCTGACAGAATTAAGAAACAGTTATGGGGGAAGAGTAGATTCTGAGTACTCTCAGTATGATGTTAGAACAGGAACCAAGGACCCTTCTCCAAGACTGCCTGGTCACCTGGGCCTTCTTATCGACCTGCAAAACCTTTCTCTTTTCTCCTTAGACTTGTCTGACAAGGGCAAGTGAGTGCAACAGGCCCACTAGGGGGCGTGCGGTAGCCTCACAGTGCTAAGATTCCCATCCCAGCTGCAGTGATGGTGACTGCCAATCCACATCAAGTCCATTCTAAACAGCAGGTAGATATCCAAGGGGATACTGAGATGCACAGACAGAAGGAACTCTAGGAATATGGTAAAATAAAGATGCGTTTGCCTTCTGAAATGGGGCCAGTAGATGTCAAGAACACCACTTCATACAGGATGACTTTATTGGGAAAGGACATGGGCAGGATCTCACTGGTCTCTGGCTTCTACATATACTCCTTGAAGCAGCTGCTTAACGTTGGAAGTGAGAATGACACCAAAGCCTTTTACTGACTCATCAGAGTTATGATGAACCACCTCTGGTGATAGTGACAATGAACATATGAATGTTTACTAGTGAATTCCTATCACCTCTTTCATAGCCACAAAGTTGATTTGACAGGCAGGAATTGCACATACTTGCAGAAAAGGCTCAAGGGATGGGAGAAAATCAAGTGCCAGAAAGCAGAGGCCAGTAAGACACTAAAACTGTTTGCTGAATTCATCTGTTGAGGCTATTTGAAGAGCAAGATGCCCAGAACGTAACTCCAAAATTGCAGTTGTAGCTGGAGAAAAGCAGCACCCAGGAGAAGCTGGGCACCATCAGTCCAGGCTCATGGCTGACAGCAGCTTCGTGATGCCCACCCAGCTCCAACACCCTTAGCCCAGCCCCAACTCTCCTCTGTCCCATGCCGACACCCCAATTAGTTAAATATTTTAAGGAAGAAAAAGTGAGGATCATGTTAAAACAAACAACCAAACAGTTCTTCACGAAAGAACTAAGTGAATCAGGATACTGTCATATTCTTTAAAAACAATAATGGCAGAATTAGAGCTCATTAAACTGTGCAAATTTTAAACTGTTTGTTCCTACCTTGTAACAACAATTGATTTCCATCTCTTGCTGTCAGCACCTTCAAGCTGTGGACCTCTACTTTCTGCCAACTGTAATCTCTTACCAGTTTCTTCTAGTTGAACTGTCATCTTCTCATTTAATATCTCCAAATTATTCTTAGCTATCCGTAATTTTTCTGCAGCTTCAGTTTCCTATCATTAAAAGCTAATTAGTATATTATGCCAAAATGTAATACTGTTCTCATGGATATAGTATATTCAAAATTATCAATCACTACAAACGAGAAAGAAAATAACCCGGACTTCTAAATGCCGATTAACATTCCAATAAAAATCCAATGTTTCTTTTACTCTAAAACAGCAATATGGTCATAATAATTAGAACAGATCATGTAAATGAGGTTAGGAAAATACAATATTTTACTCTAGTGGTTACTTTAAATTTGTCATATTTGTTTGTCTGTAATAGAGAAAATGGGATAGTTTATGTCTTTAGATTTTTAAAAGATGTTTTGACTTTTTAATACCTGAGAGACATAACTATAAGTATAAACTATGTGTAAGTACCACAGATTATTTCCACTATTAAACATCCACATTCACAGCACAGTATCACTCTGGCCTCACAATACATTCATATACCACTGTAACTAGTTTAAAAATATTAACTGCAATTTATTCACTGGATCATCCATATAAATAACAACACCTATTTGTCTGGGGCAAGGAATATATTTTGCCACTTAAATAGAAAGGAATCTTACTGTTTAACAAGATAGTTTCATATACTCTTTATGGTACATCAAGCATTATTCTAAGACATGTGCATAAATATTAACTCATTTAAACCCTGTAGCAGCTCTGTGAAATAGATATACTCAATATTCCCAGTTTTATAGATGAGGAAATTGAGAGAAGGAGAGGGAATAGTAGATTCCCCTAGTTTCCACAGTTAAGAAGTAATAAAGCGGGCTTCCCTGGTGGCACAGTGGTTAAGAATCCGCCTGCCAATGCAGGGGACACGGGTTCAAGCCCTGGTCCGGGAAGATCCCACATGCCGCAGAGCAGCTAAGCCCGTGAGCCACAACTACTGAGCCTGTGCTCTAGAGCCCACGAGCCACAACTACTGAGCCCACGCGCCACATCTACTGAAGCCCGCGCGCTCTAGAGCCTGTGCTCTGCAACAAGAGAAGCCACCGCAATGAGAAGGCCGTGCACCACAACGAAGAGTAGCCCCCGCTCGCTGCAACTAGAGAAAGCCCGCACACAGCAACAAAGACCGAACACAGCCAAAAATAATAAATAAAAATAAATAAATTTATTTTAAAAAAAAAGTAATAAAGCTAGGATTTGAATCCTGGCTATGTGGCTTCTACATTATACTGCCTCTGAATTTATTAATTTTTTATTTTCAATGTTCCTCATAGTGAAAGGATGATGGGCATAAAAACACAATTCCTGGATGAATTGGGAGATTGGGATTGACATATATACACTAATATGTATAAAATAGATAACTAATGAGAACCTGCTGTATAGCACAGGGAACTCTATTCAGTGCTCTGTGGTGACCTAAATGGGAAGGAAATCCAAAAAAGAGGGGATATATGTACACATATAGCTGCTTCACTTCGCTGTACAGCAGAAATTAACACGACATTGTAAAGCAGCTATACCCCAATTAAAAAATAAATAAATAAAAATAAAACAAAACAAAACAAAAAACAACACAATTCCTAAATCTCTTAATACCTACTCTGAGTAGATACTCTCATCAACTTTTTCATTCCATTTTCCCAAAATGTAGCAGTTAATTAACATAAAAATAAGTATAGTCAACAATGAAAGCCATACTTTTTTAAGTTCTTTACGAAGCCTTTCATTTTCAGCAACAATTTTCTCTGTGCCTTTGGTCTTGGATTCATAGTGCATGCTCAACTGACGTCCAAGATGAACTTTGAGTTTTTCTAATTCAGCCTAGTAATTAAAAAACTCTACATTATCAAAACAAGGAAATAAACGATCTTGTAAACTCATAAAACTTAGTTTAATGTGGTTTTAGAGACCATATTTGATATAATTAGAATTAAATTCTTCCCTTTAATACTGGTCATCTAGAGCAGAGGTTCCCAATCTTGGCTTAGAATGAGCTGATGACTTAAAAAAAAAATCACAATCCCGATGGTAGGACCAGTCCCAAAATAATCTGATCAATCTCAAGATTGGGGGCTTAGGCAGCTGTATTTTTGAAAATAGATACAGTTAATTATTTTATGCTGCCAGAGTGAGAAGCAATGGCCTGGAAATAATAAGATGACCAAGTGGTGCTACTCTAACTACTCTTAGCCTTGTCTCCAACATTTTTTTTCTGTATGTGTAAAATATCTACTGCATCCATTAAAGCCACTTTATACACTATATTTTAAATTGTCCTTAAAAATTAATAAAAATTGTATCAGTAAAACATTCTGTACAAATGACCACATTAAAAATATTACCTTCAATTTTTCGTTTTCCATTTCAATATTAGCCATTTTTTCACTGGTTAATATTCCTGATGCTTTTTTCAGCTGTTCATTTTCCCTTTGGACTTTTTCAACTACTTTTTTCATTAAACCAATGGTTTTTTCTAGTTCTGGGATTGTCTTTCCACTTCTACCAGACTAGGAAAAAATGTTAACTTTTTATTTAATCAAATATTTTAGAGAGTATAATATGAAGTACCAAGAATATAAGAGGTTTATTATTAAACTCATTGTTGGTTCCTAACATTTGAAGCCAAGGCTTGTATGACTTCAACTCATTATAATAACCCTGTGAAAGAGGACTTATCCTTACTTTACATACAAGAAAATCAAGACTCAAAGAATTTGATATTCCTAAAGTCATGCAGCTAATAAGTAACAGCTTAAACCCTGGTATACTGGAAAGAACATTAGTATAGTAGCATTATAACTAGGAAGCTGCCATGGATATCATAAAAAATAATTATAAAATGTTAGAATCAGACCAAGGAGCAGTTAGTAGTTACCTCAATGAACAGACGGAAGATTCCTGGAAGTTAAATGTTTTCAAGGTGTAGAGGGATATGCAATGAAAAAAGAGATGGTATAGAGTCCAAGTGGAATAAAAAGCATGTAAGATGAGACAGATGATAAAATACATTAACTTGAAACAGAGAGAAAGCTTAATGATGTCTTACATTATAGATGCAGCAGAATAAAATTGAGACTAGAGGCACTAGTAAAGGCATATCAGTAGTTATGACATATCCAAACTTTTTTTTTCATTTCCAGCTTATCACTTCTGAAGCCAAAACAAACATATGGCATACTCTCACATACTCACCCCTCTAACATGGCCAAGTTTCCTCTCTACTTCTGCTTTTTCTTTCTTAAGAAATTCACACATTTCCTTCAAATCTCTTACCTGATTCTAGAAGATTAAAGAAAACATGTAACAATTTAACATAGCTATAGCCATTGAAAAGGAAAGGCAAACAATTCATCTGAACTATCAGTCTCTTCAACTGTATAGCTGAATTAAACAAGTGGGTCTTTACACCAATGAGGAGGATTTTGAACCATGACATATGCTGAATTAATACAACAGCATTTTGTATATGAATTTCAAGAAATAGTTCCTGCATTATTGCCTTAGTATACAATATAAATTTGAGTTTAGAACTCCTGATTTCAACTCTCCCATAGATTACATATGTAGAACCTTACCCATATAGTACAGAGAAAGAGACAACTGATCTTCTGACACTGGTTCTAACAGTATAAAACTCAGAATGAGAAGCAGGATATAGCTTAATTATACCATTACCAGTGGAATTAACAGATTGCTGATATTCTAAGTTAAAAAACACAAATGAAACAATCAGTCAAGAGAAAAGGACTCCCTTAAATAGGATAAGATTTGGAAAACCAAAAATAAACTTATTATAAACATCAAAATAAAGTAAAATTTCTAAAAGAGACAATTATCCTAAAATATTTTTTTTAATTTAAAGACTTTATATTTTTAGAGCTATCCTAATATTTTAAAGTGTGACAAGGGTTAATTAAATACATCAACCATCATCTTGCCACACACATGACATTTGAACTTGCTATTTCTGTTGCCTGGAACTCTTTTTCTAGTATCTGTATGACCTACTTCCTTACCTGTCCCCTAGCTCTCTGCTAAAATATCACTTTATTAAGGAAGCCTCCCCTTACTACCCTATTTTAAAGAGCAATCCCATATACAGTTGACCCTTGAACAATGTGGAGGTATAACTTATAGTTGGTCCTCTATATCTGCAGTTCCTTTGCATCTGTGGGTTCAACCAACCACGGATCAGGTAGTACAGCAGTATTTACTACTGAAAAATATCCCCATATAAGTGGACCCTCGCAGTTCAAGGGTCAACTATACCCCTATGCAACACACACACACACACACACACACACACCCTTCACACTAACTGTGCATTTTCTTCTTAGCACTTTAACATCAGCTGACATACTACATATTGACTTGCTTACCTATTATGAGCCTTCCCTTACTGGAATGTAAGCTCTACAAGTGCAAGAATTTTTTTGATTGCTGTTTACCAGCACCTAGAAGAGTACCTGACACAAAAAAAGGCCCTCAACAAATAACTGTTAAATGAGCAAATGTAGAAAGTATAACACTACCATGATATTTTATGAATATGAGTTTCTGACGTCTTCATAAGCTAACATGGTAAACATAACAATTAAGTAGGGAGAAAAAGGCATTAGATTTCCTAACTATAATAAAGAATATTAAATTTACCTTTAATCTTGGCAAATCTTTATTTGCTTGTTCAAGCTGAAATTTTAATTCAATATTTTCAGATGACAACTTCAAGTTTTCCCTTTGGAGCTCCTGTTCTTTTTGATAATGATCATCTGACTCTATTCCTGAAGTCTTCAGGAAAATGAAGTTAGGAATATTTTTAAGGTGTAACAAATAAAAGCTACATAAGACACACTGGATAAGAGAACACTACGCTGAAAGGGAACATTTCTCCTCAAAGGAATGAGAAAATTGGAGAGCTCTAGAGAAAACAACCATAAACGAACAAACAAACTCACATGAGAAAACGTAATCAGTCTGTTGTAATTAATATAGAAAGCAAAGTCAGTATGAGTTAATAATGTCCACGCATATAACGCCTCCATGTATACTCTCATAATGACTAAACGAATTTGTGGTGGTCCTTCCAGTGCAAAAATAAAGTACTGTTACCTGTTACAGATTGTCTCATGCCCCAACCCCCACCCAGCCCCAAATTCATATGTGAAGTCCTAACTCTCAGTACCTCAGAATGACCTTATTGGAGGATAGGGCCTTTTCAGAGATAACTAAGTTAAAACAGGGTCATTAGGGTGGGCCTTAATCCAACAAGGTCTGATGTTCTTATACCAAAGGGAAATGTGGACATACAGACATACATAGAAGGGAGACACTGTAGAGACGGGGAGAAGCTAGCCATCTGTGAGCCAAGGAGAGAGGCCTGGAACAGATCCTTCCCCCATGGCCTAAAGAAGCCATCAACTCTGCCGATACCTTGATTTTGGACTTCTGGCTTTCAGAACTGAGAGAATACATTTCTGTTGTTTAAGCCATCAACTCCGTGGTGTTTTGTTGTGGTGGCCCTAGCAAACAAATCTACAAGCCTACAAAAATGCCTCAATTCCTCCTCCTTTAGAAAGCTATTCATCATTCCTTGAGCTAAAGTAATCACTCCCTCCTCTGAAATCCAGTAACACTTTATTTGCATTTCTTTTGGCATGAATCCACCTTGGGTTATTATTTATGTTCATTTTCAGTTCTCATTCTAAGCTATAGATTATTTGAAAGAGAAATCTGTGCTTGGTTACTTTTTCCTATAAAGTGGGTAGAATACCCCTTACCCTCATAAACTTGTTAAGAGCATTATATGAGATAATCTTGTGAAAGCACCCAGAACAGCTTTAGTTTTTTCTCCCCCATTCCATTCTCTATTGGCTTGATCGACTATCAACTCAATAACTCCACAGACATTATTATGATTATCATATTATTATACATTTATATATTACACATTACATTATTATTATTAAAGTATAATATTCTATAAATACATTTATTATACATGGCTCTGTAACATCTCTTTAATTAGCAGTAGGTTAAATACATTCTGACATATTCACCATTAGGTTAAAAAAAAAAGTTTTCTTAGGTAAAATGCAGTAAAAGTAAAGAAATTAGAAAATAGGATACAGAAATGTAAAGAAATTCTGGGCTGACCTTTGATTCTGACCTGAGGGCATACAACACAACACTGGCAGAAACACTGCATGCATCTACCTGATTTCTAACTGTTTGAGGGAATGTGTGTGCATATAAACATATATAGTGGCAAGAAAAAGAAGACAGGCAATATTTCATGGTGTCAGTAAACTATAGCAATATGTTCCTACTTATTCTCTGTCAGATAACCCAAGTATACATTCTGATTCTACTACTATTAAGGTTAACACTAGGCAAATCATGCCACCTGCAAGGTCCTCTGTTTTTGCATCTTACAAATGAAGGCACTAGACAGGATGATTTTTAAGGTCTCTTCAGACATAGAAGTCTATAGTTCCCTATCCCTGAGCTCTTCTGTCTCCCTTACTTCATCTCTTCAGTCTATGATAGCTATTTAATAAATGATAATAAGTACCCCTAACTGATAGATATAAAATATATTAAATTTCATTCACAGAAGAGAATAATTCTATCTGATGATATTACATGAACTGCTGAATTTTTTCAACAGTTCTCCTCACTAAAATATGGATGCAATTCTTTGTGTAAGTGAATGTGGATCATTTTTTCCTCCTATTCTCAGAAAACAAAACTAAAAGTATTAGTTGAGATTGTCCAAATTTTTGGAAAACAAATTCTAATGAAACTTCTATAAAAGTAAAATAAATAAAATTCTTGTATAATCAATTTTGGGGGGACTTCCAAATTGTTCTATAGAAGAAGAATCCTGTTAAAAGGTATACACTGCCAAAAGTCAAATTCTTAGTGGATGAGAGTTAGCAATAACACACAGTGG
Source organism: Eubalaena glacialis (assembly GCF_028564815.1). Classification (NCBI taxonomy): domain Eukaryota; kingdom Metazoa; phylum Chordata; class Mammalia; order Artiodactyla; family Balaenidae; genus Eubalaena; species Eubalaena glacialis. The sequence goes on along the minus strand of NC_083726.1, from coordinate 32,607,125 downwards.
AAGTCTCAAATTCTCAATTACTTATTATCAAGTGAAAAAAAGAAGCATTATGTACCTGGATAAGGAAATGAAATAAGAATTAAGACATTTTCATCCATTTTCTCTTAATTTAAATGTCTGATTTAATGAGAATGAGGACTTAGGTGACTGGAATATCTGAAGTGGAAAGGAATGAATGAATGAATGAATGCTATTTGATTTCAACTGGGAACAAACTTCTTGAATAAATTGACCAAAAGTAGTGTGTATGTAGAAAGTTCATAAACTGTAGAATTAGACCTCCATTCAAATCCTGGTTCTGCATCTTCTTGATCACTAGAGATATTACTTATTCTCCAAGCTTCCCACATAAAGTAGAAATAATTCTCTGCAGAGTATTGTGAAAACTATACCTAGGCAATACATGTAAGCTTCCTTTTCTCATTATAAAAAAGTATCTGTTACAATACAAGGCAAAAAGACCATCAAAGGAACTTGCTATATATGTTAGAATGTTACACAGCATCATAACAGATTTTTACTGATATTATTCATTGTAGTGAAATTTTACTTGCAGTGAGATCTTACAGCATGCTGAAGTAGGAATGTCTAAGGCAAAACGAACTCATCTAAAGTGACTTATTTTTGTTATTCTGTTATCTAATCTAATACTTTTTAAGCGAATACCAACGGTAAAACAGTGAGTACTAAAATGAATCAGGAAATGTACAACCACTAAGTTTTTGTAGGAACTAGTCAAATATTAGGGTTTAAGGAGAAGTTTATTAATAATTAATATTCTTTACAAATCCTACACAATTTGTTTCCATTTGCACCATATACGTATACTACTTGCTATGAGAAAACTCAGCCAAGAGAGAAATAAAGGACTGCCATGTACTCAAACCTGGGACGCTTCATTTCTTGGCTGGACTGACACATCAGTCTCAGAGTTTGCCTGTGCCTCCTCCTCAGCACACTGCCTCACTGCGGCAGCGCTTGTGGCGTAACCACAGTCCTCCCCAGCACACTGCCTCGCTGCGGCAGCGCTTGTGGCGTAACCACAGTCCTCCCCAGCACACTGCCTCGCTGCGGCAGCGCTTGTGGCGTAACCACAGTCCTCCCCAGCAGATTCTTCTGGATCCGTGTGGTTGTTGTGACTCACATCTTCAGCTATGTGTCCCTTTTCTTTCTCATTCTTGCCTAGCTCATTCTCTTCCTTGTTTTTATATTCCTGTTTATTATTTTCACAACAGTCTTGATTAATTTTTTCAACTTTACGATCTGGTTCCTTTTCAAAATTGGAGTTAAAATCCGTCAAGGTACCATTAGTTGACCTAAATGGACTCGATTTACTATTTGGTCTTGACTCAGATTTATTTAACTCAGTAGGATCTACAATATCTTCTGCTTTGTGTTTTTCTTCATTACTGTAACACTGTAGAATATTCCTAGGTACCTGATGATATAAGTTGTCACTAACATCTATTCCTTTCCTATTTTTAATTCTGAGTACTGTTATGGGGTTTTTTTGGTTCCTGTGTAAATTGTTCTTTTTGTGAAAAATATTATGCCTGTATTTATTAACACTGGCAGCAAGAGGAGAAAGCGTAGCTGCGTCACATAACAGATTCTGCTTGAAGCAGACGAAAGAGAAGAAACAGGAAAAGAAAAGGAAAAAAAATAATAAAAATATACACATGAATGTTTTAAAGTAAGATACAACAAATAATTCTACATTAATGAGACTTTATAAAGAAAAATGAGAAATGTATTGCATATTTGAATGGAAATAATGTTATAACATACCTTCCTATTTTATCTAACTATATGTTCTTGTCAGAGCAAAACTCATAACTACATTTAAAAATCTCCAGAAATAATTTGTAATGACATTTTATGCAAAGCATAAGAATCATAAGTTTACCATTATTATGTAAATAGGATTATAGAAGTTAACATACATCACTACCTAGTAAAAATAAAAGTTGGATTTATTTCATTAATATTAATGAGAAGGATCTACTGTTTTTAGCTAGATAAAGGTAGAAGTTGATTTCACTTTTAAACTTTAGAATTAAAAAAATGAAAAGAAAAGATGTGCACTTACTGAAGGCCTAGAATATGCATCCTTTGAAAACTGTTTTTCTAAAGCATGAAGTTTTTCTTGGAGGTATTTATTTTGTAAACGTAAATCTTCTATAACAGAATCTCGAGGAAGAGCCTGATGGGCCCTATGAACAACAATCACAGACTCTTTACTGTTCAAACTTCCAACTTTTTACTGTTTTATCATATTAAAAAATAGAAAAAAATATTTTTAACACTGTATTTCTTTTAAATTCTACAAAACTTGAAAACTTCACAAAAATTAAATTAAAATATGACTATATTATAAACTGATCCTCTACAGAGGACTCACGGCTGGCCTCCTTTAAACTATGAGTTAAAAAGGGTATTTTGATTTAAAAAAAAAATACATTAACATTTGTAAAGAACATGCATCTATTTTGGGGATTGTGTAAAATAGCTGAATAAAAATACCTACTATTTTTAAAACATTATATAATAATTTCATAACATCCATGCGCTTCTCAAGATGGTCAAGGATTTTATAAGGTTCTTAGTGGAGCCAGATAATAATCTATTTCTTCCATCTATACTACTCACCTGCATGGCCTACAAGGCCCTCCGCTCTCTGGCACAAGCACACCTGTTCAGCACATTTGTCCAGGACTCTTCCCTTACTTCGGCAAATAAATCCACTCTTACCCACACATGAAAGATTCACTCCTGCCGCTATGTCTCTGCTAGGGTTCTGTTTTCTCGGAATGTCCTTTCTGCCTTTAAAATCTAGATCTGATTCATAAAATTCGGAAATTCAGATTTGAACTGAGAATACAAGTTCAATCTCTTTTATAAAGTCTTCTCCAATTACTTCAGCCTCCACAGATTCATATTAGAAAAAAAGCTATTAAATATCTAAAAGTATTAGAAGGTTTCCAAACTAAAATATTTTGATCCTTGAGAAAACTGCAAAGGAGAATTAAAAGGATTCGGTTTTATTCTGAACATATGTTTAGACTAAGAAAAACAGGGAGGCTAGGACCAGACAGTAGCTATAAATAGATGTCAAAACAAAGAAAAATGTTTCAATCATTTCGTTCTTCTCCATCATGGAAAATTCTGAAGAATTTAAGAAACAATAACTTAGAAGGAAATGAGATGGAATGTAGGTTGAAAGCTCACAAGGACCTTGAAAAGTAAGTATTTTACAGATTGGGACAAAACACGAGAATCTGAAATATCAGCAAACAAGTGGTAAATTCACCTTTTCCTTTCCTCTAGTATTTCCTGACCTGAATACAACACAGCTTGAAACCTGAAGATGAGCGTCAGCACAGAGGGAGAGAGCTCCAGGCAAGGCTTAAAGTTCTAGCTCCACTAAGGAGAAAGGATGCTTAACAATTCTCACAGACAGTGCAAAAATCCCTCTGATTTTTCTCTTCTATGCATTCTCTCATGTCCCAACCCTCAGGCAATCTCAAGGCAGTGGTGGCAGAGGCTGCAATGGGAACTCACAGGAGCCAAAATTTTTAGGGAGAGGAATCTTCTTCTCCAATTGGTAGAGCTGTAATTAATAAGGTAGGAAGGCAAAGTAGTGCCCCCCACCTCCGCCACATCCCCTTTCTGCCCTCCTGCTGCTGGCTTAGCTGCAGACAAGAGCACAATAGCTGAAGTGCACAGCGCAACAGGGCAACAGATTTGGTTCGAAGTACCAAAAAGGGGAGCCCGAGAGAAACCAAATGTATCAGGGAGATCACAGAAGGAAAGGAGCTCAAGAAAGGAACCTTATAAAGTTGTTTATGAACTTCTGGGCTCACCCCTGAGCATGAATGTATGGATCTGATCCTAATCAGAATATTAAAGACTCAGAACTGAACAGAAGACAGCCCACATACCAGACTGCCAATAGGGAGTTGCATAGGCAGAACAGGGCCAAAGAGCATTGTAAAAGCTTTGAAAATGATACCGGAACCATAGCCCACATAAAGCAGGTTAGCACATGGGGCCTGAACCTATCCGGGCTTGCTAAAACAAAAATATATCGGCATTTTCCATACAATTTAACCAAGATCCAGAGTCACAGAATATAATATTCAAAAGTTCAAGAATATAATCCATATTTATGTGGCATAAAAAAGCAGGAATATCTCAACTCACATGGGAAAAGAATCAACAGAACCCAAGCTTAAGATAACACACATTTATTATATCAGTTTCTACATTTCCATGTATTAGCTTACCTCATATATGATATGTCATTTTCTAGGTCAAGATTTCTCTTTTTTAATTCTTCTAACTCTTTTTCTGACTCCAGTGCTCGCACTTCCATAACATGATCAACAGTCATGCCAGCTGTTTTTAGTTTCCTCTGCAAAGTAAGTTTCTCTTTATCAGCTCTGTGGGATTTAATACAGAATCATGAAAATATACCATTCACTGTTTGGCTTGTTCAATTTATTAAATTGCAGCTTCCTTATTGTAAGGCCAATATACAAAAATTGGATCATTCTGTATTTGCTATGAGCTAACTTATTTCAAAATTATAGGAAACTACACTTATAAATTGTTAAAATATATTTAATACACATTTTAAAGAAAATAAAAAGTGAACTATAGATAATAAATGATAATTAAAACTAAAAAATTTTTCATATTATCAAGTACACAAAAACTATATAACTTCCAGGTCTATTAAAGACTATACATAATTAATTAGGTTTACATTAAATTTCAACTCACTTGGCAAAAAGATCCTTCAAAGTATTCAATTGCTTTGTTAGAATACAGACTTCCCCCTCTTTCTCTTTTAACCTGTTTCGAATACCCTCTATTTTGGTTTGCCATTTTTTACCTTCTTCCCACCTAATTACTTCTTCTCTGGCACTCTGTAAATAATAACAAAGGAGGAAGAAAATTACCAATATTGTTTTTTAGATTGATCAATTACAATTTACTAGAACAATGGTAAACCAATACTTCCTAAAGAATATGTAAACAGGTTCATTTTGCTATGTCACTTCTAGAATCTTTAGGCCTGCCAAGCTGTAAGCAAAAATGCCCTTCAGTCTAAGATTCTGTGTTCTATAACTTGACAGATGAAATTCTGGGGAACAGTCTGGACTAATGCCAACACTCCTAAAGGAGTCTAATACAAATGGATGATGACTAAAGTAAACTTCCAACAAAGAATGTATATGTATAAATGACCAACCCGATTTTGTCAGACCATAGCAATCTCCTAGTATCACAACTCCTTCAAATCTTCAATGCACATTATTTCTCTTATTCAACAGATATTTACTTAGTGTGAATCATGCACCAGGTACTACTCTAAGTACTAGGAATAGAAACAATGAATAAACCCGACAAAAAAGACTTATCTTCATGGGTATTACAGTCTAGTTTATGTTGGTTGGTTGGTTGGCTGGATTAGGGGAAGGGAGCAAAATACAGACAAAAAACAAGAAAAAAAAATTTTGACGTATGTTAGCTGGTGATAAGTGCTTTAAAAAAAAAAAAAAGGGAAGGAACTAGGACACTTCAGGGCTAGGTGTTGTGGTTTGTTATAATTGATAAGGTGTCCAAGGAAAGTCTATGTAATGAAGAACAGTCCCATGTACTGAAGAAATATCAAGTGTCCTACTGAACATTCATATAGTTAAAAATTCTGTTCACAATTGTCTGAGCTAAGAATTTATGTCCTTTCCACCAAGCAATTTTTTAATGGTTTTACTATGTACTGAATTTTCTAGGAATACAGCAGCCTTATAAAAGTGAAGACTACAGACGTCATTTTGCTGAGAACTACAGAAACAACTGTTTACTATTTTGGAAATCAAATTAACAAATGGCAATGCCTTTGTGACATGTGAGGAGCCAACAGACCACATTTGTATTAGTCTGCATTTGTAGCTCTGAATTCACATCAATGTTTCCTAAAGGTGGAAGCACATGACTACTTCATTATGTTTTCTATGAAGCATTTACATGGTGAATTATGAAAAATATATTAATATGTTTATTATTTTTATAAATTATTTTCCTTTTATGTTTCTCCTTCATATTTCATTTAGGGCATTTATGGTGAAATTTTGAAATTATGCATGTAGGTAGTTTATATTAACTAAAAATTTCATTTGAAATAGTAAAGGGGACATTATGAAACACTGTATTTACTATAAAAGAGAATGTTGGGGCTGAAAGGATTAAAAGCCATAGTTTAAAGTCAAATACCCAACTAAGATAAGTAGCCCTATCAAAACGATCTTCTCCCATACTGGCCAATTTTTTACCTTATTTATCTAGTTCAGCTAACATGTATCCTTTAAAAAAATGTAAAAAACTTCAGTAAGTGTTTGATAGTTATTAACTTATTTTCTAAAATACATACAAGGAATTTTGTGTATTTCCAGAAATGTAAGTATTAGTTGAGGGCAAAAGGTATATGTAAACAATTCTGCAGCATGGTGTACTCTGTAGAGATTGGGCAGTTCTATCCCATCTGATATTATTCTCTGAAGTAGGAGTGAAGTAGGGAAACAAGACTGAAGTAATTTAAAAATAAACAGAAAAACAACAAAGGCAAATGTCACCAAGGGTCTGATCTCAACTGGGGGAGAAAAGAGGAGAAGAGAGGATGAGAAGTTCTCTTTTTGCATTTTCTGTACCAATAGCTTCTTATCATAAATTTCAGGATAATGTTATTGCATTTTAAAATTTTCATTCATCCAACGAATACTGAACATCTACTACGTGACAGGGACTGTTCCCGTGGCTGAGGATACAAAAATAAACAAAACCGGCAAAGTTCCTGCCATCAAAGTTAACAGTCCAAAAGATCAACACGTGGATAAGTAAATTTCTAGTCTGTCAGAAAGTAATAAATGCTACAGAGACAAGTAGAGAAGCATAAGAAACACAGGAACGCAAGGACTGGAGGTGGGTTTTGTTATCTTATATAGATAGACCTCAAACATTGTTTCTTTTTTAAATTAATTAATTAATTTTAAAATTAATTTATTTATTTTTGGCTGCATTGTGTCTTCATTGCTGCACGTGGGCTTTCTCTAGTTGTGGTGAGCGGGGGCTACTCTTCGTTGCACTGTGTGGGCTTCTCATTGCGGTGGCTTCTCTTGTTGCGGAGCACAGGCTCTAGGTGTGCAGGTTTCAGTAGTTGTGGCATGCGGGCTCTAGAGCACAGGCTCAGTAGTTGTGGCACACAGGCTTAGTTGCTCCATGGCATGTGGGATCTTCCTGGACCAGGGCTCGAACCCATGTCTCCTGCATTGGCAGGTGGATTCTTTAACCACTGCGCCACCAGGGAAGCCCCTCAAACATTGTTTACAGAGAAAAAGGTGTTGAAATTTCAATATGAAACCACTTTTTGAGTAAAAAAAAAAATTATAAATTAGAAATGACCAGTGCTGTGGAATCTGAAAGAATATTCTCAGCAGATTCCTGAATATAGATTGTAATATTATTGTAGCTCTCTGTGTTCTCATTCTTTTTCTAATATCATACCCTGGTATAGACTTGATGGCTTACAAAGACTTTCATATATTATTTCATTTCATGTCAAAATAATCTTGAGAAGCTGGAATTACAAATAGTATTATTTCTATTTTAAGGAGAAATAAACTGAAGCACAGAAGTTAGAGGTTCAGGCAAAGCCACAAGGCTACTGAGGTATTCTGATAGGAATCAGGTTAGGAACTAGTACCCAAGGATTAGACTTATGACCAAGTAGGGAGGCAGCAAAGAAAGCAATCCTGAATAGTAAGGACATTTTGACCTTGCAGTTTTCACCAGCAAAGCTTCTGACAAGTATATTGTGGTTCCATGTATATAAATGCAAACATTTAGATCAAAATTATATTGACGATGATAAATTTTCATAAGGAAAATGTTTTTCTAGAATATATCCTACTAAAACATTTTAATCCCATTACCTATTTTCTATTCAGTGCCATTAAAGATACTTAATTTTCTTTCATGTTATTGAAATTATCTTATAGATATGAATATTTTCTGGGTCAACGTTACAATAAAAATTCTTCCTAACTATGGCTCCTCCACTGGGATTTTCTTCAGGGACAAACATTACTACTAACACCAATATTTCCAAGGTCACTTTTGATATTTTCAATGTTACTTATATCTTAAGTCTCCAGTTTATTATTTACAACATATTTAATTATGTGGATTTTAGCCAATTTTAGTTTTTCCTTGGGTTATGTCTATCAATAATTTTTATTACAAAATAGTTTACTAGTTAACTTGTAAGAAAATTTTAAGCTATTTTTCTCACATTACAGAATCAATTTATGAGTGGGTTGGTTATTTTTTTTTTTATTTTTTTTTTTATTTATGACTGTGTTGGGTCTTCGTTTCTGTGCGAGGGCTTTCTCTAGTTGCGGCAAGTGGGGGCCACTCTTCACCGCGGTGCGCGGGCCTCTCAGTATCGCGGCCTCTCTTGTTGCGGAGCACAGGCTCCAGACGCACAGGCTCAGTAATTGTGGCTCACGGGCCCAGTTGCTCCACGGCATGTGGGATCTTCCCAGACCAGGGCTCCAACCCGTGTCCCCTGCATTGGCAGGCAGATTCTCAACCACTGCGCCACCAGGGAAGCCCTGGTTATTGATTATTACTGCAAATATTGAATATACTCCAAGTCACTTTTTTTACCCTGAAATAATAGTCCAGTCCATTGAAGGATTAAAAAGGATACATTTGGGTCAAGATAGCAGAATAAAAATGCCCAGCTTTCTTTCCCAAAGGTCTATATAAACCAATCTATATAAACAATTGAGAAAAGTGATAAATACAGCTGGATATGTATGGTATGAAGGGATTTGGGATGTACGGTAATGTCAGGAAGATGATATAGTAATTTCTGAATAAGAGTTACATTATTGGTGTCTCTTCAAATAGACCTGTAAATTCCTAAAGGACAGAAACTTGTCTTAAACTTCTCTATGTTATCCAGTACCATTTATGGTATATGTATCAGGTCCTCAGATCAATGAATTATCTGTTCTTCAATTACATATTTAACTAAGTCTATCACTACCTTAAACATATCAGTACATTTCTTCACGTACCTTTTCTTTCGTAGGTTTTATTTCTACCTCATCCACCTTTTTTTCCAGTTGGCTTTCTAGCTTTTTAATTTTCTTTTGGAGTTCTTCAATTAAACTTCGTTTGTTATCTATCAGAGCTTTGCCCTGAAAAATAAGATGTATTTTTACATTTTACAAATAAAAAAGTATCAAACAAAATACACAATAAATACTCCAGTTGTAGAAACTTTCTGAGACTACAGCTAACCATGCTTTCTAAATGACACTATTGATATTTAAGAATAACATGATCAGCTCTGTGCTTTGTGACCACCTAGAGGGGTGGGATAGGGAGGGTGGGAGGGAGGGAGATGCAAGAGGGAAGAGATATGGGAACATATGTATATGTATAACTGATTCACTTTGTTATAAAGCAGAAACTAACACACCATTGTAAAGCAATTATACTCCAATAAACATGTTAAAAAAAAAAAAAAAAAGGAGGATTAACCAAGATGGCGGAGTAGAAGGACGTGCTCTCACTCCCTCTTGCGAGAACACCAGAATCACAACTGGCTGCTGGACAATCATCGACAGGAAGACACTGGACTTCACCAAGGAGGATACCCCACGTCCAAGGACAGAGGAGAAGCCACAGTGAGATGGTAGGAGGGGCGCAATCAGAGTAAAATCAAATCCCATAACTGCTGGGTGGGTGACTCACAGACTGGCGAGCACTTATACCACAGAAGTCCACCCACTGGAGTGAAAGTTCTGAGCCCCACGTCAGGCTTCCCAACCTGGGGGTCCGGCAACGGGAGGAGGAATTCATAGAGAATCAGACTTTGAAGCCTAGTGGGAATTGATTGCAGGACTTCGACAGGACTGGGGGAAACAGAGAACCCACTCTTGGAGGGCGTACACAAAATAGTGTGTGCATCGGGACCCAGGGGAAGGAGCAGTGACCCTGGGGGAGACTGAACCAGACATAACTGCTGGTGTTGGGGGGTCTCCTGCAGAGGCGGGGGCTGGCTCTGTTTCACCGTGGGGACAAGGACACTGGCAGCGGAGGTTCTGGGAAGTACTCCTTGGCGTGAGCCCTCCCAGAGTCTGCCATTAGCCCCACCAAAGAGCCCGGGTAGGCTCCAGTGTTGGGTTGCCTCAGGCAAAACAACCAACAGGGAGAGAACCCAGCCCCACCCAGCAACAGTCAAGTGGATTAAAGTTTTACATAGCTCTGACCGCCACAGCAACAGTCAGCTCTACCCACCTCCAGAGCCTCCCATCAAGCCTCTTAGATAGCCTCAACCACCAGAGGGCAGACAGAAGAAGCAAGAAAAACTACAGTCCTGCAGCCTGTGGAACAGAAACCAAATTTACAGAAAGATAGACAAGATGAAAAGGCAGAGGGCTATATACCAGATGAAGGAACAAGAAAAAAACCCCAGAAAAACAACTAAATGAAGTGGAGATAGGCAACCTTCCAGAAAAAGAATTCAGAATAATGATAGTGAAGATGATCCAGGACCATGGAATAAGAATGGAGGCAAAGATTGAGAAGATGCAAGAAATGATTAACAAAGACCTAGAAGAATTAAAGAACAAACAAACAGAGATGACCAATACAATAACTGAAATGAAAACTACACTAGAAGGAATCAATAGTAGAATAACTGAGGCAGAAGAACGGATAAGTGACCTGGAAGACAGAATGGTGGAATTCACTGCTGCGGAACAGACTAAAGAAAAAAGAATGAAAAGAAATGAAGACAGCCTAAGAGACTTCTGGGACAACATTAAACGCAACAACATTCGCATTATAGGGGTCCCAGAAGGAGAAGAGAGAGAGAAAGGACAAGAGAAAATATTTGAAGAGATTACAGTCGAAAACTTCCCTAACATGGGAAAGGAAATAGCCACCCAAGTCCAGGAAGCGCAGAGTCCCATACAGGATAAACCCAAGGAGAAGCACGCCGAGACACATAGCAATCAAAGTGGCAAAAATTAAAGACAAAGAAAAATTATTGAAAGCAGCAAGGGAAAAACGACAAATAACGTACAAGGGAACTCCCATAAGGTTAACAGCTGAATTCTCAGCAGAAACTCTACAAGCCAGAAGGGAGTGGCATGATATACTTCAAGTGATGAAAGGGAAGAACCTACAACCAAGATTACTCTACCCGGCAAGGATCTCATTTAGATTTGATGGAGAAATCAAAAGCTTTACAGACAAGCAAAAGCTAAGAGAATTCAGCACCACCAAACCAGCTCTACAACAAATGTTAAAGGAACTTCTCTAAGTGGGAAACACAAGAGAAGAAAAGGACCTACAAAAAGAAACCCAAAACAATTAAGAAAATGGTCATAGGAACATACATATCGATAATTACCTTAAACGTGAATGGATTAAATGCTCCAGCCAAAAGACACAGGCTTGCTGAAGGGATACAAAAACAAGACCCATATATATGCTGTCTACAAGAGACCCACTTTAGACCTAGGGACACATACAGACTGAAAGTGTGGGGATGGAAGAAGATATTCCATGCAAATGGAAATCAAAAGAAAGCTGGAGTAGCTATACTCATATCAGATAAAATAGACTTTAAAATAAAGAATGTTACAAGAGACAAGGAAGGACACTACATAATGATCAAGGGATCAATCCAAGAAGAAGATATAACAATTATAAATATATATGCACCCAACATAGGAGCACCTCATTACATAAGGCAATTGCTAACAGCTATAAAAGAGGAAATTGATAGTAACACAATAATAGTGGGGGACTTTAACACCTCACTTACACCAATGGACAGATCATCCAAAATGAAAATAAATAAGGAAACAGAAGCTTTAAATGACACAATAGACCAGATAGATTTAATTGATATTTATAGGACATTCCATCCAAAAACAGCAGATTACACGTTCTTCTCAAGTGCGCACGGAACATTCTCCAGGATAGATCACATCTTGGGTCACAAATCAAGCCTGAGTAAATTTAAGAAAATTGAAATCATATCAAGCATCTTTTCTGACCACAACGCTATGAGATTAGAAATGAATTACAGGGGAAAAAGCGTAAAAAACACAAACACATGGAGGCTAAACAATACGTTACTAAATAACCAAGAGATCACTGAAGAAATCAAAGAGGAAATCAAAAAATACCTAGAGACAAATGACAATGAAAACACGACAACCCAAAACCTATGGGATGCTGCAAAAGCAGTTCTAAGAGGGAAGTTTATAGCTATACAAGCCTACCTAAAGAAACAAGAAAAATCTCAAGTAAACAATGTAACCTTACACCTAAAGAAACTAGAGAAAGAAGAACAAACAAAACCCAAAGTTAGCAGAAGGAAAGAAATCATAAAGATCAGAGCGGAAATAAATGAAATAGAAACAAAGAAAACAATAGCAAAGATCAATAAAACTAAAAGCTGGTTCTTTGAGAAGATAAACAAAATTGATAAGCCATTAGCCAGACTCATCAAGAAGAAGAGGGAGAGGACTCAAATCAATAAAATCAGAAATGAAAAAGGAGAAGTTACAACAGACACCGCAGATATACAAAGCATCCTAAGAGACTACTACAAGCAACTTTATGCCAATAAAATGGACAACCTGGAAGAAATGGACAAATTCTTAGAAAGGTATAATCCTCCAAGACTGAACCAGGAAGAAGCGGAAAATATGAACAGACCAATCACAAGTAATGAAATTGAAACTGTGATTAAAAATCTTCCAACAAACAAAAGTCCAGGACCAGATGGCTTCACAGGTGAATTCTATCAAACATTTAGAGAAGAGCTAACACCTATCCTTCTCAAACTCTTCCAAAAAATTGCAGAGGAAGGAACACTCCCAAACTCATTCTATGAGGCCACCATCACCCTGATACCAAAACCAGACAAAGACACTACAAAAAAAGAAAATTACAGACCAATATCACTGATGAATATAGATGCAAAAATCCTCAACAAAATACTAGCAAACAGAATCCAACAACACATTAAAAGGATCATACACCACGATCAAGTGGGATTTATCCCAGGGATGCAAGGATTCTTCAATATACGCAAATCAATCAATGTGATACACCATATTAACAAATTGAAGAATAAAAACCATATGATCATCTCAATAGATGCAGAAAAAGCTTTTGACAAAATTCAACACCCATTTATGATAAAAACTCTCCAGAAAGTGGGCATAGAGGGAACCTACCTCAACATAATAAAGGCCATATATGACAAACCCACAGCAAACATCATTCTCAATGGTGAAAAACTGAAAGCATTTCCTCTAAGATCAGGAACGAGACAAGGATGTCCACTCTCACCACTATTATTCAACATAGTTCTGGAAGTCCTAGCCATGGCAATCAGAGAAGAAAAAGAAATAAAAGGAATACAAATTGGAAAAGAAGAAGTAAAACTGTCACTGTTTGCAGATGACATGATACTATACATAGAGAATCCTAAAACTGCCACCAGAAAACTGCTAGAGCTAATTAATGAATATGGTAAAGTTGCAGGATACAAAATTAATGCACAGAAATCTCTTGCATTCCTATACACTAATGGTGAAAAATCTGAAAGAGAAATTATGGAAACACTCCCATTTACCATTGCAACAAAAAGAATAAAATACCTAGGAATAAACCTACCTAGGGAGACAAAAGACCTGTATGCAGAAAACTATAAGACACTGATGAAAGAAATTAAAGATGATACCAACAGATGGAGAGATATACCATGTTCTTGGATTGGAAGAATCAACATTGTGAAAATGACTCTACTACCCAAAGCAATCTACAGATTCAATGCAATCCCTATCAAATTACCAATGGCATTTTTTACGGAGCTAGAAAAAATCATCTTAAAATTTGGATGGAGACACAAAAGACCCCGAATAGCCAAAGCAGTCTTGAGGGAAAAAAACCGAGCTGGAGGAATCAGCCTCCCTGACTTCAGACTATACTACAAAGCTACAGTAATCAAGACAATATGGTACTGGCACAAAAACAGAAACATAGATCAATGGAACAAGATAGAAAGCCCAGAGATAAACCCACGCACCTATGGTCAACTAATCTATGACAAAGGAGGCAAAGATATACGATGGAGAAAAGACAGTCTCTTCAATAAGTGGTGCTGGGAAAACTGGACAGCTACATGTAAAAGAATGAAATTAGAATACTCCCTAACACCATACACAAAAATAAACTCAAAATGGATTACAGACCTAAATGTAAGACTGGACACTATAAAACTCTTAGAGGAAAACATAGGAAGAACACTCTTTGACATAAATCACAGCAAGATCTTTTTTGATCCACCTCCTAGAGTAATGGAAATAAAAACAAAAATAAACAAATGGGACCTAATGAAACTTCAAAGCTTTTGCACAGCAAAGGAAACCATAAACAAGACGAAAAGACAACCCTCAGAATGGGAGAAAATATTTGCAAACGAATCAACGGACAAAGGATTAATCTCCAAAATATATAAACAGCTCATTCAGCTCAATATTAAAGAAACCAACACCCCAATCCAAAAATGGGCAGAAGACCTAAATAGACATTTCTCCAAAGAAGACATACAGACGGCCATGAAGCACATGAAAAGATGCTCAACATCGCTAATTATTAGAGAAATGCAAATCAAAACTACAATGAGGTATCACCTCACACCAGTTAGAATGGGCATCATCAGAAAATCTACAAACAACAAATGCTGGAGAGGGTGTGCAGAAAAGGGAACCCTCTTGCACTGTTGGTGGGAATGTAAATTGATACAGCCACTATGGAGAACAATATGGAGGTTCCTTAAAAAACTAAAAATAGAATTACCATATGACCCAGCAATCCCACTACTGGGCATATACCCAGAGAAAACCGTAATTCAAAAAGACACATGCACCCCAATGTTCATTGCAGCACTATTTACAATAGCCAGGTCATGGAAGCAACCTAAATGCCCATCAACAGACGAATGGATAAAGAAGTTGTGGTACATATATACAATGGAATATTACTCAGCCATAAAAAGGAACGAAATTGAGTCATTTGTTGAGACGTGGATGGATCTAGAGACTGTCATACAGAGTGAAGTAAGTCAGAAAGAGAAAAACAAATATCGTATATTAACGCATGTATGTGGAACCTAGAAAAATGGTACAGATGAGCCGGTTTGCAGGGCAGAAGTTGAGACACAGATGTAGAGAACAGACATATGGACACCAAGGGGGGAAAACTGCGGTGGGGCGGGGATAGTGGTGTGCTGAATTGGGCGATTGGGATTGACATGTATACACTGATGTGTATAAAATGGATGACTAATAAGAACCTGCAGTATAAACAAACAAACAAAACAACTAATACTAAACTTTCCTTGGGTTATTTGTATGGAAATATGTTAATATAAATGTTTCAGACATTACATGAAATTTCTAAAAATCTTATATGTTCTGGTATAATGTTATAAGTCATAATCCTAGTTATTACTTTAAAATGTATATCTCAGAAATAACTAATTTTCTTGTCAACTGCATTATTATGGACTTTCATCAAATCTTTAACCGTGGTCATTTTTAAGTCTTTTGTCATTTACAGACAGTTCTGGGTGTACTCTGATGCTTTTGTAAATATGTTCCTATAAAAGGGTTTCATCTTCAGGAAATTCATGGAAAAGACTCTGACAAGTACAGGTTTCTGGTACCTGACTGTACTGCTGAACTGAATGAATAAGCATTTTCAGAACTCTAATGAAAAACTGATGAGCTCATAAAAGTGCTAACAAAAGATCAAGATGAAAAAAAAAAAATTAATTACATGGGACTGAGTGAACTGATGAGGATGAGTATAATTTTTGTGACTTTCTGGTTGAATTTAAAAAAAGAAAAAATCCCACAAGAACTCAGAGGCAAAGAATATACAAATCAATTTTCACTGCAAAGTAAAGGAGCTGTTACAGTGGAGGATTACTGGACTGAATGTCAATATTATGACATAGTATGAGTGTGTTTCATGTTTGGTAATTGCAATCATTGTTGCTTTTGTTGTGGTCATCCACGTACAATGCTTGGTGTCAGTCTATTTATCTCTTGTAAAAATAAAATACAGTGTGTGTGAAAAAAAAAAAAAAAAAAAAAGAATAACATGGTAGCTACTTCTGTATTTTAATAAGATATGCTACCCTAAAACTACAAATACAGTAAAGGTCACTGAGAAAATTAGCAACTACATTAATCAAAGTGATCTGAAAGCTAGTTTCAGCAAATATTATAGACAGAATTAAAAAGTGGGAATAAACTACTACCTGTATATTATAAATCAAAACATTATCACAATTAAATATAAAATTACCTGTAATCCACTGGTTAATCTTTTAATTTGCCTTTTCAGTTCATCATTCTCTTGATCAATTCCATCTTTCTCTCTAAGCATTTTATTATAGGCTTTTTGGTTTTTTTGTAGTTCACTGGTTAAGTCATTCAAATTATCAGTTAGTGAGTTCTCTCTGTTTTTACTTGTTTTAAGAGCTTCTTTAAGTTTTAAAATTTTTTCGCATAAATCTTCAACTTGTGACTAATACAAGATAAAGAAAGGTTTAATTCATGAATCTTCAGCAAGTATCAATGATAAAAGCAACACTAATAGAGAAAGTACACCATTAATACCTACTAAGAAGAAAGTTTCAGTCTAAATTTTTAAGCACATACATGCAAAAAAAACACCACAAACTACATAAATTTTTCTAGCTTCATCTCAAATGAACCAAGTCTACTTTGAGGGGAAAAAAAAACAAAACATGAAGAAGCAGTCTAAAGCAATTCATCTTTAACAAACACCTAGAACCAAAATTTTATCAAATAAGCAAATGTTTCATTATGGCTGAATTAATTTATTAGAAAAACAAGTACATATCAACGTACACAGCAATTTCTTTTTTGAACACTGAAGCATAAGAGTAGTATAAAACAAAATCTCTTACTCTAAGTAGTTTCTAATCTACTTTGTAAAGACAAGACATAAAAGGGTAGCTCACAATACTAGACAGTATATATAAGCCACTAGAAAGGAGTTCTTAGCTGTCCCATACAGTAACATTGATGGGAATACTGGTACTTATTATATGTTTTGTTGAATAAATTATTACAGGCCAAAAGGGATTACCAATAGCACTAATAGGAAACTAGTAGTATTATAGTGCAGTTACAAGAAAAACAAACTCTCCTGGAGAGTCAAAACAGCCTTCAATAAAAATGACTGGAAGAATGTAAAGAATTCAGAGAAGAAATTTCAGGCAAAGAGAAAGGTGTTGAAGAAGACATCATCAAAGGGCTATACCTATTTATAAATTTATTACTGAATGGATTTTTACTGTCAACTATGCTAATAATCTTGATAGGCACAAGAGATTTTAAAAATCTGACTAAAATCCAGTCCTTACATGGTTTAATGGCGATGAAGGGTATATACAAATAAACCAAGAGCAAATAAAAATTACAAACAAAATAAAACATATACAAAGTAGATTTTTCATTTTACTCAAAATATACTATATGAAACTTTATGTAAAGAAATTTGAAAATCATCATTAAATGTATATGTTTTGGAGAAAAAATTTTATACGGTACCAAACTTAACAATTGGGTAAGAAAATAATAAAATACATTGTCAAAAAATAATAAATAACTTCAAAACAAGGCTTTAAAGTTAGGCAGCTCTGTAGATTAAATGTCAAGGACCACATGATTTCCATAAACTATTTCAGGGGCTAAAAAGGGAAAGCTAACTAACTCATATTATGAACTTAGCAAAAACTAAACGGAAAATTCTGAAAAGGCAAAAGAAATAAAACAAAACAAAGGAATCTGTACACCTATCTCACTTATCAATATAGAATTTAAAATCCTAAGAAAAATGTTTCTTAAATTTAATTCTGTTAGGAGAAATAGCTTATAATGGCCTATCCTTTGCTAATCCCCAAGATGATATTCAGTGAGTACAATAAAGATGCTTAGTGTTCAAAACTGTGTGTAGGACTTCCCTGGTGGCGCAGTGGTTAAGAATCCACCTGCCAATGCAGGGGACACAGGTTAGATCCCTGGTCTGGGAAGATCGCACATGCCACAGAGCAACTAAGCCCATGTGCCACAACTACTGAAGCCCTCGCGCCTAGAGCCCATGCTCCACAACAAGAGAAGCCACCGCAATGAGAAGTCTGCGCACTGCAGCGAAGAGTAGCCCCAGCTCACTGCAACTAGAGAAAGCCTGCGCGCAGCAACGAAACCCAAGCAGCCAAAAATAAATAAATAAAATAAATAAATTTATTAAAAAAAACCCCAACTGTGTGGATATGTGTATATCCACCAATAATTCATTAGAATAAATTCCCTATTCATTATTAAAATTACTATATATCCAAGTGGATTCTCTTCCAATGGGAATTAGCAGGAATTCTGTTATATTAACGCACATGTTAATACTCACCTTTAGCTCTTTAGTATGTTGATCAACAATCTGTTGAACGTTGAGATTTGCCTCTTTCTGAGAAGTCATGGAAATAATACGTTCTTCAGCTGCTGCTGTCATTTCTGCCCGAAGTTCCAAAAGTGCCCGACTAAGGGCCTAAAAATTACAACATACATAATTTTTTTGAAAAATTGGTAAGCAATTTTGTATATAAGCAATACAAAATATACATAAGCTTTATTACTTTAAACTGTTTTCCTAAAATACCATGAAATACCATGTGTTTAATCAAACAGAATTCACAAACTAACAACCCAACTTTTTCAAATGAATTTCCTTTAGTAAGTGAACTCAATTCTCTCCAAATTGTGAGAATTCAAAATCTTGATAATAATAATTGTGAGAACCCAGCATCAAATCAAGCAATCTGTACTACAAAACCCAGGCATGTTTTGTTTTCAAACTTCCAAGTTGAAACATTTATTTAAATTACTCACTTAGTACATACTTCCATGTGAAATTAATTGAATTTAAGTAGACAAGGAAAGTTACAAGATTAGAAGACTTAAAATTTGCCAATAAATTTCATGAGCTAGCATAGAGAAACAGCAGCACCTTCTAAAACAGTTAAGTATATAAAATCTGAGATAAATAAAAAAACTAATAAATCTGTTAATCCACTGACCAACTCCTTTTCATAACAGTATCTCTGCGATCTCCTTCTTTAATCTTTCCTCCTCTTATCCTAACTCCCTCTTAATCCCCAAAGTTACTTAAAATTTTTCAATTATTCAAATTGTTCAAAATTGCCTCAGTAACATACAATCCTAATAGGAAAGGAGAGAAAATAAATAATGTAATGAAGATTTCCCTTTATTTCCTACAGCTAACCCACAAATCAGGTTGAAAATATAAAAAGATAAATTAGACTATATCTGAACTTAAAAACACCACCAATCTATAAGGCTATTTAAAAGAATTATAAAGACCCAACCCTGCTTAAGATAAGGCTTATACTTTTTATTACGAGAGAGATACATGCTATCACCTTCTACAAATCTTCTGTAAAAGCAATCTACCACGTTTTTCTTAAATATTGATAATTTTCTATTGTTACTTACTTTTTGTTGTTTCTCTTTCAAGGCTAATTGGCTCTTCAGCCTTTCTACTAGATTCCTCATTGTAGTTGTTGGAGCTCTTGAATTTGCTTCTTTTTGAGCCTGAAGTTCAGATTTTAAACTCTGCGACTCCTTTTGTGACTGGGCCAGAAGACACCTCAAATCCTCTACTTGTGCTTTTATTTGTTTCACTTCATCTGCATGATTTTCTTGGAGCCTAATATAAAGCAAACATATGTACTTAATAGAGTAGTTGCTGCAATTAACAATTTGATTGACACAAATTTTACAAAGAACAAATGTTTGGTCCTCAGCATCCTTAAAATCTAAGATTTGATCCAAATCCAAAAGATGAACAATTCTTTATTCTACTTAACTACTCTTAAACTTAACATAAAATAGAGTTTTTTCTTCCAGTTTCCACTATTTTTTGCAGCAATTGCATCAAGTAATTTGTGGCTCTAGATGAAATAATATAGAGAATGAACAAAATAACACTTTATATATTATGGTTCCTGCAAGATGTGACTGCTTCCTTTGTATCAGGGATTTCTCAACCATGGCACTATTGACATTTTTGACTGGATAATTCTTCACTGGGGCGGGGGTTACTGTCCTATGCATTTTAAAACATATTTAGCAGCATTCCTTGCTTCTACCAACCAGATGCCAGTAGCACCTCCTAGTTGTTCACCAAAAATGTCTACAGACAATAACAAATGTCCCTGGAGGGGGGAGAGGAGAGCAAAAGTACTTCCGCTTGAGAATCACTGCCCTATAATGACATGTTACAAAGACAAAATATAAACCTTCACAGAAATCACATGTATTATGGTTCTAAAGTCACTAGTATTGTATCTATAACTCTATCTATAGCTGTATACTATATAGAAGTAGATACTATCAAAAGACTTAGTTAATTCAATTAATCCTACTGCTCATTCAGTATTAATTAGCCTTATAAACTGAATTATATCCAGTTCACTGTATTTATATAGACACTGCATTAATAAGGTCACCAATATGGAGATTCAAATGATTAAACTTTGATCAATGAGAGGAAGGTCTGTTAAACCACAAACAGGTATTAAACACTCTGAGACTTGTTGCTTATAGCAAAAACTTAAGTCACTTTAAATAATCATCAAATTGTAAAAATACAAGGTTTCACTAAAAAATGACAAAGAGCTATAATTTCTTTAGATACATTAAAATATGCATGCCAATGTGTACACAGAGAACAGAAGTATAATTTTAGGCTAAAATGACATGGTAAGGTACAAAACAACAACTTCAAGTATTTCATGTGGCAAAAAATTATATACAGAATGTAATGTCAATAAAATGATTATTTTCTACATCCAGGAATTAGATTCAGAAATGCAAGAAATCTTATGCTCTAAAATATGACGGAAACTTACTATACTAAAAATAGCATCTCATGTATAAAATATAACAGAATGGGGAAAATTAGATTGAAAGTATACCATATGCTATTGCTAATTCTCTTTTCTCTTAGAGAATAACTTATTTAAAGTAGCAGTTTCTTAAGCACAAATAGTGTTAGTTTTGTCAGAAGCATCTTGGATAAATGAATAAAGAATCAAAGGTTCTAATAAGGGCTTCAGAGATGGAATGGAATTATAAGTCAAGTAGTTAACTTTCTTATTTTTTTCAGATAAAAAAATGAGCCTCAGAGAGATAGTTCTACAATGATTACAAAATACCTAAATATAAACCTATTTTAGTTTTAAAATACACATTCTGATAAATGGTTGAACAATGTTTAGAATCTCTAATACAGAGAATGCTGTGAGCCCTCTACTGTCACTGTGGTTAATAAAAAAGATTGGTTAATTTTTCATTCAACAAATATTTGAGCCTTTAATGTATGCCAGAAACTGTTATATGTATGTAAATAAAAGTTTTATATTTATATGTTACTTTACAATTTTCAGATTACTTCCATATACATCATCATTTGGCCTTTATATAACCACCTTGAAAGAGCCAGGGTAAGTACTATCATTTCACTTTTTAGATAATAAAATGGAAATTTAAAAAGGTTAAAGATGAGATTCTATACAAGAATCTGAGTTGGCTCTTGAGTCAGACTGACTAGATTCAAATCGTGGCTTTCCCATCTTCTCCTAGGCACATTACTGAGGCTTCCTATAGCCTAGTTTCCTAACTGCAAAATGGAGTGAATATCCTATGTCACAAGTAGTACTGCGTATAAAATGAGATAATATATTCAACATTTTTAGAACAGTACATGACATAACAAATGCTTACATTTACCTTTATTATATCATTAATCCCATTTGCTAATATCTACAATACATTTCTAAGACTTACCGTAATTTGATATTTTCAAACTCTTTGACTTTTAATTCAGTGACTTCTTTTTGTCTCTCTAAATCCTGAGATACTTTTTTTAGTTTGATCACAAGTGAGGAGAGAGAGTCATCTTGTTCTGCTACTCTCTGTTCCATCTCAGCCAAACGAATAAAATGCTTGTTGGTAGGAACTGGAGTAGGAGACTGTTTTATTAAATCCTATGAAATATGGTTGGTTACATTAGCCATGAGCAGGTACAATGCAATGCCATAATTACTCCATAATTTTAACTTGGTTCCTTAAATGATCAAAATATAATATCAAACCTAATATGTAATGATTTAATAGGTAATGAAGGCTTAAAGAAGATAGGACATATAGACCTTATTCTTTGTATTCCCAGTATCTGGCAAAGTGCCTACATGTAGTGGAGGATCAATAAATAAATGTTGACTGAATTAATGAGTTAAGGCTTGAGGAAGCTAAGGTTTGCTTAAGGTCATTTCGCACATACAGAATACAATGATGAGCTCTACCCACCACCAGAGCCTCCCATCAAGCCTCTTAGATAGTCTCAACCACCAGAGGGCAGACAGCAGAAGCAAGAAAAACTACAATCCTGCAGCCTGTGGAAGAAAAACCACATTCACAGAAAGATAGACAAGATGAAAAGGCAGAGGGCTATATACCAGATGACGGAACAAGATAAAACCCCAGAAAAACAACTAAATGGAGTGGAGATAGGCAACCTTCCAGAAAAAGAATTCAGAATAATGATAGTGAAGATGATCCAGGACCTCGGAATAAGAATGGAGGCAAAGATCGAGAAGATACAAGAAATGTTTAACAAAGACCTAGAAGAATTAAAGAACAAACAAACAGAGATGAACAATACAATAACTAAAATGAAAACTACACTAGAAGGAATCAATAGCAGAATAACTGAGGCAGAAGAACGGATAAGTGACCTGGAAGACAGAATGGTGGAATTCACTGCTGCGGAACAGACTAAAGAAAAAAGAATGAAAAGAAATGAAGACAGCCTAAGAGACTTCTGGGACAACATTAAACGCAACAACATTCGCATTATAGGGGTCCCAGAAGGAGAAGAGAGAGAGAAAGGACAAGAGAAAATATTTGAAGAGATTATAGTTGAAAACTTCCTTAACATGGGAAAGGAAATAGCCACCCAAGTCCAGGAAGCGCAGAGAGTCCCATACAGGATAAACCCAAGGAGAAACATGCCGAGACACATAGTAATCAAATTGGCAAAAATTAAAGAGAAAGAAAAATTATTGAAAGCAGCAAGGGAAAAATGACAAATAACATACAAGGGAACTCCCATAAGGTTAACAGCTGAATTCTCAGCAGAAACTCTACAAGCCAGAAGGGAGTGGCATGATATACTTAAAGTGATGAAAGGGAAGAACCTACAACCAAGATTACTCTACCCAGCAAGGATCTCATTCAGATTTGATGGAGAAATCAAAAGCTTTACAGACAAGCAAAAGCTAAGAGAATTCAGCACCACCAAACCAGCTCTACAACAAATGCTAAAGGAACTTCTCTAACTGGGAAACACAAGAGAAGAAAAGGACCTACAAAAACAAACCCAAAATAATTAAGAAAATGGTCATAGGAACTTACATATCGATAATTACCTTAAACGTGAATGGATTAAATGCTCCAACCAAAAGATACAGGCTTGCTGAATGGATACAAAAACAAGACCCATCTATATGCTGTCTACAAGAGATCCACTTCAGACCTAGGGACACATACAGACTGAAAGTGAGGGGATGGAAAAAGATATTCCATGCAAACGGAAATCAAAAGAAAGCTGGAGTAGCTATATTCATATCAGATAAAACAGACTTTAAAATAAAGAATGTTACAAGAGACAAGGAGGACACTACATAATGATCAAGGGATCAATCCAAGAAGAAGACATAACAATTATAAATATATATGTACCCAACACAGGAGCACCTCAATACATAAGGCTAACAGCTATAAAAGAGGAAATCGACAGTAACACAATAATAGTGGGGGACTTTAACACCTCACTTACACCACTGGACAGATCATCCAAAATGAAAATAAATAAGGAAACAGAAGCTTTACATGACACAATAGACCAGATAGATTTAATTGATATTTATAGGACATTCCATCCAAAAACAGCAGATTACACTTTCTTCTCAAGTGCGCACGGAACATTCTCCAGGATACATCACATCTTGGGTCACAAATCAAGCCACAGTAAATTTAAGAAAATTGAAATCATACCAAGCATCTTTTCTGACCACAACTCTATGAGATTAGAAATGAATTACAGGGAAAAAAATGTAGAAAACACAAACACATGGAGGCTAAACAATACGTTACTAAATAACCAAGAGATCACTGAAGAAATCAAAGAGGAAATCAAAAAATACCTAGAGACAAATGACAATGAAAACACAATGATCCAAAACCTATGGGATGCAGCAAAAGCAGTTCTAAGAGGGAAGTTTATAGCTATACAAGCCTACCTCAAGAAACGAAAAATCTCAAGTACAAAATCTAACCTAACACCTAAATGAACTAGAGAAAGAAAAACAAACAAAACCCAAAGTTAGCAGAAGGAAAGAAATCATAAAGATCAGAGCAGAAATAAATGAAGTAGAAACAAAGAAAACAATAGCAAAGGTCAATAAAACTAAAAGCTGGTTCTTTCAGAAGATAAACAAAATTGATAAGCCATTAGCCAGACTCATCAAGAAAAAGAGGGAGAGGACTCAAATCGATAAAAGCAGAAATGAAAAAGGAGAAGTTACAACAGACACTGCAGAAATACAAAGCATCCTAAGAGACTACTACAAGCAACTCTATGCCAATAAAATGGATAACCTGGAAGAAATGGACAAATTCTTAGAAAGCTATAACCTTCCAAGACTGAACCAGGAAGAAACAGATAATATGAACAGACCAATCACAAGTAATGAAATTGAAACTGTGATTAAAAATCTTCCAACAAACAAAAGTCCAGGACCAGATGGCTTCACAAGTGAATTCTATCAAACCTTTAGAGAAGAGCTAACACCCATCCTTCTCAAACTCTTCCCAAAAGTTGCAGAGGAAGGAACCCTCCCAAACTCATTCTATGAGGCCACCATCACCCTGATACCAAAACCAGACAAAGATACTACAAAAAAAGAAAATTACACACCAATATCACTAATGAATATAGATGCAAAAATCTTGAACAAAATACTAGCAAACAGAATCCAACAACACATTAAAAGGATCATACACCACGATCAAGTGGGATTTATCCCAGGGATGCAAGGATTCTTCAAGATACGCAAATCAATCAATGTGATACACCATATAAACAAATTGAAGAATAAAAACCATATGATCATCTCAATAGATGCAGAAAAAGCTTTGGACAAAATTCAACACCCATTTATGATAGAAACTCTCCAGAAAGTGGGCATAGAGGGAACCTACCTCAACATAATAAAGGCCATATACGTCAAACCCACAGCAAACATCATTCTCAATGGTGAAAAACTGAAAGCATTTCCTCTACGATCAGGAATGAGACAAAGATGTCCACTCTCACCACTATTATTCAACATAGTTTTGGAAGTCCTAGCCACAGCAATCAGAGAAGAAAAAGAAAGAAAAGGAATACAAGTTGGAAAATAAGAAGTAAAACTGTCACTGTTTGCAGATGACATGATACTATACATAGAGAATCCTAAATGTGCCACCAGAAAACTATTAGAGCTAATCAATGAATTTGGTAAACTTGCAGGATACAAAATTAATGCACAGAAATCTCTTGCATTCCTATACACTAATGATGAAAAATCTGAAGGAGAAATTATGGAAACACTCCTATTTACCATTGCAACAAAAAGAATAAAATACCTAGGAATAAACCTACCTAGGGAGACAAAAGAACTGTATGCAGAAAACTCTGAGACACTGATGAAAGAAATTAAAGATGATACCAACAGATGGAGAGATATACCATGTTCTTGGATTGGAAGAATCAATATTGTGAAAATGACTCTACTACCCAAAGCAATCTACAGATTCAATGCAATCCCTCTCAAATTACCAATGGCATTTTTTACGGAACTAGAACAAATCATCTTAAAATTTGTATGGAGACACAAAAGACCCCGAATAGCCAAAGCAGTCTTGAGGGAAAAAAACCGAGCTGGAGGAATCAGCCTCCCTGACTTCAGACTATACTACAAAGCTACAGTAATCAAGACAATATGGTACTGGCACAAAAACAGAAACATAGATCAATGGAACAAGATAGAAAGCCCAGGGATAAACCCACGCACCTATGGTCAACTAATCTATGACAAAGGAGGCAAAGATATACGATGGAGAAAAGACAGTCTCTTCAATAAGTGGTGCTGGGAAAACTGGACAGCTACATGTAAAAGAATGAAATTAGAACACTCCCTAACACCATACACAAAAATAAACTCAAAATGGAATAGACACCTAAATGTAAGACTGGACACTGTAAAACTCTTAGAGGAAAACATAGGAAGAACACTCTTTGACATAAATCACAGCAAGATCTTTTTTGATCCACCTCCTAGAGTAATGGAAATAAAAACAAAAATAAACAAATGGGACCTAATGAAACTTCAAAGCTTTTGCACAGCGAAGGAAATCATAAACAAGACAAAAAGACAACCCTCAGAATGGGAGAAGATATTTGCAAACGAATCAACAGACAAAGGATTAATCTCCAAAATATATAAACAGCTCATTCAGCTCAATATTAAAGAAACAAACAACCCGATCCAAAAATGGGCAGAAGACCTAAATAGACATTTCTCCGAAGAAGACATACACATGGCCAAGAAGCACATGAAAAGATGCTCAACATCACTAATTATTAGAGAAATGCAAATCAAAACTACAATGAGGTATCACCTCACACCAGTTAGAATGGGCATCATCAGAAAATCTACAAACAACAAATGCTGGAGAGGGTGTGCAGAAAAGGGAACCCTCTTGCACTGTTGGTGGGAATGTAAATTGATACAGCCACTATGGAGAACAATATGGAGGTTCCTTAAAAAACTAAAAATAGAATTACCATATGATCCAGCAATCCCACTACTGGGCATATACCCAGAGAAAACCGTAATTCAAAAAGACACATGCACCCCAATGTTCATTGCAGCACTATTTACAATAGCCAGGTCATGGAAGCAACCTAAATGCCCATCAACAGACGAATGGATAAAGAAGTTGTGGTACATATATACAATGGAATATTACTCAGCCATAAAAAGGAAGAAAATTGAGTCATTTGTTGAGACGTGGATGGATCTAGAGACTGTCATACAGAGTGAATTAAGTCAGAAAGAGAAAAACAAACATCGTATATTAACGCATGTATGTGGAACCTAGAAAAATGGTACAGATGAACCGGTTTGCTGGGCAGAAGTTGAGACACAGATGTAGAGAACAAATGTATGGACACCAAGGGGGGAAAACCACGGTGGGGTGGGGATGGTGGTGTGCTGAATTGGGCGATTGGGATTGACATGTATACACTGATGTGTATAAAATTGGTGACTGATTTAAAAAAAAAAAAAAAAGAATACAATGATCAAAAGAGGCAAGAATGAACTGAATTCAGAACATGGAAAGCAGTTAGACACAGGTAAACTTAATGTGCAGATTTGAAAAGAAAGACTGAGGTCAGATCATGGAAGGCTTTGAGTACATGGCTAAGAAACTTAAACATGATTTTGTAGGCAGCAGTAAGCTACTAACAGATGTCGGTCTAGGGAAAAAAATGATTAGAGCTGTGTCTTCAGAAGATTATTCTGGCAAAAAAAAAAAAAAAAGGTAGGATGGCTTCTAGTCCAAAAAAAAGGAGACCTAAATTTTCAATTGCATGGTCTCAAAAATCAATAAAGAATAGAACAAAGTTCTTAGAATCTTACCCACGTTGTTTCTTTGAATTTACTGAGTGAACTATCAGCCTGTAGTTCTAATTTATGATGAAGACTATGAAGTTCCTCTTCATGTTTCTTAACAATTTCTCTTTGTTCCTGTTTTACAAGAAATCAAAACTTTATCTTACATTATGATTCAAATAAATTCACATTCTAAAGGCCTTAAATATTTTCTTATCTTTACCTTCTAAAATCCTTATGAGATAGGGAAGGAACAACATCTGCCATCTGCATGTATATATTTATACCTGTATACATTTCCCCTAGCACATGTTCTAACTGACAAGCCCAGCCTTAGAGCATAATTTATTCTTAATATTAGAATAATATGTATCCATCAGCTTTTAACTTGTTTCCAGCAAATTTTTAAATGTCAGATTTTTTTTTCCCCTCCAAGTTCTAGCAAATTTGATTTCCACTGATAACTGTGTGACAGATTTCATTCTAACTTACTGCCTCCGTCTTTACGTATTAACTCAAATGATATTTTTCAAAATCACACAGTTTCACCATGAAAGCCATTAGCAATTTAGTCGGTCCATAACACAAACTGCCAGTTTTACTGACAGATCTGTAATCCAATCACGTGAAAGTAACAATACCTGAATAGAATCATTTGAAAACAAGAAATGAAATACCACTTCAGGGCAGAACAGTATTTGACATTTGTCTAAAAAACATCATAATAAATAAAAGAGCATAACATAATATAATAAAATACCTCTCTGGCTTTTTCTAGAAGATGTTGATACTTCTTTAACACTTCTTCCTTTTGATTTAACCTTGCTTGCATGTTTGCAATGGTCTGATGAGCAAGTTTCAATGTGTGATGAGATTTTGGTTCCACCTCTTTTCTTCCTAGCTCAGCTATAAGCTTTTCTCGTTCTGCAGTGGCAGGCAATCGAAGCCTCAGTTCATTAATTACTTTATCTCTTGACAGAATATTTTCCTCTGCTAACCGTAAAGCAGATTCTTTTTTTTTTAGCTTCTGCAATAATCAAATCATAAAAAAATACATTTTTCTTTTAAAAATGCTTCATCTGAATCTTAGTCAGATTAGCTATAAGCAAGAAAAGGAGTTTCATTTTATTTTTCACATCACACTTATAATAGCCAAATGATACTTAATAAGGTTAATTGACTGTATTTCTATGTGACAGCAGTTATCTACATGTATATTTTACTTATTTGTAAAATTATCACATGTGTTAGAAACTTCACTGTTATGATGAAAATGAAATTTACTTACAGTACTTTATTTAGGTCTAATAGATTTAGAACTAGAAATGTGTGGTGGTGATAGGTTTAGAAAGAAAATGTAATAAACCATTCCTCTTATTTTGGTCCATTGACTATTAGAGCAGTAGAAGAGCAACCTATAAAGTCAACAAAGTATAAAAATTGGAATTTTAGTGGCCTGAGTCAATGGGTCACTATTATAAAATCTGCAGCTTATCAAAACAAAACAGAAGAAAGTGTGTTCTCCTCAACAGAATTAAGGCAGATATTTAAAATCTAGTAACTCAGTGGCAATACACATAAACAACAAATTTACAATTACAGAAGACAATCTAAGTTTCCTCAGTTGGTTTAAAAGTGCACAATTTAAAAAATTATTTTAAATGTATTTACAGTTAATATGATTTTCATTTTAGTTGACATCTAAACATACTCGGTTTATACTATTTTCTGTATAATTTAATAAAGAAGACAGATCTAATCATCTGTTAACCAAATTTAAGACCTAGATTGAACTAAGAAATAATTTCTAATTTACCTTCAAACCCTTTAACTATCTACAAAAAGGAATAAACTGAAAATTGATTCAGAGTATAAAACATGCACTTCAAAATAGAACATAAAAATAAACAAGGATGAAAACAATTCTTGATCATAGAGGGGAAGGAAATACATTGTTTATAAAGCTACAGTCAAATGCTCTTCTTGTTTCCTTTCATGCTAGCAACAGAAGAGCATGCCCAAAAGTGGCAAATAATGATTAAAAGGAGAGTAATTTCAAATTAGCCATATCTGCTGTTCTTTATCAGCTACTAGAAGCATTATAGGAGAATGAAAAAGGAGAGCAGAATAAGCAACAGATTCATCATTTTATGCTTCATCCTCATTTAAAAATATTACTTAGAAAACGCCACAAGCATACCTAATAATGCACTAATCAAAATGCAAATTCTTCTAATTACCTCTTCTAGTGATTTGCACGTTGCCTGTGTTTCTAGGATTATTCGAATATTCTCCTTAATTTTTCTTAGAGCAATCTCAAGTTGATTTGGAAGGGGCAAACTAGGGTCTGGCATTGATCCTGTAGCCTCTTCAAACTATTGAGAAATAGAATTTTTTTAAAAAAGCAGTTGCAGCATTGAGAAGAACAATATTAATTTTTACAACTATATGACATGACATGGTTAAACTCCACTTATAGTTGAAACATAAAAAGATACCATCAATTAAAATTCCATCCAACTTTAGAAAATATTTCTATTTGTTAACATTACAGGCCGTGCTACAGAGTAGCAAACAAGACTAATCATTCATACCTTTTGTGCTGCATTTAGTATTTCATTTTGCTGACGGTCAAAAACATCTAGTTGACGTTCTAGCTCAACTTCTCTCTGATCCCAGGCCATTTGTCTTTCTTCGTGAAACTGAAAAAAAGACAGTTTGGGTCAGACGCACACAGAGATACTCACCAGGAATTTTTACATACATTTTTCTTATTTAATCCTCACAACAACCCTTTGAGGTCACTATTATTTTCATTTTATGGAAGAAGGAAGTAAATTCAGAGATGAAGTGATTTGCCTAAGATCACAGAGACAGGCAGATGTGGAGTCAGGATTTCAATCCATCCATGTACCCATCCATCCATTCATCCAAAACATGTTTAATGACACATTCTGTGTGGCAAGCACTATTCAAGACAATAAGAACACAGCAGTGAACAAAACCAAGTACCTTTCACTATAGAACTTATATACTAGTGAGGGGGAGATAGTCAATAAACAAGTAAGTATGTAATATGTCAGAGGGTGATGAGTGCTATGGAGTAAAATGAAACTAGATAATCCCTATTCAGGGAATCTTGATGATAAGATTTACTGTTGTAGACTGAGTGGCTAGTGAAGGCCTCACTGATAAGGTAAGACATTTGAGCTAAGACCAGAAGGCAATGAAAGCATTATCAATACTGGTATCTAGGGTAAGAACAATCTAAGCAGAAGGAACAACAGAATTTCTGAAGCAAGCAAGCATGTGCTTAGTGAATATCATCTGCCTCCAAAGCTTTTGTGCTTTATTCTACACCAAGCTGCCTTCTCCTATTCCATCAGTGAGAGCCAGTAGAAACTTGTAACCGTGAAAAGTCAAATAACTAATATTGAAATAAAAATTCACTTACCAAATAAGTTTGCTTATGAATTATTCCTTTTAAGACTGTTAATGCAACTAAACATGTATTTTTAGAATAGTTTAAAAAATAAGAAACAGTATTTTATAACAATAATAATGGGAGCTACACTCAATTAGGAAAATAATGTAGTCACCCATGCAATGTTGTTATGTTAAAAATCTTAGCAACAAATACGAAAGTAAATATAAAATGAAACCTTATTCTGCTGTACAATTTCTTCCTCCAGACTACTGATTGTATGCTCATATTCAGAAATTATATTATTCAAATATTTTATTTCTTCTTTATCTTTGACTAATTCTCGACTGAGTTTAAGCTCTTGAAGACGGAGTTCTTCTATCTTCGTATGCCAAACGATTACCTGAAGATTTACAAATTATACATACAAATGTAAATACTATATAAACAAATATTTCTCCACTGATCTTAATGATTTTAATTCTAATTAATGGACATTCTATAACAAAATAAGATATAAAATTATCCTTGGTTGTTCCACAAGGAAAAGTTTATTTAGAATTTCCAGACTTTTCTAATACATGGGATCTTAACATAAAACATTTTTCAAATGATGTTGGAATGGATATCACTAACATTCACTTTCATTTATTCATTTACTTACATATATTTACTGGGTCCTTAGTGTATGTATGTAATTGCAACATTCATTTTACTTTCATAAATAAAAATCTTAAATGTTTCTAGCCTAGAGAATAAAATTTAATTTCAAAATAATTATTTTTCGTTTAATTCCTTCCAAATGAGGGCAAAAAGAAAATTATTTTAAAAAATAAATGTGGGCCTACTACTTGTAAATAATTTTAAACATAATAATTATGAAGAGTAGAATTCAACTAACCACTATAATGTTTAAGAATAATTATAATTAGTATTTAATTAATATATAAACTTTCCTAGAGTGTTTAAAATTCTTTGATATTATACAATCTAAGCATTTCTATTGAAACCATGGCTTAGAGGAGTCTCATTTTATTTATAAAAGGATATCCAAATAGCCCAAACTCCTAATTTATAAAACCTGAACTAATAAATTATGCATGGAATTTTGTTCATATATTAAGCATTATTCACATAGGCACATATTAACTCAAAGTTATTATGCAACTCTTTTGAAAATACTGAACTTAAAATCAATGTTTTACCTTTTGGGCTCCCCTGGCATCCTTTAAAGTGCTTATTAACTCTTCCAGCCCCTTTAACTTTAATTCCATCTCCAGTGTTTTGTTCTTCATATTTCTATGTTCTTGTTGAGAATTTTTCATTTCTTGCATTATCTTCAGTTTGTCATTTTGTAACTGAATCATTGTTTTAGAGAACGTTTCCTGTTGTGCCAAGGGTAAAGCTCCACTAAATTGCCGTCGTAGAGACTGAATTGTTTGGCGCAAATGTGTTGCTCTGTTTCTCCCCTCCAAACGGGCAGAATAGAGAGCTTGTTCTTTTTCATCAAGTTTCTGCTCTAAGCGCAAATTATGGGCCTCCATCTTCTGCAGCTTAGACGTAACCGACTCCAACTTACCAAGAGCGGTAGCCTCACTAACTTGAAGAGAAACAAGGTGTTGGTGCAGCTTGGCAATTAGTGCCTTTTCATCAGACTGTGCCTAATATAAAAAATATATGTTTGTAGGAAGTTTCAAGTTTTCCCAATGAAACTTATCATGGATTTAAAATCACAATTTACTAAATGAAATTTAAAACAGGGTGCTACATGAGATCCTACAAAAATCTAACCTTGCTTTAACACAAATTGCAAAAGAAGTGTAGAAACCTAGAATCAAACTTATTTAAAATCTAAATCTGGCAGCTAACAGTTGGAATATTACTGTTTTTTTGAAAACTTCCATATATTAATAACAGTATTGATAATAATACTAATGCAGACAATGTGGGTTTTTTTAATCCTAAAAAAACTTAGAATGTGAGAAGATGTGAAAAACTATATATAAATACAAGAGAAAATATTGTTATGAAAGACATGTTTCTCCTCACTGTCTGGACTTTGAACAGCAGCCAGCACAATGCATCTGTAAGCATTTAAATGCTTTTCTGTGTTATGAATGGCATTTCAAATTAACGAGTTTTTCTAATCAACTTACAACTAACAAAAATAGGAGCCTCTATTTGATATATCCTCTGATTAAAACTACAAAATCATCCCAATATCTAATGTAAATTTAGGAAAAAGAAAAGAATCTATATAGAAGAGTTAATCCTGCACATACCTGATAGTCTAACAGCTGCATTCTGATGGACTCTACTTCCTTTTCCCTGGACTGTTGTTGTGCATTCAAAATTTCAACTTGCCTTTTGGCAATGTCAGAAATCTCTTTTAGTCTAGGAAGTGATAAGATACTTCAGATACAATTGGGTACATTTTCTAAGTAAATAAATACTAAAATTTCAAATTTCTAGACCCTTGGAAAAGCCATTAGTTTGCAGCATCTCTTCTTTGTATGAAATAATGAAGTTTCCTGAACTGTTTCATGAAACATAATTCCATGAGGAGTTAACAAATGTTCTGTAAAAAATACTCCATTCCCAACATTCCTCTCCCTTGAAGACTCATATACATATCATATCAAATGCTCTGAGAAGTTCTAGAGTAAAAAATTATTTCAACCCGTACACATATAGCATTTTCCAAATGTATATGGTCAAAGAACTCCTCTCTCACACTTTTTTCATGAGATGCTTATTATCATGGTTTGGTATAGCTGGAATAAGGTATTAAGTAGGCTTACTTGATAAACTGTACAGTTAAGAATACAGAAATTTAAAATTGCCAGGTTCCCTAGATCAATTAATGTATGTTCTGATTTGCTTTATTTTAATTTGCTAGTTACCAGAAATGTGAAAAAGAGATTATACAATTGCAAAAAAAGGGTGGAGCTTGATGGTAAGTTATTAAATTTCCTATATGACTATTTTGATAAGATTAAACAGGTAAAATAAAATGCATTTTACTTTGGGCTGGAATAATTTTAGTTCAGCGTTAACAGATAAGTCAGGTTTCCTCATATTGATTAGAAGCTCTTACTGCCAGTTATGTAAGTTTTCACCAATTAAAATATAACAAAATGAGTAATTATAAATTAGTTTACTTCAAAAGATGAAGTACATGAGGTGAAAGGAAGAATAAAAAATGGGGTCATTCATAGTGAAAAGGGCTGGGAATAACTGATATTCCCAAAAGGACTATCAAGACACTAAAACAGTGGCTATAACTTTATGGGTAAGCCATAAACCCTTTTTATTAATTATTTGTGCTCGACAGATCAACTCAGGGATCCTCATACTTTTCTAATGAAGTAACACATAATTACAAAAGAGTGATTAGACAGCATCTACCTGGTGTACACAGTATTTCCTCCTTACATATATTGATATTTGAATTCTATGAGAATAAACTGTTTCCTTATGTAAAATGAAAACAACACTGTTATCAGAGTTATTAAGTGTAATTAGACGAGTCAGTATATGTTTAATAGATGTAAACTGAATCAAAATCTGTATTTTCTTTATATTTTTACAGCAACCTTATGAAATAAGTATTATTACTCCCTTAATAAGTTAATTTTAAACAAATTAAATGGCCACAACCCTTCCCTCCAAAAAAATATTAGTATGTGGAAAAACTAGATCTCAGAGAGTCCTGATTTCAAGTTCAGTGTTTTCTGTAATACTATTCCTGGGCTCTGAAAAATGTAAATCTTGAGAAGTTATTTCCTCTTCAATATTATTACTTATGCAGTTAAAAATCAATCTTGTTAATATTGTTTAACCCTGTTCTAATAAAAAGAAACCAGTAACAATTGCCACTAAGGATATTACCCCTTTACCACTGTAATTAGAGTTCATAAACACAAATTAGAGTAGACACAGCTAATCAAATGACTAAAAACTCCGCATGAACTTACTTTGATACTTCAACTTTTAGTTCCATTTCACTCTTCTCTAATTCTAGAATATGTTGCCTATCAGCATCACTTACTGTCTTGCTCACACTATCAGCTAATTCATCTCTTAACATCTGTTCCACTTTCTGTGCTTCCAAATTGATTTTGGTAAGCTGAGAAAAAGTAACAAAAAACATTCAGAAACATTAGTTTTTGGTGAGGTTTTCCTTTTAATATACCTTTCAGCACACTGCAGTTCTCTTTACTTTGCATTAGTCCAGATACTGCATTGGGTGTGAAGTATAAAGAATAGATTGACGAAGATAAGGGGAGAAAAAGCCAGGAACAAATTATGAAAACTCTAGTTATATGTCAACCCACCCAAAGTCATTTATATTAATCAACTCACAATCTAATAAGATATGAATCTCTGATATTCTTAATTTACTTGAAATGCCATATGCTCATTATATTTTACTGCAACTATATCATCTATAAACAAATCTAAACAGTTAATAAAATCTTATTAATATATATTTAATGACTCATTTAAAATAAACAAAATAACATGAATGATTTGAGAAATACACATTCTCAAGGTAAAGAAATATTATTAGAGTGCTACTTCATCATAAATTGTTGAATATTTGCAAACTATATTATTGCCAGCCAATTTAGTAATTTTGACCATATCAAAAGTCTAAAACTTCCTATTAGAATGAAGTCCCTGAGAGGAGAGATTACTGTCTATTTTATTTCATGCTATAACTCCAGTTCCCATACAGCATCTGGCATGTAATAGGCACTCAGAAATAATAACTGTTAAATGAAGGGATGGTAGTGGAAGGCAATTACATTATTAAGCAAATAACATCTTTTTGCACATTAAATCTAATAATGTAATGCTGGTGAGAAATAAGAACTCAATCACAGAAATACCTGCTTTCTTTTTAAACATTTCAGATTTAAAAATACATTATCTACCCATTACATGAAACACAAGCACTATATTAATATGCTACTTCAGAGTTACAAACAAACCTCTTCCAATAATACAATGGCTACCAAGACTAATTTTTTACTCTCTAACGGCATGAAAAAAATTATAATATCAAACCTCAGCAAATTTGGTTTCCAATTCAAAATTACGTTCTTCCACTTGCTTCAATGAAGTCTTCACATGTTCATACATTTTTTGAGAATGTTCAGCCCGCTGCCTTTCATTTAATTCCTTCATCTCCAGCATAGTGATTTTTTTTGAAATAGAAACAATCTCACTGTTGGTTATTGATTTCTTTGCCTTATCCATGTTAGATTCATTTCCTAAATGCAACAATACTTTGGTAAATCTCACACTGTTCTTATCAAAAATTTATCCCAGGTATTTTAGACATTGTATATAAGGGGGCAATATTGTTCTGTGGAAAACACACGAGCCTTTTGAATTATGACAGACCTGGACTCTAGTCTCAGCTCTGTTACTTCTTATCTGTATGCTACCTAACCTAATCTCTCTGGGATTTACATGTTTCGTCAGTCAAATGATAATACAGATTATTCTTCATAGGATTACAGGCATACCTTGTTTCATTGTGCTTTGCTTTATGGAGCTTCGCAAATACTGCATTTTTTTGTTTTGGTTTGTTTTTAAATTGAAGGTCTGTGGCAAACAACCCTGAGTCGAGCAAGTCTGTCGGTGCCATTTTTCCAACAGCA